>NC_143385.1:27172219-27772219 GCF_980474605.1 Leiobunum rupestre | reverse complement strand
TCTTTTTTGGGACCCAACTGATTTAGTTTCGGGTGTTGCTTGTATTGCAACTGATCTTTGATTGCAGAGGGAATTTCATTGCTTATTGAAAGAATTAATATATGAAAGCTAATAATAACATAGTTAAATTTGAATTAACTTACAGTTTTTTCAACAGAATTAGCACAAAAGCATCCAATGACATCCCTCTTTTATTTCTTTCCGTTTGGAAAGCGATAAATGCCTGATCATCCAAGCTAACTCTATGTTTTCCACCTATATTTAAAAATATCTTTATACCAATACAAACTTTTAAAAACCAAATATATACAGGTTTTACCTGAACCTTTAGCCATATTTCCAACTCGTATTACTCCTAAAACGTCGTAAACACTAAACGAATTTGTAAGTATAGGTTACAATTTGACTGTTTTTGACAAGCCGTTGCCGAAATGGACAATCACACCTACCAAACAAATAATTTTTATTAAGACGGACTAGGTAATGGAAGGACTATCATTTTCTCCATATTTTAGAATAAAAATCTAAGCTGAAAACTTAAGGATTTGTCAATTCAGAAATTAAGTAGTCTTTATAAGCATGTGACTTCAAATCGCCTATTAGCAACTTGGTAGCTGTTAGTTCCCGCTTTTAGAGGCTTAATTGGCTTGAGCAACTTGTTTCTATCATTTTTTATAACTATGCTAGCGACATCTATTGAACGGGAATGCTATTGCACAGGGGTCGCCACTTGCTTTAAGAACCCTTCAAAAAGCCCTTGATAATAAGTTCAAAGTGAAAACAGAATTTTAAAATATGTTTTTATCTTTAGGTTAAAATAGACTCATGACGAATAAAAGTGTTTGAAAAACCTTTAGCTGATGAATTGAGTAAGTGGATATTTCATAAGTTTTCGTGGGGAAGTTCTAGGCTCATATTTTTTTTTCTATGGCAAATAGAAAAAAAAAGTGTTAACGCCGTATATGAAAAGTTAAGTTGTCAGAGGTAATTATTAAAGCCCATCGCACCAGCTACTGAAAATTATACATGGCTCCGTGAGCTAGAGATGAAACCACCAAAAAACCACTACCAATCAAAAGGAACCAATTCGGAGGATGCCTCTTAGTAACGAGTCTTCCCAGTGGCGTATCCAGAGTTATGGTCGCCCGGGGCGGAACATTGAATTTGCGCCCCCTCCCCCAAGGAATTAAATTCATCAAAATAAAGACTCAAGAACAGGAGCTGTATACGATGAAAAGGTTACGCTTTGTTCCGAATGTTACTTAATGACTTACAGTAAACGCAATTTAATTAATCTTCAACGGTGGTATGAGATTGAGGGAAATGAATTTGCCTAGTAGTAGCCTACGAGAGGCTAAAGAAGTTATACGGCACAGACTGGAAACAAAACAAAACGCAAATTTACCTACCAGACACAGAATCGTCAATTCGTCATGTACCCTGCTTTAGCAGCTTTGTCTAATATAAACATAGATATAGGAAACGTATATACGGCCTGCGGAAAGGTCAAGCACTTAGTACTAAAATGCTAAGAGAGCTCGCGCTCTTGGTCACGTGCCTTCCTCGGTGCCTGCTAGGAGTCAATTCCGTAATTTATGTTAGGCTTAGACGCCCCGAAATTTATCTAGACCTTTATATACATTACTTATATCTATGAATATAAAGCATCATATCGAGATACAGTGGGACCAAAGAAACTTCTGTTATGGTTAGACATGAGTATACATGGAAGTCATACAAATAGAAATCTCGATATAATACAGATATTATTTAATTTAATTGAATATGGAAAATAATCTTAAACGATATTTTTCTGTTATAGAAGGAATATAAGTATAATGATAATCCGCGACCTACCATTAAAAATGGCCAAAAACGTGCCCCCTTGAAAATGTGCGCCTTGGGCCATTGCCCCCCTCGCCCCCCGGTAGATACGCCACTGAGTCTTCCAAATCACTATAGCATAATTTTGTAATTTTATATAAGTTGTATAAAAAAGTATAGAAATGTTTATGCGACCGAGATTTTGCAACTACCAATTCTAATTTTCCGCTCAAGTTTCATTATAACATTTATTTCTTTCGCGTGAGCTAACGTAGAAATACTTATTTATTTAAAAATTAGCCTCTTTCACTATCCTATCTTCATTTGCTTGTTATCAAAGGGCAGAAAATGTGGAGTGCGGAAACTACATGGAAGAACCTGTTCCGTTTTTGTGTTCGAGCTACTACCGCCAAAATCGCAAAATAAGACCAAGATTATAGCTACCAAGATTTGAAAGAACACTTAACCTTTATGTAGTGCAGCCAAAACAATTACAAAAGACAAAAATATATTACGAAACATATCAGAAGCCATTAAAAAATCTAATTATTGCTTTTATTTAGTTTATAGTCCCCAATAACCAGTCGTAAAAAAATACAGTTATTGTACATCAAATTTAATAATTCAAAGCGGACAATTTTGTGCAATAAGCTACAAAACTCGCTTATGCTTAATACATATGTTAATATTTTTTTTCTTCCGCGAAACCGGATTAAGAATTTCTCTATCAAACAACGTTTTCTGTTAATCCCATTTCTCCTAAAGCCGGAACAAATGTTTCTCTAGTCTCTGTGCCCTGCTAAAATGACACGTTACATATCAGGAACAGTTCGTTCACTAAAAAATCACGCGTTCAAAGCGTCATTTTTTTTTTTTTTCGATTTTTTATTTTTTATTATATTTATAATATGAATAGCTATTTGAGAAATACTAGATTTGTTTTTGTTTTATATTTCGTGTGATACATATAGATAATTTATCTCTAAGGTAGATTTGCAGGTAGATATCATATTGCGGCAATGACATAAATGTTTTGCAAATGTGAGAGGAAATTATCTTAAGTTATATATTTAAAGGTTCATAATTAATAACATGACTACATGCAATGCAAATATATTAATTTAGTAATGTAATAGTCAAAACAATTTAACAGTAATTTTCTTAAAATGTCTTTCATAAGGCAGAGTACAATGCTTAAATTCAGCTGACTTTTAAATAGAAAGATTTGTAAACTTCTTGCAAGTAGTAGAGCCCAATCGACTCACTGTTATGTGTCTCACATTTTCCACAGGCTTTGAGTACACTTTGAATTTAGTCTAAAGACCTAAGGTGTTTGATCGTGCTAGCATGAGGATGACATGTGTTGTCATTATTGTAAACACGTTTTACTCCTGAGTCCTAAGGTTGTTCTCCTTCTTAATTAAATTATTAAAAGTTAAAGCTTTACCAAGAGTAAATGGCTGGTTTGCGTTAACTTTTCCAGCTGCATACAAGTTCTACATTATTCATAATTAATATCGACGTTTTTTATTAAAATGTAATGCTACAACATCGTGACCAATAAGTAAAACATTACAGGTACCTATCAAGTGTTTTAATGTTAACATTCTAGTTTGCTTGAAATATAACGTGTAACTACATATTTTTAGTTAAGATATGAATTAGAGCCATTTTTGTCATCTTAAATAGAAAGGTAGTGACGCTAAACATGCAAACTCCAAAATGAATTAAGATGATCAAGTTAAAGCATTTAATATTTAAAGCTTCTACGGGTTGTTCAAGATTTCGTTCGAATGACTTTAAACAATTCAACGGAATAAACGAATGTTTATCAACAAGATGATTCTGAATTCCAGATTCGAAATACATGCCTGACCTGAAAAGGAAAAAAAAATCTTTTTTTATTTCGTCAAAATTAACAGGAATCTAATTAGTATTACTTATTTTTAATATATTTTTAAACAATACTAATAAAGTTATTATGCACACATATTAACATACTCTAAAAGATTTTTATACCCCCGTACCGTACATACATACACTCTAAAGATTTATATACCCCCGTACCGTAAGTAAATACATCCCGGAAATTCCTAGTTAAAAGATACGACGCTATCTTTTTAAATTGAGGTGCATTGCTCTTCCCAAATACATGCATTGTCAACAGCGCCATGAGAGAAGGATTAAATTAAATTAACCCAAACTTTTGCATCAGAACACCTTCTTTAAAATTATTCCGGTAACTTTAAAGAAAAATGGGTCCAAGCTTCGGAAATATTTTTATCAGTGATAATTTTTTCAAGTTAATATTTATTTATTAAAGTATTATAAATAAGTGTTATTTATTTATTTAAAGTATAATTTTAATAATGACAGGTTCTGAAAGCTATTAAAATTCTAAAATATAGTATTAAAAGGTGACACCTGAATACGGACAAAATTGAAGTAGGAACAAATTTAAATAGAGGAGTCAATGAGGCGACCCGCTTTGAAGAATCTCCACATCCTCACGGTTCGAAAGTTCAGTTTCAATTCAAGCAAACAATAGACATTTCGTGTCTAAGCCCGTGACTCACCATAAAAGGAGCCGCGTCACGAGCTGGGCTAACGAAACTTAGAGAACACAGTGAATCGGTTTACCCGCAAAAACCAGCACCACCACGAGTAAATCTGGGTCGACGAAAACTTTGCCCGAGTGTTTTCTATATTAAAAAGTATAATTTTGTACAAAAAGGATAACGCGTCATCGCGGCAAATTATTTCGCCGGCGTTGGTTAATTGGCAGTTACGAATTTGGGCCATTCACTGACGAAAACTCGGAACTAGACCTACTGCGTTGAGTTTGTTAGTTATCTCCGGACTGAATTAAAGGATTTTTCCGGAGTTGTTCGATTTCCCTCTTTCCATAAAACCGTGTTGAGGTTATTTGTAATAGTAAGTGTAAAGAGCTGTTTCATCGCGTGACACGAAGGGCAGGCCATCACCCTCCTACGCATTTTGAGTCTTAAATGAGCTGCACTCATATTGAGACTTCGATAAGATACACTATATTGGAACTTGGATGAGCTGCATTCATATTGAGACGTGCCGACAACAAGCCGAGACAAAATCAACTTGACTCGTTCATTGACAGCTCTTGTCTGAGGTAAATGCGGAATAGAAACAGCGATGAGACATGTTTAGCCAACCTCCAAGGCAATTTTCCCATAGCATACATGTACTTCTTTGAAAATCTAATATCTATAGTAAATGTAATATACAGGATCTTACGGATAAGTATGTCATAAATTTTAGGGCATGTTCTTTGTGACCTTATGAGTAAAAAATGTCCTATGAACATGGGCGCTAAAAAATTATTCAGAGCTTCATACCCACAAACACCAGGCCACAAAACAACAAAATGGTCAGTAATGTGAAGTTTGGTATTCTGCCTTGTGAATCCTGGAAATTGTCGACTTATGTTTAAAGAGATAAAAGCCGTTGCAGTTCACTAAGCCTAGCTCTTTTATTTTGATATTTTTATAGGTTATTGTATTTTACCTGGAATTCTAAAACCAAAGTTGAACTAAACAATCTAAAAACTAATCGAAGAAGTTATTCGCCCAATTCACTTACCGAAGATATCCAAAAAAAGTACGAATTTTTATAAAAAAATTGGAAATATCGATATCAAAACCATACCAAAACGAAACGAACAAGCTAATTATTATAATAAAATTCAAAATTTTTTGCGACTGCTGAAGAATTCAAGGTACAATTCAATAACCTACATAAATATCAAAATACAAGAGCTTGCTTTAGCCGCCTTTTAGGATGGCTCCCGTCTGTTCCGGAAAGGAAGATAGGGTACGCTCTCCCATTGGCAGGGCCGGACTTAGAGATACTGGGACCCCTTTTCACGTGCTGCATTTACTCTTATCCCTGGAACTAGGCTGTGCCTGAATTTCCCTGATTCAGCGTAGAAGTCTGAGGTCTACGGTTTTTTCTTATTCAAAGAAGAAAGGGCTGATTGAGTCTGAGAAGACCTCGAGCCCGGCGAAGACAACATCTGATTAACCAGGGCGAGATATGTGTAACGGCCACGCCAACGGGGGGATACGTGGGGACATGGGTGGGGATACCCGTGGCGGAAGTATTCCGACCACCCGTCGGGGGATTGATGGTCGTCCTCACAAGGCCATCCACAAACTCTGCCTCCCGGACGCCTGGGATTACAGCAGTGTGCCACTACTCCCGGCGAGGTCTGCGGTTATATTACTTAATAAAATCTGTTAACAATCGTCGATTTAATATGCGATAATTATGCAACAGAGCGATTTAAGGCTGCCAGGCAGAAATTTTGGTAATTTTAATACAAAATCTTCTACCTAGGAGTTTCTCCAATATAAATAACGATGGATATTATAGATTTATGCCTAATTACGGTCACTGGAGGACCACTTCAAAGGATGGGCCCCTAGACCACGGCCTAGGTTGGCCTATGTGGAAATACGGCACTGCCCATTGGCAGAAGTGCGTTGCGACAAAAATATCTTCGCATTTGCCGTCCTCCCATTGGCGGAGATTTTGAGAATTACAGCTAGTGAGCTCGCGCTGTGGCCAAAGCCCATTTTTAACGAAATCAAAAATTAATCTAAAATTGAATTTAAATTATCTCGAACATATCATTTTTGTACTTCTTTTGGTAGTAGGAATCGAAAAAATATAGGTTATATAGGCTTTTCAATATCCTTTTAAAACATGTTTGGTCACGGCTTTCAATTTTATTCTCGACTTACACCCCATTCATGCCCTATTTTTTTATTTTTTTTTCCACGTCGCCCGGTTTGTTTTCCTATCTTGAGTTCCTTGCGCCCGTCCCGACCTTTAAACATTTTTTAACGCTTTAGTGTGAAATTCGTACAAATGGAAATTTTTTTGGATCTATTTTTTATTTGTTTTAAAATGTCACCCAGTTTGTTTTCCTCTCTTGAGTTCACGACCTTTAAACTTTTTACCGTGTCTCTCTGTCTGTGGGTCTGTCCTGCGAACGCGTTCGCATTATCTATGCAAAGGTTGTTCATTGCGTACGCAGTTTCTCGAAATTTCTGCGTTCGCAGTTTCTCGAAGGGTTGGCAAAACCACCGAGTGACGGTGAGCGTTAACGGATTGATTTGCGGTTGGGTTTGGCTTGGATGGTCTTTTTTTCGTCAACGCTCACCGTTGCGACAGTTTTGATTCAGTTTGTTTGGTCATTTCGTTATTGTAATGTTTTTGTGTGGGTTGTGAATGTTGAGTTTGTGTTATGACGGTTGTGGATGTTGAGTCTGTTGTGTTTTTACGTGCGTTTTCTCTCCAACTTCTTCTTAATGACTTTGGGATGGACCGAGTGCTAAGTGTTATGCAACCTCTCAACGTCCAATAGCAGGGTTTACAATAACTTGCGATTTACTGGCGCCGGCCGGAAATCGAACCCGGGTCTGCCTCGTGCAAGAGATTTACACTAACCACTCATCCACCAACGCTTGTTAAGTTACGGTCCTTTACAAAGTTACAGCGTTAGGTACTATAATTTATTCTACATCATTTTAAATATTTTTAAATTATATTAATCTTATATTTGATTAAATATTTTTAAATTATATTAATCTTATATTTGATTAAATATTTTTAAATTATATTAATCTTATATTTGATTAAATATTTTTAAATTATATTAATCTTATATTTGATTAAATATTTTTAAATTATATTAATCTTATATTTGATTAAATATTTTTAAATTATATTAATCTTATATTTGATTAAATATTTTTAAATTATATTAATCTTATATTTGATTAAATATTTTTAAATTATATTAATCTTATATTTGATTAAATATTTTTAAATTATATTAATCTTATATTTGATTAAATATTTTTAAATTATATTAATCTTATATTTGATTAAATATTTTTAAATTATATTAATCTTATATTTGATTAAATATTTTTAAATTATATTAATCTTATATTTATAAATTATATTATTATTATTATTATTATTAAATATTTATAAATTATATTAATCTTATATTTAATTAAATATTTATAAATTATATTAATCTTATATTTAATTAAATATTTATAAATTATATTAATCTTATATTTAATTAAATATTTATAAATTATATTAATCTTATATTTAATTAAATATTTATAAATTATATTAATCTTATATTTAATTAAATATTTATAAATTATATTATTCTTATATTTAATTTAATATTTATAAATTATATTAATCTTATATTTAATTAAATATTTATAAATTATATTAATCTTATATTAAGTTAAATATTAACAAATTATAATAATCTTATATTTAATTAAATATTTATAAATTATATTTATCTTATATTGAATTAAATATTTATAAATTATATTAATCTTATATTTAATTAAATATTTATAAATTATATTAATCTTATATTAATTAAATATTTATAAATTATATTAATCTTATATTAAGTTAAATATTTACAAATTATAATAATCTTATATTTAATTAAATATTTATAAATTATATTTATCTTATATTTAATTAAATATTTATAAATTATATTAATCTTATATTTAATTAAATATTTATAAATTATATTAATCTTATATTTAATTAAATATTTTAGTATTTTAATGTAAAATTTGATCGTGATCAGGAATTGAACTCGGGCCGCATTGTTACCATGCGGATAGTTCACCGCCGAGCCATTGACTTCCTTATGGAAAATATAAAAGTAAAGGAACCATTATGATAAGGCGGGATTTTTTACTAAACAAATGAATACAATATCATTTATTACAATTGTATTGATGAATACAATATCCTTGGATATTTTTATTGAACTTTGTTTTTTAATTTTTGTGAACGTATTTAAGTCTAAATATTTTACGTATGAAAATTTAAAGGTTAAATCTTGTTTGAGGTTATTTTTTTCCACGAAAACGTCCAGGAACCTTTACAGTGTGTACGTCGTGTTATTTAGCTTATCAGATTTCATAATAATAACGTTGAAAATTCCTGTTTGTTAATGGTAAGGTGTCGCACTTCTTGCTATAATTAAATTTTCTATTGTTTGGTTTCTAAATTTTTGAAGGAATTTGTTGCTTGATTACGTTATATTTTTCTTCCGGTTATTTTTTCTTTGAAGCCTGATCGATGGAGTTAATATTATATATTTTCTATTAAGTATTTTTGTTTTGAAGGCTGATCGATTGGTTTAATATTAAATATTTTTATAGGTTATTTTTGCTCTGAAGTCTGATCGATTGAGTTATTTTATATTTTTCTATTTGTTATTTTTGCTCTGAAGCCTGATTGATTGGGTTGTTATTATATATTTTTATTTTTTTAATTTTGGCTCCGAAATTTGGTCGATTGGGCTTTTGTATTTTAATTTGTTGATTTCGTTGAGCTTTTGGGCGGTATTGTTAGCATTAAATTATTGTTCTTTGTGTGAAATGGTTTAAAGTAGGTTTTTTGTTGTTATTAAGGAATTGTTTTATGCCACGAGGTTTGTTTTATTGTATTTGGTGTAGTGCTTTTTAAATAAGAGTTAGTAAATTTTGAATATTAGATGGCAGGAGACGAGGGTTTATCTAAAGAAGAACTAAGAAAGGGTATCGGTTTTACCCAGGTTATCTTCATCATGGGCGAGTGTTGAAATTAAATGAGCGTTAAAGATGCGTCAAGTATTGCGTAAGTGAGAAAACTAATAACAAGTACCCTCTGTAGATATTTATTTCATTGAAATTGGCTTCGTATTAATTGATAAACTTGTACTGTTATGAGGGTTAAACTCAATTGTACATTGTTTTAGTACGTCTAACTCACTGTTGTAACTACTTAGTTTATAATATTCTGAATAAATTAATTTCGGTTGTTTCGTCTCAATTATTTTTATTATAATAAAAATTTTATACCGGGTTGGATCGAACCAGGATTACGTTTTCAGTAAATAATTCGGAATTGCGGAGATATATCTTTAAAAGTCATCTCGAAAAATTAATACCGCTAGGGACAATTCTTCCGAGGAGAGGTATATTTTGGCTTGCCAACTTGTTATGAAAATAGAACGAAATTTCGTGTTCCATTTAAATTATTGCATCGAAGATATTCTAATGTAGCGTTAAAAATTACTGTTAAAATTCACAGGATATATCATTAAGGATCATCTCGATAAATTAATACAACTAGGGACAATTCTTCCGAGGAGAGGTATATTTTGGTTAGACAAATTGTTGAACGGGTTATTGGGAAATTTGTAGAAGAGGAGTTAGTGTTAAAGAAAGAAACTTCGTAGAAGGGGAGGTTTAGTTGGGATTTTTAAGTAGTTCAGGACTTTTCGCTACGCGTGTTACGTTTTTGCTACAGCGTTTACCTTTCTTACGTACAAATCTCATTCATTAAAACTAAGACCCCGGGTGAAGCCGGGTATAACAGCTAGTAATTTATATATTTACAATAAGTTGCAAAGCCTGGCAACTAGGTAAATGTATCTAGAAGAGAGAACAGATATAAATTTAGCCACCTGGCTCCAATTTTCTCGCCACTCACCGAGTACTTGTTCCACGATCGTTTTCAACAATGGTTAAAGTCGGAAGTAATTTTTGTTTAAATCCACTATTATATTAATTTATTTAACTAAAAGGTAAAACGAATCCTATCAAAAAGATCAAATTGGTCTGTTCCTCAACGTCTTACGGTACGTTTTCCACTCTCTCACTAAACTAAGAAATAACCGTAACCGAACGTAAATTTTACCCTAAAATTTTTATTCATATGAACGTATTAAATTTTGCCGTAAAATTAACTGTCAAATTAGTGTAAATTTACACCAAAAATTACCGTGAAATGGTTCTTAAATTTTGACCGTTAAATAAACAGTGATAAAATATTTATTTTAACTTCAAAATAACACAACATAATACAAAAGTGTTGACCGTTGTATTAAGTATTTAACCCTTAAGCTGCTGGGGAAATGTTTAGCTACGGTAACGACAGATTAAATAAAAACATTCAAACGTCGGCAAAATGGTTTAAAGGAAACTATAAGCTTATGTTTTGAAAGAATATGAATCAGTTCTGCTTATATATAACGGGGCTTTCTTGTTTAAATGTGGCTCTTAAGTCACAGTCTCACTTTTATAAGTCTAAGCGGGCGCACTTCAGATCCAAGGAACATAGGTTTTTCTACCGCGCGTGCAAACTCGCACGTGCGAAGAACTTATTAATAAGACTGTGTCTTGTGATGAAAGAGCAACATATTATATTTTTTACTTTTTATTCATTTTATTTTATAACCTGGCGAAAAAGTTTGTTCTTAGATCTCCAATGAATAACTTTAGTTCAAAATTAGGCTTGCAAGAATCAATCACCAAAATTAAAATGGTAACGGATTTTTTTCGCGCAAGTAAAAAGTTATGTTTTTCAGTATTTTTCGCCAATTAACTTTACAGCTATTGCTGCCATATTTTATAATTTATAAGTTAATCGCTTTTTAAGTAACAAATCTCTTGGCCTTTAGGTTTGTAGTTCTGCCGTATTTTTGTTGTTGTCAAAGCTAGAACTGTTTACTTAAAACTGGGCTTTACTATAGGCTTCGTGCGTAGTTTAAACTTTGGTCAGAAGTATCGCCGCCTACCGACTGAGTCTTAAATCGAATGTGTAAAAGCTGTCTGCTCGTTCAAAATTACTATTGTTAGAAAAGCTGAAGGTCTCAGCTTTAGAACATTCATAGTCAAAGGTCGTCTGCTATAGTTTCTTCAACAAATAGTTAACCGGTAATAAAGTAGATGGCGCTATCTTTTCTAAGCCCGAAGCATATATAGAAATTTTCGGTAGTTCTAATTGTAGCTTGTACATTTAGTATAGTTTTAAAAATTATGAAATATATTTGTATACATGTAACTCGCGGGGCACATTTTAGTCTTTTAATATATTTATTAAGTCTTAATATTTGTTTCATATTGATATATAAATCATAATTCAAACGAAACAGCTGGGCGACCAGGACTGATACTCTCTTCTCTACAACAATCTGCGAAAATTGTAGAAGGTAGTATATTTTGGAGCAATCAGAAAACGACTGGGTTAAATCACGTAATCCAAAATAGCCAATTACGTAAATTCCGTATTAACCCAGTAGACCAGAGCTCTCTTCAAGGGCGACACGGCCAACTGTGATCACGCGCTGTTCGCACTTTAGCTAAAACGCAAACAGCACGTTATCAAAGTTTGTCGTGTCGGTGAGAAAGAAAGCGTTACGGTTACGGCCCGTGTTTCTCTGCGTCGCAGCACTCCCCATTGGCCAAGGGAAACGAAATCGCGCAAAAACGGACATATAACCATCTTTTAAAAATTAAAAGTTCTCATATCGGGCTCGTCACAAAAATATGGTCTCAGCTCGGACTCGTAGTAACAAACTTTATTATATTGGACTCAGCTCAGGCTCACAGCAATTTATTAAATTTCAATGGTCTCATTTCGAGCTCACAAAAATACGCTATATTATAAAGGTCTCATCTCAGGCTCAAATTAAATGACCACAAGGTTTTGGTCTCTTCTCGGGCTCGTATCATTATCATAATGAAACTTGGGCTCAGTCTCAAATCGAGCTCGCGCTCTTACTGTGAGACGGGCCTGTTCAGCCATGGTAATTATTGTGATTATTATTTTAAACTACATTTTTCATGACTAATTTAACTTTAATTTGGGACGGCTATAGTTCTAAACAATGTGAAATTTTGAACAGGAGTGGAAGAAAAGTGGTAATAAGTCCGAATAATTTGTTCTTACATTGATATCTTGACTATGCCAGTGGTTATTCTTTAGTAACTGGGACAACGGAAAATGAAGCAACGTTGAGCTGATAATGTGTTTTATTTAGTAGACAGAATTACGGTTTAATACGTTTATATTTTCAACGGAAAAAGAAGTACGTAAAACTACTGAAGATGTGTTTTATTTACTAGATAGTACAACGACTTACACATAAAAAATTAAAAAGAGTCTTATTAATAATAAAATAAATTTTAGTATTGTAAAGCCTGTCGTACACTCTTGAAATAAAAAGTGGAAGTTGACGCTGCCATCAAATTTTAAATTTGATTTTAAACACTTTCCAAATCTACATAAAAAACAAATTGACATCGCACATTGGGAAGAACTGCTGACACCAAAACACGAAACTGTTAAATTACGTGCACATCAGTTGGTTTTGAAATTTCGATTTTTTTATCTTAATTTTTCAACCGTAAAGTTAACACAAGGTATTGTTTATATACATTTCGTATTATAAAGTGCTGATTCAATTTCCAAATCTTGAGTTTCCCGCGGTAATAAAGGCCTTTTCACACGAGCCAACTTTTTGACCCAACTAGATGAGTCAACTTGAGTTGAGTCATCTAGTTGGTTCGTGTGAATAAAAGTTCGATGAGTTGATCCACCAAAAAGTACGCGAGTAAAAAATGGATCACTGATCCATTTTTGCTGACTCAGCATTTTGATTTGAAAAGTTGGCTCGTGTGAAAAGGCCTTAAGTTTAAAAATCAATACTAGTGGCGTAGACAAGCGTGTTTCAGTGGGTTTAGCGTTGACTATAACATAGCTTTACCCTATCCTCCCACCACCTTTTGAAATTGTACATATATAGTCTGTCCACAACCCCGGAACTAAATTTTATTAACGCCACTGTTATCTTCTATTTTTTTTAATATATTACTTATATAGTATTATATATTTTATTACATATATATTTTATTTTATTATATTATAATTTTATTTTACTTTTTTATGATATTATATGATGATGTTATTTTATTCTCCTTTACTTTATTTTAATACATTATAATTATCTTTTATTATTATTTATTTTTTTTAATAATATATAATTTATTTTATTATATTATATTGTACATTTAATTAGTAATAAACGGCGTAGTTTCACACGTGGTGTAGTATTTTCTAGAAAAAACTCAACTTCTATTGGCTGGATAAAAGAAGAATGCTGTGACGTCAGAGCCCGTTGCCGAGAGCAGCGACCGAAAGTTCAGGGTAGTTGAAGTTCGTACCGAGCAAATAATGAACCTTTGGCATTTGGCATTGTGTTTATCACTTCACCTTTAAAAAGCAAATTAATTATAAATGAATACAATTGGTTCAAGGTAGTAAATGCCGCATTTGCCTTCGCAAATTTAGGCTTTGTCCCTAATTGCCTTTCCCTTTTCAACAGAGAGCTATGACGTTGGTTTTTGGCCAACGCTGCTGTGGAAGGCTAAGCTGACTTATCCTCGCTCGAGATGTTCACCTTCGGAACTCTCTGAAAGTGGTGACCCCTGACCCGAAAGGTTAAGAGCGGAGTAAAGCTACCAGTGACGCTTACTATTGCACCACAGTGAGTCCGCTAAGATTTCTTGGCGGACTTTCTTCTCCAGCCAATTAACAGTGTCGTTTAATCTCGATTCTTTGAAATAATGAAATTTTCTATGATAAAATCATTGTAGGATTTAGCACACTTCTGCTAGTTTAATGATGAACTTTTGGGATTTGCTTTAAAAACAAATGAATAATAAAGGAAAAAAGTCAGAATTGAATCAGAATACCGAACTTTAAAAGTTAATTCTTGGTTTTGGGGCTCGATTTTTGTGGCACTAAAACTCTGAAACAAAGCATTTCAGACCCACGTTCATAGAATATTTTTGACTCATTAGGCCCAAAAGAACACGAACTAAAATTTATGACGTACGTTTCTTTAACATCCTGTTTATAACATGAGAACCCTTTAAACAAATTATATAGAGATATACCAGCATAATGGTTTTCTATTAACAAAGCGATGGAATTTAGAATTTTTTTCATGTCTTTATAATTTTACAAAATAGCACAAATAATAACACTTACATTTGGTAGAAGAAATCTTTGACGATCTTGTCCAAGCCTTTTCTCATCAGATATGCACTAGGTGTTGACATATATATGACAGTCTTACCAAATGATTTCCCGAAATTCAAGTCGAGACAACCAGCTCCATAATCGTACAGTATTCTGCCGTAAACGTCCTTTGCAAACGCAGCAGCTCCTTCCTTCGAAATTAGATCTAACATTGAGGACATGTCGTTAAATTCATGTATTTGTTTAAGAACTTGAGGATATTTTAGTTCAATTATATTCTAAAATAAAAAAAATTCCATATAATGTCATATTTTGAGTCGAAATGAAAATTAATCTTGCACTTAGTCTGAAATTTACAGTGAATTTCAGCAAGTATATCAAGAAGTGTAATGTTCATAGGATAGTAGCTAAAGATGCTTCTTACGAAAAGATACGATCCAGTATTGGATTTTCTAATTAAATAGATTGTCATGTGCGGATAGTCCAAAAAATCTTCCACCTCTGATACGACGAATGCGGGTGCTGGAAAAGTCAAACGCTGAAGAAGGAATGATGAATATGCCATGATGACAAACGACGATGCTACGAGCCAGGAGCCCCAAAGCAATCGATCTTCCAATTTTTCGTTATATTTTGTTTCTGAAATATATAATAATAATTTTGTCTTAATATTTCTTTCCTATTGTTAAACCCGAAATTGTATATACCTTTTCCGAGAAAAATTTTAAATGACGTGAACAGGTTTTCCACGAATTTTGAGAGAATATTTTTATATTTAACATGTTTAAGCACTGTTCCTGCAATTGATGAGATTCCAAAGGAAACTAAAATACCAAGCCACACCTTGATATTAAAAGAAAATATTATATAACATAGAAAATATAGGATGTATTTTGTAAGGTTGCTATATGTCTAAACGGAAATTTACAGTGAAATGTAGCCCATCTATGCGTCAAAACTTAAAACGCTAATATGCGCTATTAATATGTAATTAGTAGTTAAAGGTAGGCTAATTTTGTATAATAAAAAATCTGGATTCTTTTAAAACGATATGAAGAGAGGTGTGTACAAAAAATGCCTTGAATTTACAATTCCTGTAATAATCCCATGAACGTATTAGTAGTCCCTGCTAGCGTAAAGTAGAATCATCTATGTGTCGGTATATACACTTTTTCATTTATAGATAAATTATTTTATTTTCTTAATTATTCGACCGTGTATTTCTTTCCAATTTTTTCATAAAATAAAAAATATTCTTCTAAAAATATATTTTTTTTTGAAATATTTTTTCTTTCAGAAATATTTTTGTCCTTCAATATTTTTTCTTCCAAAAATATATTTTTTTCAGAAATATTTTTCTTTCTAAAATATTTTCCTTCAATATTTTTTCTTTAAAAATAAATTTTTATCTTTCAATAATATATATTTTTTTCAAAAATATACTTTTTTCCTTTAAAAATATTTTATTTCCAAGATAATTTTTTCTATCAATAATATTTTTCTTTCAAAAATATTTTTCTTTCTAAAATAACAATAATAATTTACAAGAAAAAACATTTTTTTGGGAAAAAAATCAAATTTTTTCAGCGAAAAATACAGTTTATTTTTCTTTTTAATTTTGACCTGGATGGCGTTCCATATACATGGTCACAAAATTGAAACTGTACTTTTAGCATGTTCTATACAGGAAGGTTTTAAGACGGGGATGGCAGTTTTTTTCGATAGCGAGACAGAACCAGAAATTGAAAGAAAATAACTATCTATGCACATTTTCTTTTAATTTTAAGCAGGTTTAGTTTCAATGAGATAAGTAAAAAAAACTGTATCTCTAAATGTTTGAAGCAAGAAATGGTACGCCTTAGAATAACAACCCATGCCTTTCGCTATTGTTTATGTTCAATAGTCCAAGGTTCTGTATTGGCAAATCCTTTTTAACAAAGTATTTAAGTAATTACCTCTATTTCAAAGACCGACGTTAGTCTGTAAAGCGGATTATACGGATTTTGTGGATCAGAATAGAAAGAGAAATATCCGAAATCAGATGGATAGACCATGTCGAATAATCGAATATATTCCAATTTCAGTAGATATGAATATAGCCCCATGTCCGTCTCCTAAAATAATAATGTCAAATTTTTAAGCATTGAACTTTTCAAAGAGAAAATGTCTCTGCTAGAGTTTCAAAAATTAAATATCAGAATATTAATTCTTAGGCCTTTTTGCAATTTTCTCTTTACATTCTTATAAAATAGTAATATTACAACTGATCTTTGAAGAAATCTATACTATATTTCTCAATGTTTGTCCTTTTGCATGTATGTATGGATGATTGTATGGAAATATAATTCAGCTCATATTTATAAGCAGTCAAAGCGTTAGTTTAACTTAATTCCTAAAAGGGCGCGTTATGAATAGGTTTAAATTTAACAGTATTAAAAATGAATCTGTATAATTAAATATATTCATATTTTTATATTATATTATTATTAAAAAAGTAATTATTGAAAATATATTATAACAGAGCATTTATTTAATAATAAAAGTATGGCAAACACTGACTCAGGTTTTCTTCCGATGTTTCACTTTTCAGAGAAAATTTGCATGTTTAAATTGTTTAAAACCTTAGGGGATCGCTGTCAAAAGATATAAGTTACATTCTTTTATTTTTTATTTTAATTCTAGAATTATTTATAACTTTAAACATTATTTTTAACAACATAACGCGAACCATCCGCGAGAAGTCATTTTACGGTAATTCTGCTATCTTGCGATAAAATGAGATCATTTCCGAATTCGTTCTTATTGGCCTAAAAAACTAAATGACTCAAGTGACACGAAAATAGGCCCCGCCCCATGTTCTCTCGGCGTATACCGTGGCTAATGATAGAGTTGAAATATCGTGGGTTCGAGAGATTCATGATTTACAAATAAGGATCTCTGTAAAAAATATCGAAGTACGTCTTTCTTGAAAATATTTGTATCTTTTACTTCAAATAGACCAACGCAACATAATTCACCAATCTACGATTGTATTGCGCTTATAACACTGACAAGGAGTACTGAAACTCATTGATTTTGTTTAAAGACGGGAGTTAAATAGACCTTTATGTAACTGAAAAAACACTAACAAAAAAGGGGCCACGGGGTTTATTTTTGTCATGGCAAATAAAAACGTTTTTTTGAACTAAAATAATAGATTTTTTTTATAAAAATAAACTAAGAGGTGGATAAAATTGGGCAAGTTAATGTAAAATGGGTATAAACAAGTAAATTTGGAAAAATTCGCGAAATTTTTAAAAAGTAACAAAAGAGTTCTCTGATTGAGATATAACTGTGGCCAAAATAATGTGACGCGGAACTCACGAAAGCGCTAATTATATTAAATTTAATTCATCACCAAAACGATTTGTATCAAACACAAAAGTATATATCCCCAATAAAGATATTTAATGTATATTTACCCAAATTACCTCATCCAAATTTACTATATTTCCTAAATTTATTTTTGTTTATCCAATTTTACCAATTTAAGAAGAATCTACTCAGCTGTATTTGTATATTTTTCATACTAGAGATTTGCACGCGCGGTAGAAGCAGCTATATTCCTCTGGCGAATGTAGCGCGCGCTCGTAGACTTGTAAAAGTAAGAGACTGTGACGTCAGAGCAACATTAAAACAATAAGGCCACAATTTTTTACAAAAAGAACTATTTCAGTCAAATATTGCCGGAATGAACTACATGTTTAAAATTTTTCATTTTTTGCAAATTTACGAAACTTAAATGACTTTAGTCAATTTAACTAATTTACAAGCAATATTTATCCTATAGAATACTTAATCAAGTTTATCCCAGTTAGACGATTCAATCCAATTTACATTTATGAACCAATTTTACACGTATTAAAGTCTACCCTAAATTACACGAATTTATCGAATATATACAAAAATTATCCAACTTTTTCCATATTCGCATTAATAAATGAATTTTTCATAAATCTTTATCAATTTTTCCATAAAATTAAGGAATCTTATTCCCAAGGCACCATATTAGTCCCAAGTCATTTACCGACTTCTATGTTCTTTATTTCAGGTGGCCGTGTTAAATTGTGTATCAGGCTGACGGCAAGCCCTTCATGCCAAGCGAGCCAACATAACCCTATTACCCTTAAACGAAAGGCGAAACCAAATAACTCGGGGAAAAACCAGTCGAACCAGCGGGGAGAGAACTTGCAAATTCAACCAATATTTAGACATTTAATGTAAATTTACCCAATTTTAGATATTTTAAGTAAATTTGCCCCATTTTATCCGGAATTTAGGCAAATCACATACATTTTGTCATTTTTTAAAAATATCGCCAATTTTTCGTATTCACTTGCATTTTCCCATTTTACATAAACATATTAAATTTAATTCTATATACCCATATTTTACCACATAGTTTTTTTCATAAAAAATCTATAATTTACATAAAAATATGTTCTATATTAGTTATCAAACCCGTATTTAGTTGTCATGGCAAAACTAAAGCCCGTAGCAACTTTACCCTTATGAGTTTTTCAAGTTATATGAAAGTCAACCAAAATCGTGATTTTAGACAGAATTGGTAAGTTACAAAACGGGTAGTCTCCTTGTGAGTTTAGTAATTTATCTTAAATTATTTATAATGATGCACTTTCATTTGAAATGAAGGTGTACTATTGCGGTAAGTAGGTAGCTTCCTCTGTTTACGAAAATCATAACTGCGACGTCAAAGAAACCCACGCGCTCATTATTTCAAGCACGCGCACTTAATGTGAACTTGAAGCGTCCGTTTTTTGGGTATATAACATCAAAGCAAATATTAAGTGATTTAAAATGATCTTTCAATTCACAGTATACGGAAAGCTGCTGCACAAAAATGCTAGTTGTTTATATAAGAGCAAGGATTTTGTTAACCCACTACGGAATAAACGAAGACGTCACGTAAGAGAAAGTCTTAATCGCTGCTCCAAGCCCCTCAAGTTCCAAAATAGTCTTTCCCCCTGAAAATTATTAAATCAATCCGTTGTTTCATTGTTAGCTTTGAAACTGACTTTTCTCCCATAATCCTCACTCGTGCTGGGGCAAAATTATATCATGCTCGTGTCATCATAGTCATGCTCTCAAGGTATGATTAGAGGTCGGCGTTTCGATAAAAATTAACCGTTTATTTGGATAATATCCATAAACAAAAATTATCCAAAAAATAATCAGTTAATTTTGGCTTTTTCCCATATTAAAACGTTTCTATCAATGGATAATATCCATGGATAAACGGTTAACCGCAATTTTTATGATTAATCGAAATTTTGCCAGTTAATTTATCTGCTCCGCCGATCTCTAGGTATGATTAAACAATATTATTATTGGAAATTAACTCACATTTCTCAAAATTGAGCCTAAAAGCCCAGTTCCTTGGTTGTCATTAATAACCTCTCCATATTCGAAGTAGTTATCTGGAAATTGCATTGTAAAATTGTACCTAAAAATATAAAGTTTAAATTTGCGCTTTTTAGAATTCGCTGTCTAGACATTCAGTAGTAAAATGTATAATCATTTTAGTGATAGGCTGAACTGGAAAAATTTCGTAGATTTAGAGAACAAAAGCATCCTTTAACGACTTATTTAGAAAACTTTTGGCTTACAATTTGGACATATCCAACCCTTTCGATTTCTTAGCAATGATATTTTAAAATTTTGTTGCCTCAATTCTTTGCCATTTATAGGACGTCTGATCCTTTATTTTATATGAAAAGAACTTTATACCAGTCGTCTAATTACCAGTTTTGCCCCGAAGAAAAAGGGCTAAAGAGATTCTGAAAGACCTCGCATAGAAACTATTTTCATACCCATCCGTAAAATGCGATCCTCCTCGTATATAATTTTACAAAATATTATTATAATTTTTTTATTACTAAGCATTATATTTCCCTCAAAATACTCAGCAACCAGCGTCTACTTGAATTTCCAAATCATCTTTTACGAAAGCTTCGTTATCAAATGCTCTGCTCCTTATTTCTTATAAAATAGACAGAGTATCAACACACTTCACTCGGTGATACCCGCGCATTCTATGTTTCATCTTCCTTCTCATCAATGAAATAAATCAATTTCCATGAAGTAGATTGTGATTTTTCTAATAGCCTCGCGGATAAAGAAAGATCTTTTAGATCCACCACGGCTGAATAAAGACCGAAATCACAATACGGTAATTGTACACTTTACTATTACAGCAGTATACCATATAATTGTACCAACTTACAGTTGTATTTAAAATAACCTGTTTCTTCAGACACTGCTGAAGAAAGTTTTTTTTTCTAAATTAAAGGATTTGTAGGGACTACAGCGCTTTCCTAAACAGCATTTGTTTATTCAGCATTTTTACAACAGCGTTTTTCAAATCAGCGTTTTGTAGAAATAGCGCTTTGTCATAACAGCGTTTCTTTACATAGCATTTCTTAAAAAACAAATTGTTCAAACGGCGCTTTGTCATAACGGCGGTTCTCTAAACCGCATTTTGTCGAAACAGCGTTTCCCAAAACTAAGGAATTGGCTGCAAAATAAAGTTTCAACTTTCGAATTATTATTATTTATTGACCAAGAAATTAACATCAAAAAGCAATTGGCCTGCTAATGTTGTAAGCGATGCCCTCAATGTATTTCAAGATCTACAAAAGGGCCGAGAAGATACCAAAAAGGGGGAACAGTGCACCGCACGCAAAACGGTGTCTACGCCCCTATGGCGTGCCCGGCTAACCTAACGGTTGCGCGCTCCGCGCGCTAGTTTCGAGATAACTCCCTCTATATATCGAAAATTCCCCGTAGCCGAGATAACCCCGTTAAAAACTCGTGAACCAAAACCGCTGTTTCAAAATCGCTAATTTGAGAAACTATATATTCAGAAACGCTGTTTATGGAAAAAGCTGTTTTGACAAACCGCTCTACCGAGAAACGCTTAACTAAAAAACGCTGACTAAACAAAACGCTCTTTCGAAAAACCGCGGTATTGAGAAACGCTATTTCAACAACCGCTGTTTTAACAAAGCGTCGTTGCAACAAAATGCTGTTTTGAAAAACGTACTTTTGGAAACGCTATTTTAACAAATGCTATTTTAGTCAAGCGCTCTATTCCCTACATACCAAATTGAAGACGATACAACAACTTCGTTATAGTATATGATTTAAGATTCAACTAAGTTGTAAGTGGTCTCTCTGTGCAAAGCGTTGAAAATGTATATATAAATGAAATATTAAAAAATTTATGTTTAAACGAAGCTTAAACTTTTTATCAAAATAAAAACATGGAAAACGGAACCACTCTTAAGTAATTAAAAGAAATTCAAACAACGGAAAGGTATTTAATGGAACAACTGATGGAAGCTTGGAGATAATCAGTCCAGGAGCATTCTATAAAAGGGACGAGAATCTCAATGGTGGAACCGACGGTAGGCGGTCTCGCCCTGTGGAAAAACTCCATGTTAATTCGCGTTATCCATAATAACTTTCTATTGTGTAATTAAAATTTAAAATTGCAACTTATAATATTTTGTTGTATTAAATAAAATTGTAAAGGAAAAAAACAGTTATTTCCACTCCTTTCCTTCCAAGAATTGAATGGGTCACTGTGGAAGGAACGAGTTGGGACAGATATATCGGTTCAAGATTGGGACCTGTAACAATAATTGATAGACCTCAGTCTGTTGAGCTTGACCTTTTGTGTACATTCCCGACCCGGCGGCGCCCACCTGCAGTTTCGGCGCTCGCAACCGAGTCGTGGAGGAAGGGAGTGGACGGAACTTGGAACTTGGGTCAGAGTTAAACCAATTCTCAACTAGGGAGTCGCTAAAAAGGCGTCTCTCATTAAATAAAAATAAAAGGTAAAATTAAAACAAGTCTCAATTTATTGAAACTAGAATTGCGTGTTTCAGTCCGCGTACTATTCTTAAAACAAGTCGCTCTCCCAGGAGAACAACTAGGATATCGACAAAAAAGGCGATATTCTACACGCCTAAAGCGTCCATGGAATAATAAAAAAAGGAAAGTGTAGCAGACGACATATATGCGATACAATAAAGACAAATAAAATGGCCGTTTAATTTTAACCGTACGCGTCTATATCAATAACAATTAGTTTTTCTTTGGTGTAAATTATAAAATGGGGAAAATAAAAATTTGCGCGAATGGAAATTGTAAAAGCGATTCCAGACGATTACAATGAAAAGAAATACGCTTTATACCCTTTCCAAAACCGAAAACAAACTTAGACAAATGCCAGGACTGGGTGGAGAAATGTGGAAGCCTCGATGATTTTACTGTTAATAGCGTTAAACGAAATACCTTTGTTGGTTCAATTAATTTAGAGGGGGGCCACGGTCCAACAAAAGATTGCCCTCACATAATTGATGACAGGAACAGCGAAGAGTACAAGGTAAATACAATACCTGTCATTCTAACTAAAGTTCATAACTAAAATGTTTTACTGCATAGGTTTTCAAAGAGCAGTACCAGTATTGGGAGCGAAATCAATTTAGCATTGGAAAACCAAATTCTCTGACATTGGAAACTCCCATCTCCAACTCTGCTGCATTAGAAATTTCCGTGTCAAACTCTGCTGCATTGGAAACTTCCATGCCAAACTCTGCTGCATTAGAAACTTCCGTGTCAAAATCTACTACATTGGAAACTCCCATCTCCAACTCTACCGAGTTAGAAAATTCCTTGTCAAACTCTGCGGCATTAGAAACTTCAGTGTCAAACTCTGCTGCATTAGAAACTTCAGTGTCAAACTCTGCTGCATTAGAAACTTCACTGTCAAACTCTGCTGCATTAGAAACTTCAGTGTCAAACTCTGCTGCTTTAGAAACTTCCGTGTCAAACTCTGCTGCATTATGAACTTCCGTGTCAAAATCTACTACATTGGGAACTCCCATCTCCAACTCTACCGAGTGAGAAAATTCTGTGTCAAACTCTGCGGCATTAGAAACTTCAGTGTCAAACTCTGCTGCATTAGAAACTTCAGTGTCAAACTCTGCTGCATTAGAAACTTCACTGTCAAACTCTGCTGCATTAGAAACTTCAGTGTCAAACTCTGCTGCTTTAGAAACTTCCGTGTCAAACTCTGCTGCATTATGAACTTCCGTGTCAAAATCTACTACATTGGGAACTCCCATCTCCAACTCTACCGATTTAGAAAATTCCGTGTCAAACTCTGCGGCATTAGAAACTTCAGTGTCAAACTCTGCGGCATTAGAAACTTCAGTGTCAAACTCTGCTGCATTAGAAACTTCAGTGTCAAACTCTGCTGCATTAGAAACTTCAGTGTCAATCTCTTTTGCATTAGAAAACTCCGTGTCAAAATCTACTACATTGGAAACTCCGTGTCAAAATCTACTACATTGGAAACTCCCATCTCCAACTCTACCGAAATAATTAAAAATTTCCGTGTCAAACTCTGCTGCATAAGAAACTTCCGTGTCAAACTCTGCTGCATTAGGAACCTCCGTGTTAAAATCTACTACATTGGGAACTCCCATCTCCAACTCTACCGAGTTAGAAAATTCCTTGTCAAACTCTGCGGCATTAGAAACTTCAGTGTCAAACTCTGCTGCATTAGAAACTTCAGTGTCAAACTCTGCTGCATTAGAAACTTCACTGTCAAACTCTGCTGCATTAGAAACTTCAGTGTCAAACTCTGCTGCTTTAGAAACTTCCGTGTCAAACTCTGCTGCATTATGAACTTCCGTGTCAAAATCTACTACATTGGGAACTCCCATCTCCAACTCTACCGAGTTAGAAAATTCCGTGTCAAACTCTGCGGCATTAGAAACTTCAGTGTCAAACTCTGCTGCATTAGAAACTTCAGTGTCAAACTCTGCTGCATTAGAAACTTCAGTGTCAATCTCTTTTGCATTAGAAAACTCCGTGTCAAAATCTACTACATTGGAAACTCCGTGTCAAAATCTACTACATTGGAAACTCCCATCTCCAACTCTACCGAAATAATTAGAAACTTCCGGGTCAAACTCTTCCGAATTAGAAACTTCTGTGTTAAACTCTACGGTACTAGATACTTCTAACAGTAGAGTGTTACAAACTTCCATCTCCAACCGTACAGAATTAGAAACTTTGAACTCTGTACAATTGATATCAAACTCAATATCTTATAATTGGGCTTGTGTAAAAGAAAACCAGAAACAACTTGATGCGGTGGATATGGAAAGAGAAGAAGTAGCGGGTAGCTGCTCGTTTAATACCTTTACATCTGTATTTTCAAAGTACATTCCAAAAGAGTGGGCCTTTTCGTATCAGGAGGAAGGCCAGGAAGCTACTTTTTTAAGATATTGTTAAACGTCCAACAGTATTACAATTTACATCTCAATCGTTTTCAATAGTGAAAAATTCAGTAAACCAACTATTTATTTGAAAGTTATAAACAAATTTGTTCCTCAAGAGCATGCGACTATTGTTAATTTAAGCAAGCATTTTAATGAACTCAAATACTTAAATTTAGCTAGCATTTGCAATGCTTTGAGTGGGTTTAACGACTATGGAGTGTGCCAAGGAATTACAAAACCACATCTTAAAGAAGAGTTAGAAAGTGGAAAAGACAGCTAAAGTTTATCATGCCATGATAATTCATTACTTTCGAAAATGTGTGATTACTTAACACATTCCACTATATATGTAAAAGCTGCCAAAAGTTGAAGCATGCCTTAAGAAAACGATTATACCGCAAAAAAATACGGACGTGAAAATTAAGCTGGAAAAAATAAAGAAGAATCGCCCTTTTTTTAGTATGTCCAAAGTTAACTTTGTAAATGAGCTTAAAAAAACAAAGAAGCGAACCGCATATCTACATAGCCAAGTTTTCAAGACTAAGCAATTACCAGCGTCAAATTAGGAAAGATGGACAAAACCTAATTAGTGCAGATAGCAACCAATTACTGGAAATTTAAAAAAAAACATAAAAATAGTTTCAAAAAAGACTCTGACAAACACTTGTTTATATAAGAACAAATAAATGCCTTAATGTGTAAAAGTAAGCTAGGTCACCGTTGGAATCCCAAAATGATACAGTGGTGCATTTATATTCAAAATAAATCTCCAAGTGCTTATGAAGCTATGGAGCGAAGTGTGTGCTTTGAATTGCCATCAAAAAGAACACCCTATAATTATGCATCACCTTTTGGAGCGTTTATGGAATATATAAGAATGTCTTTGACAATTGCGAACATGCCCAATATAATGTTTTTCATTAACTAGTTGATGAAATCAAAATTAAAGAGGACGTTGTATACAAAAAGAATATGGGAGAAATAATGGGATTTTTTGAGTTAAACGAGTATGGAAACTCTGCCTTCTAGGAAAATCGAATTTTAAATTCTTTAGAAAAGACAGCAATTGCTACCCATATATTGCAACTTATGGTACATGGGATTTCGAGTAATATCACATTTCCACTCGCACACTTTCCTTGCGACAATTAAAGTAGCAATGTCCTACATTCTATCATTTGGTAAGCTATTTCAAAATTAGAGTTTTCTGGAATTGGCGTTCTTGCTGTTACTGGGAATGGGGCTGGTTGCAACTGAAAGATTTACAAATCCGCTGCCGGAAACTTGCTATATATATATGCAGGAATAATTTTGCTCTAGATGAAGAAAGATACATATTTTTTAAATGCGATCCACCACACCTTATGAAAACCACCCAAAATTGCCTCTCAAATAGTGTAAATGAACCAACATATGCATAATGCACTGGAAGAAAATTGTTGACCTTTATCAAGATCATATACCACGAATAATAAAACAATTATCTAGATTGACCTATTATCGCGTGTACTAAGGCTCCTACTCTAGAATGAAAGTTAATCTGGCTGCTCAAGTTTTAAGTCAAACAATCGTCTATGCCCTGGAGAAGCGATTTGGCGCAGAAGTTAGCGAAATGGTTACTTTAATTGAAACTATGGACAAATTCTTTGATTGTATCAATGCAAGAAATTAGAGGGAGGGGTACCGCAAATGGAACCTAATCTTAGCTCCTTATGAAAGTGTTAAGGACCCAAGACTAAAGGTTTGTGAGCAAATCTTATGATCTGTTCTATTTGAAATGCATTGTATTAATATTTCTATTTCAGTGGCTTCAAGAAGATTTTGTCAATTATTTCAATTCTTGGCAAGTTGAAGTCAGAAATTTGCCTGATTCTTTCACTGGAGATCAACGAAATTCCATGCTGCTAATCAAGGAGACTATGGAAGACCTAAAAATTACAGGTATATTTCAGAATGTAATAAAATTAAACAAGGTTTTTAAACTTTCAAGTTTTATGGACTGGTTGCAAATCGTCTTAATCATGACAATTTAGAAAAGGAATTCGGGAAAAACAGAGCCGCTTGTGGGGCAAATACTGCCCCAAATGTTATTTCATATGTTACGTCAAAATGTGGACAAACTGAGAAAAATTGGTAAGGTTTTTGCTGCAGTAGTAAACCAAAATACTGAAAATTTTAAATAAAAACTTTAATATTTTTTGGACAAATAGTTGAATACTTTTACAAATGTTTAAAAATATTTTTAGGCACAAAGCTCACCGTGTGTAAACATAAATTTTAACTTTTCATCGTTGCATTATAACTTAAAAATCAGGACATCGAATTATTAGCGAGGCATTTCGACTTAAGTTTTTTCTTAAGTTTGCTTTAGAAGTTAAAAACAATATCTTCGATATTTGGTGTTGATTTTTGTGATACATAGAAAGTGCCTTTCCTCTAAGGGTCAAATGATTCTACAAACTTATTTAGAAGAAATTTTTTCTTGTCCAATTGAACAAGCCCTCTAATAAAACTTAGAGATTTTTCTCACATTTCCTTTATGTTTACGTCATTAGTAACGTTATTCTCAACTAATGTTTTCCTTTCAACATTTTATCTCAAAGGGTTACAATTAATAGAGTTAAATCTTTCAACGATGGAATCCATCAACTGAAAAAGCTCAAATGTATTTTCATTTACAAAAATTTATCCCACTTTATTTATTCTTGATGTCCAATCAATCAATTTAACCATTTTTGTTGACACATCGCACTCTGAAATATTTCCCTTAAAGCCAAACAATGCGATGTAACTAACTGTTTGAGGGAACCATTTTTTAATGAATTAATTGTGGAGCCAGCAACGTATTAAAGTAGTTCTTCCTTCGCTACTATATAGAGTCGTGTTTAACTGGTGGGTGAGCTTTTTCTCGAATTTCTAAATTATCTTCCTAGGCAGTAAAACTTTTCATTAAAAAGGATTTTAGATTTAATGAAAATCTTCTTAAAAATTCCGCTGTCCTACAGTGAAGCCTGTTATATATTAAAATATAGGTTCCAAATTATTTTCAAGCTATTTTAAGGTTCTGGGACAAGTTAAAATCTCGTGAATGCTCGAGTTATACTCTGACATATTTTTAATAAGATATCAGTTAAAAATAGTATGGCCTTCAGTCTACTCAGTTGACATTAAATTAGTTAAAGTACAAAGAGCTTCCACTACACTTTCAAGGCCTATAACACCATCAACATCAACAAAACTAGCCATAGTTTTCTCTATCACGTCTTTAAACATTTCATTTATGAAAATTATTTTAACATTTAAAATAGCAACCTTCTTGGTTTAAGCTTTTTGAACGGGCTCTGGCAACGTTAACATTGGAATTTCATTTTCCATGTTTACAATCACAGTTTCGCTAGCTAAATTAGGGTCCAAACCTATAGCAATCTCATTTGCTAATGGCATTAATGGTAGTGATCTTCCTGGAGTTACCGGTTGCGGTGGTGGTGGTGTTGGTAATCCAGTTAGTAGCGGTGATCCAGGAACTGGTAATCTATAATAAATCAAGGATTAAGTTCCAAAAACCCTTTAACTAACAACTTTCTTTTACATTTATTTACTTACTTAAAATAAGGATGATTGATCTACGTGGTGACTTTGGGCTGTTTTAGTGTTCTCTAATTTATTCATTGTTCAATTAATTGACTAGATAAAACCTTACTGAACTCAGGAACACCTGCTAAAATCTCTTGCAGAATTCTACATTATATAATTAAAATACTTATTTAAGCCTTGGCTACTAACAGACGAAAATCTAATAACAGGAAAAACGTTTGTTTACATTGTACTGGTGCGCGAAAAAGTTGCGCAGAAATTCAGGGATGGTATAGTTTAAAAAAAACCCACTTTCTCGTCCCTCTTATAGAATGTTCCTGATCAGTATTTTCATTGTCCATAGAGCAAAGCGCTGCCAACACGCGAAGCTTATTGTCCTCTTATAAGCAGACAGAAATCCGGCAGCTTATAAACTTCCCGCCTTCGACGCTATGTGCCTTTTTTTTATCACAAACACAACCTTTCTGGCTGAAAGGTTTTCGAAGGTCACGAAGTCAATAACCACCACGTTTTACACTAATTAGCATGGATCACCTTAACAAGTTTCATAAGTATGCCCTAGAGACTTAAGTTACGCCACTGCTAATTACCACGACGAAACGTAAGATGTAAAAAAGTATATAACGATAATAAATTAACAATAAACGCAACGAGACAACATTGTTTAGAAAAACCGTTTCACTTTCTAGCACTCCATATTTAAAATATATGAAAAAACCAAGGTTTAACATTCCAAAATTTAATTATCATAATTAGTATCTTAAGTTTTTCCAAGTTCATTTAACATTAGTCTGAAGTTAAATAAAAATTGTTAACATTTTTAGATCTATTACAAATAACTGAGTAAAATTTTAAGTTTTGACTACTACCGATTCTACTACTTACCTTTCTGCAAATAGAGAAATTAGTATTTTATAAAAGAAAGTAGAGAATCCTGAGTAACCGTCCTCTGAATCCTCATTTTCGTCAAAGTAACCTGGTAACTAAAAACTGCAATTAATTGTACATTCCTGTTTAAAAACCACAAAAACCTTAACTGCGTCCAAAGTTATGTGTACGAGTTAATGGTGAATCTAACTCAAATTACTAAAATACAAAAGCTTTTTCATATCACATATACTTAGCACAACGAAAAATAGTGTACGAAGGGCTTGGCCTTTATTTAAGTACTAGCCGAGAAGCCCGCCTTACAGGTGGGCCCTCAGCTAGTTGTGTGTTTCGAGGCACTCCACCCCAGTACGCCCCCAACCCCTTTTTTCCATGGGATTATTTCCGTGGCACCCTTTTCCCCATAGTCGAACCACCTCAGTAAGGCCGTTCTTCCCCTTTTTTCCCATGTGATAATTACCGGGGTACCCCCTCCCCATTTTTCCCATGTGATAATTACCGTGCTACCCCCTCTCCGCTTTTCACATGTGATAATTACCGTGGTACCCCCTATCCGCTTCTCCCATGTGATAATTACCGTGGTACCCCCTATCCGCTTCTCCCATGTGATAATTTACGTGGTACTCCCTTCCCCCTTTCCAACGCGAGAATTTCCGTGGTACCCTTTTCCCCGCAAAAATAACTCAAACTCGCAGTCGATCCAAACCTCCCTGTATCCCTTTAAACCAATGGCTGATGCATAAAGGCCACGGGACTTTCAAATCGGAACGAACCCGAAACCCCGCCCCCACCCCTCCCTGTTTCCAAAACTCACAGGCCTTCTGATACTACCCCGCACGATCCGCCCCCCTCTGAAATTCGAGCCGGAAAGAGAGTAAATTTCGGGTGTATTGAGTGTTGGAACAAACACCGCCAACTCTCAGGGGCGACAGATTTTGAGCATTTTTAGAAACTGACATTTGCGTCACTTTTGAAAATTTGTAATAAAAAAACTAAAAACCAAATCGGAAATCGAAGCCGACTCGAGACTAAAACGCAAATCGTAGCAGAAAATCGTGAAATAAATCTCGAAAATCGGTTGATGAACCTACCTACCTACCTACCTACCACCCAACCAACAGCTTTTTATTATATAGATTAAAAGAATCAGCAAATTGGAAAATGTATTACATATGTGTGCACAATTTGATAGTGTATCCTGAATATTAAACTTTCAAACGTCTTAAGGCCCATTTTCATGCTCGCTGGTAGCGGGTAAAAATCGTCAAAATCCGCTTCCGCTACACACTTTTTGACTTTCCGCGTCGATCTGTTTCAAACAGATATTTTAGCTTTATTTTCACGCTTGCGAGTGGCGGAAGCGAATTTTGACGATTTTTATCCGCTACCAGCGAGCATGAAAATGGGCCTATATAGGTCCATAATTTTCCTAGACTGAAGCGGCTTACAAATCCTGAATGTGTGCTTTTAATCGGAACACAAGAGGTTGAACTTTTATCCATTGTCTTCTAATTTCGTAAATGTTTTCAGAAATAATACAACATAAACATCATTAATGTTTAAAAGATTTACTTTTATATAACTAATTATATTTATTATATTATTTTGCAACGTTTTTAGGAAATTTATCATGCGATGATTGATATGAAATATTTCTACCCCTTGCTCAAAGATATTAATTCACCAAGGCGGGGGAAGATGGCGACAAAATGCGAGTCGTGGCATTTCGTAGCGTGAATTAAATCTGAGAGAGGGGGTTACATACAGGGGAAAGAAAAAATAATAAAAATGAGGGGAGATTCGAATTCAGAATCAATCACAAAATATTTATTTGGCACTGAATTTTATAAAACACTAAATACATAAATGAACAAAATTCGGGGGGACTGAGGGGATAATTTTAATTTGCTTCTAGTGATGGTTAGGCGATCTCTACTATGGTTCTTTTAGCTTTTCAACATACAAGGGATAATTTAAACAAAAAAATACACTCTTGATCTTAAATTTGTGAATTAAACTATCTCTTGCGGGTTTCTTCCTATATTCTTTTACTTCACAAGCTGACGGGGACGTAGGTACTTCGGGTTTCGGTCTAAATTGTCCGGCTAGGATAGGGAATCGGTCTCGGTCATCTGGTTTTCTTCCCTCGGTACGTCTAGATTTTGGGTGATCAACAGGTGCTTCGAGGGTTTTGAGGGCATTACGTTTCCCGGATTCATTACTGCTCGGCTTATACTCTTCCGGTCGGAATGTCCTGGATGTAGGTCATCTAGGTAGTCAGTGAGGGTTTGTTCGGTCATGAGGGCTGCATTGAGGGTTAATTAATATCTAAGCGCGACTTCATCGCACATTATTCTATATTTATCTCGACATGGTCTTTGTCTCACCCGGGAAACAGAGTTATCCGGGTAATGAAGGCGGACTTCCTTCCTGGAACAAGTTGAGTTCTCTTGGTTTTGTTCCGGAGATTTAAGGGCGGAGTTGACAATAAAAATCAATTGGTGACCTCCCAATTTATTTGCCTCTTTGTTGCACCCAAGACTCGTGTCCTGTTATGGGATGTATGACGTTGTCTGACTTTCAAAAAGTCCCTTGGGGTTGGTTCCGCGTGATTGTGGGGGTCTCAGTGTTTGTGGGGGAGAAGATGCCAGGAAATCACGAGTTTATATATATTTTGTCGTCAATAAAAATGTCCAGGCACACTTTTGACCTGTGACCTGGCCTTGGAAAACGTGCACTTTTAGTTGGTTTCGGGTTACCTGATAGTGGGCTAATGGCCCGCTAACATTACAAAGGTTCCATGGGAACGCTATGAGTTGAGGGAATATTACTGGTTTAGTTCGGCAAAGCTTCTGACAAAATTTGGGTGGGGTCGGTTCGGAGAGTAGGGTACCCCGGTAATAAAATGAGGAAAAGGACACCAATTATCTCCATATGCCAAGAGCTCGTAATTTTAACATTGCTGAAGGCAGGGATTTAGTTTATAATTTATATTAAGTACCGTGTTTAATTAATTCTCTCAATTTTAAATTTTATAGGGGGTTCATTGAGTTCTATCAGATTTAGAAACTATATTTCATTTGTATGTATGGTTCAAAAGTTATTTAAGTTTTTAATTTATCATTAATTTTAATTTATATTTAACACTGATTAGTTTTATTAAATAGAGCTCAAATTTCTAAGATATTTGATGTAGGGGGCTTAAAGAATACTTAACAATAACTGTCAATATAGAGGGTCAAGAGTGCGGGGGGAAATGTAATGGCAAGAATAAATAAAACAGAAAATATAAGTATGCGGGGGAAAGTGAACCTGAAGGGTTACAATTTATAAGTGGTGTCGTTTATCTAGGGTCATTTAATAAATATAATTAACTCACCTTAAATTATAATTTTATAATATGCATAATATTGTTTTAATTTTCTTTTATGGTCAATCAATCATAAAATATTTAGGTGAGTTTAGGTAGTCATAATTTTTGTATATGTTATTGTATGAAACGGATATTGGCAAGTTTTTCCCTAAACTCTGATTCCCGCCAAAATGATTCCTCAGCCATCCTTAGAAAAAAATCAAACCACGCTATTCGCAGCGCAGAGCCTGCTGGAAATTTTCCATCGCTTTCAACCGCGTATCCCCACATGGCTTAATCGCTCGTTTCCCGAATAAGGTAGTTAGTCCCCAGCCAACGGGCAGAGTCTCTCGTACTCGGAATAAAGACATACACTCTTCCTCCTTTTAGTGGTCCATAAAACTACGCGCTTAAAAAGACCCCTTTGGTTAAGAATGTTTTTCGCGAGCTATAACAGTGGCCGCGATTTCGTTTTTAGTTCCACATCGAGATATATATATATATCGAAGTGGGACTATTGCTACGGACCGAATGTCGTTAAGTGTTGTTGTAGTTTGTTTGTTTGTTGTGGAAAAGTGACGACACGGTAGATGGAGCTGCGAAAAATAAATTATATAAATTATTTTATTGGCGTCGCCGGGACTCGAACCCAGATAGCCGGTGGCCGCGTTATCTCTATTACCGACGCGTTTAAGAGTCTATAGTTGAATTCATGATGAGTTCCATTGTTTGGACTTTACTACAATTAAGTCTCTTTCAAGTCCCCAAATATGAGTCTTCAAATATGAGACTAAAGTGAAGTCTAAAATGACTCTTATTTTTATCTAATAGTGTAACCCATAATCAACTCTCAAATAACCCTCTTTCAAGTCCCCAAAAATTTGTCTCCCCTTATGAGACTAAAGTGAAGTCTTAAATGACTCTTATTTTAATATAATATTGTAACTCATAATCAACTCTCGATTAAGCTTCTTTCGAGTCTCCAGAAATGAGTCTTCCTAACTGAGACTAAAATGAGTCATTTAAATATATAATAATAAAACTCTTTTATTGAGACTAAAATATATTTTATTTAGGACCCACAATTCTGGTCTCAGTTTTTTATGCTTACATAATACCTAAAAATCCTTGATCCTACATTGAGACTAATTGGCGACTAAAGTAAGACTCCCATTTTGGTAAGGGCTGTCTTTAACTTATATATAGCCTTCTAACGTCAGCATATTATGTTATTCTACATTTGGGGTTTGTTATTGGCCAAAGTTACATAGTTCTTTCCAAGAAGGTCACGTTTTCATATTGCCTTGGTTTTGGTATTCTTACATCTGAACTCAAACTCACCCCCGCAAAGTAACTTTTCAGCTGATCTTCTCTCATCGCATTTCACTAATTAAATTAACCTCGCTCACACTCCAAATACATTCTTTGAAAAATCTTATTTTCACTCACTCTGCTCTCACTTAAATTCATAGCTTGGAAACTCATATCACGCTCCTCTCCATTGGAAGCTTAGAGCATCTCACCTCCTCTCAATTGCACTCACTGATCTCACGGTGAGAGAAGAGTGCCCATCACTGATTGTAAATGATACCACTTAAGTCCCGCGTTATTTTACGTGAGGCGAATCTACACGAGCGAAGAAGGGAGAGACGGTACGAAGTAGGAGAATATGATACAAATAGAGAGTACCAAGAATGGGAGACCGTTCAAATAGTCGTTTTGAAGAAGAAGAGACGGTACAAATAGTCGTTACGAAGAAGGGGAAGACGTTGACAAAAAGAAGATACGATACAAATAGACGGTACCAAAAAGGGTACAAGGTACAAATAGGCGTAACGAAGAAGAAGGATACGGTACAAAAGACTGTGCGAAAAACGGGAGACGGTAGAAATAGTCGTTTTGAATAAGGGGAGGCGGTACAAATAGTGTATACGAAAAAGGGGAAACTGTACAAATAAATGGTTTTAAAGAAGGGTAGACAGTTCGAAGAAAGGAAACTGTACAAATAGTCAGTAAGAAGAAGCGAAGACGGTAAAAATAGTTGGTCTGAAGAATGTAGAGACGACACGAATATTCGGTATGAAGAAATGAAGACGGTACCAATAGTCGGTACGAATAAGTGGAGAGGGTACCAGTAGATGGTATTAAGAAGGGGAGACGGCATAAATAGATGGTACGAAGAAGGGAAGACGGTACAAATAATAGGTACGAATAAGGGGAGAGGGTACAAATTAATAGACGGTACGAAGAAGGGGGATAGTCGGTAAAAATTTCCAGTGCCGTGTAGCCAGTGAGCTTGGATAAATTATGAACTGGATAAAGCACTCATACCTTCCACAAGGCATTCGCGGGTGTCTCTCGAAAAGGAAAAAAAAGCGGGCGGGATGGAAATTTGGTGTATCAAGCTTTTCTGCGCAGACGCGAGATTCCAAAAGTAACGGCTTGAAATTCAAATTCGACTTTCCGAAAATCGTATCAATAGTTTTCTTTAATTTACCATTTATTTTTAGCTTGGACGTTTTAGTAGTGGTAATAATATTATTAACTAGCATTTCTTTAGTTTTAAATCAATTATTTTATTTAAAATGGGAAGAGTAAGGCATTATGTGTACCCGAAATGCTATAGTGATTCCCGATATGGGAATAAACAACATATGTGTGGAATAACGTTCGTCCCCATTCCTAAAACAAAGAGGACACCTGAAAGATGCAGGAAATGGTTTAATTGGTTGAAAGCGGTAAGAAGTTACTTTACATTGGAAAATATTACGAAAACATGTACGTATGTTCCAAACATTTTGTGGATCAGAAAGGACCAACTCTGGAATATCCTGATCCCGTTCATAGTCAAGTAAGTCTTTTGAGAATGTTTTTAAGTAAGGAAGTAAACTGATGATGATTTCTGTAGGGTGTGGTGTCAACATTAAGAGCTGACACTTCAACCACTCATAGTGGAGAGCAACAAAATATTCGGGGTCGTCAAGGTACTGCTCTGACCGAGTTACTTGAAGCTGTGATTTCATGTGATGCTCCTAATACCGCCCAAGTTGGTTTTAATAAAAAGTCATTCGTAAATGAACCCATTCCAATATCAATTTTATTTAAAGGAAATACCACTAACATTGGCAGTATTCCAAACTCAGCGGATGATAGTGGAGAACTAGGAGAAGATGAAAATGTTCATTGCCTTCGAGAAACTGTTCCAATTCCAGATACCTCTCAAGTCGGTCATAAGCAAAGGTTGTTAGTAAATGATCTATCCCATTTAAATGTCAATTTTATTTAAAGGAAATACCATCATCTGAAGCAATGGATGGGGCTGAAGTCGAACAAACATCAACATTGACTAATGAGGCAAATACCAACATTGAAAATAATCTGGGAGCCACTGCAAATACTGTGTCTCTAGTAACTAGTTTTAGGTCTTTCCTGAAATCTGAAAAATGGTTTAAGCTTCAAGAAATCTCAAACTGGTTTTCGTCTTGTAATAATACTTAAGTACAACTCTACAGGGTCAAAAGAAATAAAATAGAAATAGATTTAACGATAAACCCTGAATTCCAATTAAAAGTGTCAGTTTTGGGTAAAACCTTAACTACTTATAATTTGATTGTTCTACCGAATTGGGTTCATGATGAAACTGAACTGTGTTGCTTATTGTCAAAATTTGATCAATTATTTGTATGCAGTGGAGTTCAAGATGAAGAACTAGTCAACTTGTTAAAAGAAAGATATCGAGGGAAAGCCTGTTTTGATTCCGGAGCTGTGCGTGCTGATATGTGCACCAGATTATCAAATAAAAACCTGCCTATTTTGTTTGAAGATAAGAAGCTTTGCTTTGAAATTTAAATCAACAAATGAAGTAAGAAACCAGAAGTACAAAACATTATCAAAAGAGGAACTCATCAAACTGATTAAAGACTCAAAGAAAAAAGAAATTCTTTCTAGATGAAAAATCAAACGTCTCCAAAAAAAGATCAAAAAATATATTGATGTTGAAGGAAAAGAACTTGGATCTGACGATGATTCGTGTCTTCAATCTATTTTAGAGAAACGCTTACCAAAAATTGAAGAAATGTCCTTTTCAGCGCTATTCCTGCGAACACAATTGAAAGTAATTAAACAGACTGATAAGCGAGGAAGAAGATGGCACCCACTTGTGATAAAGTGGTGCCTCTACCTATATCACAAATCTCCCAGCGCATACAGAAGTTTATCAATGAGAAAGTTAAAGAGCAGACTCGATCAGCTAAAATTAACAATCGCATATCCGAATAATTGAGGAATATTGGGCCCTTTTTTAAAAGTCGGTAGAATTTCAAACCAGACATAAGAAACTTGAAACAAAACAGCCCGGATTTGAAGCCGGCACCCTTTATTAATAATTAAGGAGCTAATTACTTTAATATTATTCTGCAAATATTCATTAACATTCAGATTTATTCGTGAGTTCATCAAAATATGCGAAATAAATCGTGATTGCTTAAATTTTTGATAAAATAATGGCCAGTTACCCAAATTTTCAGTATTGCAAGTTCTTGAAATAAAGGTGAGTACTGAATACGGACCGACCGTGATTAGTTTGATTTACCAAATTACATTAGAAACCTTTATTAAATTAATTTTTCAGCTTGGAAGACGTGTAAGGTTTCGCTTTTTGGCTTTATGAAATTGAATTGTTAAACAACGGACACTTACTCGAACTGTCGACAGCTTGATTATTTTATAGTCACTCATACTCATTGAAACTCTGTAACAAAATAAAATATAAGGATAATATTTCTTTCAATACACGAATTTAAAATATGCGCTGTTGAGAAAAACCACCAATAAAGTTGTTTACCAACAGACAAAGGAGTGAAAGGATAAAATGGCTGGAGCCGTTTGTTTTCGTTCTATTCTGACCAAAAAAAAAACCAAACCCATTGCGTATTGTACTATAATGAGAGCGGTTCTTACAAGCTTAACTAAATCTAACAGTGGTGAGGGTAAGGTTCCCTGAAATATTACGTCATATATTATAATTCTATACCGGAACCTTAAGCATTAATTATTTTAGGGTACACTTACGAGGAGACTACCCGAGGTGATAATCACCGATTTGGTTGAAACTAGGTGGGTATGTAGACCTTATGGTAACATGAAATTTCACCAAGGGAAAAGTTGCAATGGGCATTAGTTTTGCCATGGCAACCGAAATGGTTTTTGACAACACAGTCTGTATAGTATCCCATTAAAAAAAAACAATTGATCATTTTTTACATATTTTGATCAAATTGACCAAAATTCATCAAAATATCATAAAATTCATTTCATTTGTCAATTTTGATATATTTTTTTAGGTTTTGATATTTGAAACTTTTTTTAAATTTTTCACAGGGGTACCCTTAGAAGTGCTCAGATTCCCATGTTATTTTCAATGATAAAATAAACATACTGTGTTGTCAAAAACATTTTCGGTTGTCATGGCAAAACTAATGCCCATTGCAATTTTTCCCTTAGTGAAATTTAATGTGCTCCCAGCCAATACCCTCTAATAAATTATAGGTATTATAGGTTTGGAATCCCTAATTTATAGGTTAAATATAGGTCTAAAATTATCAATATATAGGTTTTTATAGGATCCAAATTCACGGATACTAAATTTTAATAAAACAATAAAACAAAATTCTGACTAAAAGTATCACATTTTTGCTTTTTTGGAATACATAAAGCAGCCCGGGCCACTTTTAAAATGTTAGCATATTTTATGCCTCCCACACTTGTTTCAATTTTTTCTACCTCATGCCAAAAGTGGTTGATCCGCTGAGATTCGTCCATTTTTACCCTTCCAATTGTAGTAGTTTAAAATCATTGACTAAATTACTGGAAAACTTTACATCAACAACGAATGGTAGAGATATTGCCACTCTTACACATCTCTCTAAGCTAATAGGCTTCTTGATTTCACTCGGTTTTAGAAATGGTAAATTTTAAAGATATTTTCGGAGATTTTAGAGTTTTTGATCAGATAACCTGCCATTTTCAAATAAAACCTTTGGCACAAATTTATAGAGGCGGGAGTTTCGAGAAAAAAACGTAAACAGTCCGAAATATTTTTAAACTGTCCTAATAGAATTTTCAACAAAATGTTAAAAATATAGGAAATATAGGATAAAAAAGAAATTATAGGTTTTTATAGGATTATTTTAGAATTGTAGGTAAATATAGGTATTATAGGTTCGCTGGGAGCCCTGTGTTACCATAAGGTCTACATACCCACCTAGTTTCAACCAAATCGGTGATTATCACCTCGGGTAGTCTACTCGTTAGTGAAGTAAATTAGTTTTTCATCAAAAATTGGCTGAAATTTATTGTAATAAAAACTTAAATTGTCAAACTACTAAGTATATGTTAAGGGCCTATGTTGTAAGTAACAACATAGTACACATGTAGTGTTGTATATATTTTTGGGGTTAAATATTTACCAAAAGATATTCAATCATGGTTTGAAATCTTAGCTAATCATTATCATAGCAATGTTGATTTGGCTTCATAGAATTTAAAATAATTTCATTTTATTTTTAAGCCTTCGCTGCTATGGTACGCGTGCTCCGTTCACAGAGTTTTTAGATTTGAGGTTTTAATTTGTCAACCTACTTTTTAAAATTTTACACACAATTATTTACCAAACAACGGAAATTCATTATTAAAATAAATCTATTTTTAAGGTATTCCGTTTTGGGATTTGCAACGGTGAAGGGTTTCAAATGGGTGATATCTTAAACATGCAAATAAAGTGTTGTTATTGCTTAATAAATATTTTGTTATCGATAAATAATTATCTTCCAGCCCCAAATTAAAAGAAAGGGAACTGGTTTCGTCAATTGATAATTTATTTTCTATAATTACGCAGGAATTTATATAATTAGAAGTTTCATATAAATCAACGCTACCAATGGTAGTGGCGTTGGGATGGTAACCCAAAGGTCTTAGGTTCGATTCCTGCCCGAGGTGAGATTGTTTTTTCTCAGTCAGTCTGCTATGGAACAATACGCAGAGGTATTCCTTGATTTATATGAAACTTCTAATTATATTAATTCCTGCGTAATTATAAAAAATAAATTATCAATGTTATGACTACAGGCCATCAAGGTCCTGTTATAAATTAGTTGACGTAAAATGCTACGGCACCGTCAACAACGGGTTAAATGTATCCCGTCAATAATGTGAACCAGATCGAGTCATTCTTAAATTGGATGTCCGAGGGCTTATAATTCGTGGCCTCGGTAGTCCAATGGTAGTGGCGTTGGGGCGGTAACCAAAAGGTCGTAGGTTCGATTCCTGCCCGAGGTGATATGATTTTTCTCAGTCACTCTGGTATGGTTTCATCAATCATTAAATATTAAATATTAATAAAAAAGTATTTTTTAGTAGGTAGTGAATAAGGTTTCGTACTTTCCAACGTTGGTATATTTTTGGTAATAAGTTGGGTGTACCGTTATATCAAGGGTAAATTTAATGTTGGCCCAAAATCAAACTTAACTGATGTGCATAATGTTGGACCGGCCATTATTTGTATATAGTCGGACAGCGTGACATCGGTTCCATTGGGTGGACAATTTGCCGAATAGAAAAATGACCTTTTACCCTCGACGTTGGCCTGTCGGTTTTGTGCTGCTGGGCTACATACTATCAGAGATTTACAAAATTCTTAACATATCCCGACAATAAATGGGTCTTTTATAAAGGTCGAATTTTGGTAGGCTGCCGACCAAGACCATTAACCAATTTTCAAACTACTTCCCAAACCATTTTTGACCAGCTTTTGCCCTTTACAGAATCGACTGCACTGCGAATAAATTTGTAGAACACATTAGAAATATACATAGGGATTAAGATGAGACTATTCCTCCAAAAATTAATCTTCACATTAATATCTTACTAGCAAATTATATTAGTTTGAAAAGAGAGGTAGTTAAATTGTTTGAAAATTCTAAACTATGTAGTTTCTGAAATTATGAAATAAGTGTGAAGCCCAAAAAAATGTGAAATGATTCTTTGCAAAATTAATAATTGCCATAAATACGGAATTAACTTAAGAAAATTGCAATTTTGTAATTTGTTAAATAACTAAATTTTTTACATGAAAATAATTTATTAGAATTTATAAATTATAAATTTCATTAATCGTACGTTACATTCTTAGAAGTATTCTTCAAAACTGATATTGCTTCAGTATATTAATTGATCATTGATCACGAAAAAAACAATTTATTTCTGACATCCTTCATCCCCTTTATATCGAGTAAAAATATACAAGTTCCTCAATTATGATAGCACCATTACCATAAAAATTGTTAAATTTCTTTCAAAATAAAACGTCGCTAATAACCTAGAGCTAGAAAATTAAAATTAGGATTATTTACGAAAAATCAAGTACTGAAATATGAGTGTAAGTCAAAATAGTTCAGATCTTATGTTCTCTTCCGCATGTCAAATTTATAACGCATACACAAACCAGTTTCCCTTACTGCGTTACATAATTTGTGAACGGGCCCTTTAAGTTCGTTTGCATTTTGGTTCCCCATAAACCCCCAGCCTAATTGAAGTCATATCATAGTAAGTTTTACAAATTAATTAAATTGCAAATTCAATTTTCATAAGTGCATATACATTTTCAAATTCAAATTACGTGAGACTAAAACAAAACGGAAATTCGACAAATACATTGATTGCATAAGACGTTAATCAAAAAGTAAAAACCAAGAATTATTTATGTTCACAAATAATTGGCGTTTGTAAGAAACACAAATTTGGAATATAACGTTAAAAGCAAATATCTTAGAAATTCCAAGAAAGCAAGAATACAATTCATGTATTTTTCAAAAAGTAAATTTTATAATGTTTTCGAGCCCAGGTCAGGGCTAATTTTAATGAACCTGCCACGAAATCGATTGATAAATAATTTTTGGTGTTTGATTTACAAAATTGGCATGACCGTCTTGCGATGCGGCTCCGTAGAGGTTGTCTTTGAGCCGTTCCTAGGCCAGGTTGCAAGCGCGATGGGGGATGTATTCGGGGACTTAAAACCAATAATGAGAGGGGCCGTGGGAGTGTCCTTACAATTAAGATATAAAAATTAAATCGATCAGAATGGTCCCGACAATGGGGCAACGTAGAGCATGACAACGTCACCAACCGCTGGACCGAACAGACAGTCCAAAATCGGAATGTGTGCAGATCAAAGTGGTGTAACCGGTTAAGAATTGGGAAAGCGTGGTTTATGCCATTGGGTGGAATTTTCATGACGGCCAGAAAGCGGACTGACGGTGTTGACGGTCCAAAATATGTAAGGCTTTGGAGAAGTGAGGTCAGGCGAGACGAGAGGACGAGGGATCTTAAACGCAAGGCGAATAATAAGAGAATAAGTGATCCGACGTAAGCAGATAAATTTTCAGGTTTAAGGAGCAAGGAATGTTAAGGACAATCGTTGGGGAAAGATTTTCACCAAAAATATGGTGTAAGCCGTCAAGGACACCCTTTTGTAAAGCGCAAAACGGATTCCGGTGAAGAGACGAGATCAGGAAGGCGACGCCACCAAAGGGAGGCAGAATCCAGGAGGTAAGATTTAGAGAGGGATTCCCAGTCGCCAAAGGAGATGAGAGGTCAAAGATGCCGAAGAAAAGAATTATCAATGCAGCTGAAAATTGGATTTTTGAACATTCAATTAGCAGGACGAAAATGCGAATTGTGGTCCGAATTACAAGAGCATATGTCTTGGAAGAAAACCTTGATATTTGGCTTGAAGGAGACCTCACTTCGGGACGACGAAATCCCTAAACTGCGATGAGGATTTAGAGGGTTCGGGGTAAATCATAAACAAGGAGAGGTATTGCAGTGCTTGGTAAGAACTTTCATTGTGTTACCTGCAGTTGTTAAGAACCAAAGGGGCTAGAAGGCCACACTTTGAAGCTCCCTGGGGCTCTTTTGACTCATCGTAGGAATATGGGAAAAATAAAACAGGCATACTTCTCAACTCATCCCCTACAACCCCTTAAACTTTTTGCATAACCTTTTGAAACACCCGGTTTACTGCCGGGAGTTGTGTACTTGGCAACTGTAATAACGAAGATAGGGTGGAATAGGACTATAATGCATTGTATGAAAGGGGACCTTGCTTCGTTAAATCCACTCGAAGCATACCCTTTGTATTTGGTGGGAGGCTCAAATAGTAACCTGATCGATCTTGATGGATATGATGATGTAAATGGAAAGATGTTAACTTCATGGGCAGTGTCAAATAACCGGAGTATACCGAATCTGGATGAAACGAGATGTGACGGAAGGGTTACGTGGTCAGTGCGAGGATTACCTTCGTGCAATTTTGGGTTAAATGCAAAACTGTTTTCGTCGTGTTAGAAGGGGAACGCATAATTTTTTGTCCTTAATCAACTAATTGGAATAGCTTGATCGAAAATCGCTCGATCTACGTTGCTTTCCTCGATTTGAAAAAGGGATACGATTCTGTTGATAGAAATAAGCTCTGGCAAACACTCATAGAACTTGTTATTCCCCGAAACTTCGTATCAAATCTGGCTGCACTGTATCAAAACACGCTACAAGTACTAGTTCGGGAACGTATCTACGAGTTATCTGCAAAGGCATATTGGTTTGAAACAAGGTTTTTCCTCTTTCGCCTCTGCGGTTTGCCCTTTTTCTCGTTCCATTGGAGAGAAGACTAGAAGACACAACCGCTGGTTTATACTTGGAGAATAATTCAAAATATTCAGATTCGATCAACTTCAGAATTCCTACTTTGTTTTTCGCTGATTACATTTTCAATATGGAAGAATACCCTTCTGATTTGCAAGTACTTCTCGGCGTGTGTGGATATTTCCCTGAGGATTATGGCCTATTGTTCTGAGTCTCGAAATGCAAGATCATCGCTTGGGGAGCGAAAGATTGTGAAATTCGTTTCGACCTGACAATTCAGAACCTAGAAATTACGCGAGCGGAAACTTTCGAATATCTCGGAGTGTTGTTTGTCGGAAAACCAAAATACCTGACTTCCTACATAGCCAATGTGCGCAGCAAGGCTTTAAAACTTATGGAAGCGATAAAACATAAAGGTTTACATTCTAATAACCGCTACACAGTTACTCGTACACTTTCTAAAGCAGTCGTGGTTCCTGGCCTTACGCACTCGAAGTGCTTTGTTATACTCCGGAAGTAAATCGTGGTCTTGATCAAGTACAGTTTTCCGTTGGTAAGTCGGTGGTTGGCGGCAACTTTTAGTCCTCTCACGAAAGGAGTTTTGTCTGGGTCCGTGATACCAGGATTACCAAATAACGGAATGTTGGTCAGGGCCTTCACATCAACGTCATCAAGAGAGAAGTTAAACTTTAGTGCTGCTAGGTTTTCGGAAAGGGAATTGTAAAATCGGGAATGACATGGGCGCGGTTGGTTAGTAAGGAAATGATAACCAAGTAAATGGGAATGTCCGAGAACGAAATTGGAAGCGGGGATTCGGTTAGATTGAGTGGGCGCGGTCTGCAAAAAAGAAGTGACACTGGCGACGCAAAAGCAACGAGTTTTTTAGCTATCGAGAGAAGTGCTTAACATCCAACTGGTTTCGGTAGAAGACAATGCTATCTTATCATCCCACGAAAGTCTCAAGAGGGGATTGACAACAGTTAACAACATCCTCCGGAGGATTCAAGACTTTGAATTTATACAACAAGACACTGGTTGCCAACTGATTGGCGATAACAACGCTGCCGTATAGGGAAGAATAGGGCTAAATGAGCCTCCAACGAGCGAAGACACTTTGAGTTAATTAAATCTCCAAGAAGAGTATTAAGTCGAAGGGCGAGTATTTTTTCAAAAAATTGGTTATCGACGATTGTCAACGGAAGTGGTCTCCAACTAACAAGATAACGGGGATTGCCCTTCTTTGGCAAAAGACACAACACGGACTTCGAGAAAATCTTCGAGTAGGGATAATTTTTATGATATTTAAGCAGTTCTCGATATACTTGCAACATGGATTGGCCTAGCACGTCCCATATGGTATTGTACAACTATTTAGGGAGCCCGTCTAGAAAAAGGGAATGACTCCGGGACATGTATTTGAGTGCACGGTGAAATTGGTCAAAAGAGATGGAATTTTTAAGTGATTCGGTAAAGCCGAAGATGTGGCTGTGTCAGAATTTGGAAAAGAGTAAAGATCGGAATAAAAATAAATAACAGATTCACGTAGAGACCAGCTCTCCATTCTTGTCAACAAAACATTCTACATCGGTTTCATAGCGGAAACGCGAGAAGTCGAGCGGAAAAATTTCGCGGAGGGCTGATAGACCTTCGTGACGTGCCCATTCCTCTCTTTAAAAGAGCGTCCTTCGCGTAGTTGTTAAAAATGACTTGTTAATGCTTGAGGATAATGATTGGAGAGATGGTGTGCTGTCGTACATAATCAACTATGCTAATTGGGAGCGGTTTATGCTGTCAAACAGTCTGACAAGAGAAGAGTTAGTTTTGTTGGTTTCTGTTAAAATGAAGAATGTATACGGAACTTCATTAAGTTAATTGAAAATCCGTTCTTGTAAATTTTACCGGGCTTTCGAGGTTGGAAACTTCATCATAGCTTTGTTTGTAGATCGGGATCTGTGTAAGAGGCGCGTGTGATTTCAATTTGGTCAAGGACCGTGCCATAAGTGGATATTAGATCGCTCAGATCGAAATTTTCCAAATGTAACGGCACAACAGAGACAGCAACTCTCGTCCGCGAATAAATATCGGTGGTCTTTAAACCAAGGTCTTTTTCGGCATGAAGGCCTTTTGTTTTCAATTCAGTGGCCCATATCGAGTACGTGAAAAATTATTGAAAAGTTCTTTGAACTCTTCCAAACGAATAGATTTTAACGGTATTTGTAGCATTATTGATGACATATATGAGCTCCTTTTTTTAATATGGAAAATTCGTTGCTTCAATCAGGAAACGAATAACGAAACGTGAAATAGGAACATAATTATTGATGGCATATATATATTTATAAACACATTTATATTCTTATAATTTATATATCTAGCCAAAGCTTAGGTGCCTTGGGCACGAAAAACAGGGTAGCATAGTGTCAATTAGATGAGCATGGAAAGTTTTATTCAAGGAAAGGTGATAAACTTTGTTCCTTGGAAGAGAGTTTGTGCTTGATGGCTTAGCCTTTCAATTGCACATTTTTACCTTTAGCTTATTTGTGGAGTCGGACTTTGCTGTACAATATTTTTTTAATCAGACTTATGTGATGATGTTCGATGCCCATATCGGCATCAACCATATGTTCCAAAATATTTGATAAAATCTCGATGTCAACTATATTTCGCAGAACTGCAAGTGCAATATCCCAAGAGATCTTATTACATTGCATCGTTACTGTTACATTTTCACGAACGCATGATTCTGTGAGGCGGCATATTTCATAAAACAATTTTTTGAAGGTTTATGCAAACGACCATTGTTCTTGAGTTGAGTGAATCTTGAATGCCTGTTGTAAAAGTGATTGTGCTCATTTGGTTCATCTTTAAATGGTTGCAAGAAAATATCACACTTCATAATCCTCCATGGTTTTGGAACCATGAAGCCAACAATGTAGAAAATCCAATTTTCTGGGAAAATTTCAGTAGCAACTTGTAATTTCTTTATTTATAGCAAAAATATATTATTTTGATAAGATTGTTCTATTATTTTGAAACCTCAGTTGGAATTGAGTTTTTAACAAATCTCCGTTTCCCATTATTCAGTTGTTTTACTAACAAGGAAATGGTCGCTTCACAGTAAATCGTCTCTAGATGGAGACCAGTCCATCCGATTTACCACATCTATCCTTTTTAACAGTACTTTGGGTTTCAAAAAAGGAATTATGTTGTAATACCACACAGTTAAAAACAATTGTACGTGAATATAACTTATAACACAAATATCATGTCATACTCTAGAAATGAAACATCTTTGTTAATTTCAGAAAACTTTTGACAATGTGCAATAGCGCAATTTTTTACCAAAACAATTATTTTGATCAAAGCTCCATTTTATTTTGGGGACGCAAACTTATCTACTAATACGCCTTATTCCAATTCCACGCGATATTCACGGTACTTCATTGTTATCGATAGATGGCGCTACGCAGAATTCCGCAGAAAAATATCTGTCGTCCGCTAGCTGTCGTTTGCGTGTGTTTTCGAGGTTCTTACTCCAGTGCAGGGTATCTAGAATAATTGTATATTACGGCTCCATTAAGTTAAAATCGGTTTTATCAAAATCTCTAAAGGCAGGGTGAACCAGGTGGTTAATATGTCTTGGAATTGCAAATACGGCAATAAAACAAATTAATGGCAGACTCGCGACATACGGCAGATATAAGATCTTGAAGAATCATCGAATTCTAACCATTCTAACAAGGAGAAAGTCCCCTAAAATCAAACTTTGGTCGCAAGTGTTACCTCCCTTTTGAGAAAGTTCGACTTGCTACTATTTAAAACTGCTTGATTTAATATTTATCACGTAAAGTTTATCGGATAAGTTATTAGATCGGATGGTATAAACTTCATTATCACAAAAAAAAAGCCAGCCCGAAATGGTTGAGAGCTCGTGCTTTGTAAAATCTTATTTCAGAATTTCTTATTTTTAAAAAAAACTCGACATAACATTTCATTTTGCCTTTGAATAAAATCGAGTGTTTCGCCCGGAAAAATGTTTAAAAGTCTTAAAAATATAGTTGTTTTTCACAACTGGTTATCTACTATACTTGAAATATTAACGAATTGAATTGAAAATCTCATTTAAAATTGAACTCGTAAATGCTTTTTAGGACATTTTAAATTCCTTAAATCGAAACAGTTTTTGTTTCCAAGTAAGATGCTACAGTCTTTTATTTTATATTACTTAAATAAATCAGCTAACACATTTCATCTTCTCGACAATCACAAGTGTCCAAGGCTGCTGAACTATCGGTGAACGATTTTACGTCAAAAACTCCACATTTGCGAAAATTCAGCTTTATGCAGAAAATTACTAAAATTTAAGTTATTTTTAATTTAAAATTTTAAAATGAAAACCATTTTTTATTTGAAATATTTAAGAACATTTTGTTAAAATTAAATTTTTAAAAAATTAACTGAGAAGTTTATTTTTTAGGGTCGAGATCACTATATTTATACCGTATATTTTCAAAATATACATTTTTATTGTCTAGATCACCATTTTCTCTAAATCACTTTAAAGATACGAGTTCTAGCTGCGCTCACTCCGCCGTTCAATTGACCAATCAAAGTATAACTGATAGCGTAGGTAAAACATTTGACTTTGAAAGAACCTAAAATGTATTAGTGCATTTTGCTTTCAAATCTTACTTGCAACTTCAAGAAAAAGTTAAACAATCTGTCTTCCATCCACTTCTATCAATTCGGGGTAGAAAATAAACTACGGTCACCGTTCTGTTAAAAGATAGATTCGTTCATATGCTATGAGCTACGACTTCTGTCCTATAAATTTATTTTCGCTTAATCGTGTTAAGCACCCTTTATAATGCTGAAACGGAAATTTTTTAATGCTTAGTCTGCACTACCAAGTTATTTTGAAACAAAATCTACAATTAATGGTAAGGGGGAGGGAAAAGTTTGGTCACGTGAATGCGCTAATCTTATTATGCTATTATAAAAATTACTATACATCGATTGCGCTACCACTCTAATGAACATCTGCGTCGAGTAATGTGGCCGGTGGCCTGGCGCTCTGTGTTTTATCACGGAAGTGGTTTAATATCCTAAGTAACCAAATACGTTCTGTTAAGTGATGAAATAACCGAAACAAATCGATGTGGTTTTAAAATTAGCTTTTTTTGAGTTTTTCAATTATTATTATTTTTAATAAATTTAAAATAGTGCCTATAAATCAAAAAAGCTCTCGGAACTTCAGAAAAAAGATCACCCAAATAATAATTATCTTTGTAAAATGTAAATAGACCGGTTGTAAAAAGGTTCTGCTCTATTGAATCTAAAATGGGGAGAAATAAGGTATAAAGACAACACTGAGATAACCTACGCTTTATTAAATAGTATAATCACGCTTACTCGGACCATTTTAGCCAAGTTTTCGAAGAAATCAAGGCCCATGTTCTCTAAGCGAATAAACTTACCTCAGCAGTTCTTATTTAGTGAAACTAATTCATAATATAGCCCGAAATTAGTTTGTTGTTGTTCATTAATGACTGATTCTGACCACTTAAAAAGCTTTAGTTAGCGTAGAGTTAAAGAAAAAATCAAACGCATCCTTTTGGAATAATATTATCTAAACAAAACTATAAATTATGTATATTACTAAATCATCAAAGTAGTATATAGTGAAAAAAGTCAACCTGAATATATTAGTTGATCCAAAGCACGATTGCTATCGTCGGACCGTTTTAAATGTTTAAGTATTTTTGTATCATTTCTGCAATAGCTTAAGTACTTTTCAATTAGACACACGGTTAGAAAAACCAACTGTCATTAAATCACGCTAACTAATACCTGTTAAAATCATGTGCCGGTTTTTAACACACAATCCCTTAAAAATGTGTGTGTACTATATTCATCCTCTATCGCTTGTAGTAAAATGGTTCATCAATTGAAATAAAAAGTCAAACCCTCGCTATAATTTTTAGTCATTTGAAATTGAAGCCTTAGAAGTTAATCATTTGCCCGTTTTAGTGATCTTTGTCAATTTTAGATTTCAAATATACATATTTTTAAATTAAGACTGACTTGGATAAAAATTCTATTTTAAGTTAATGCACTCCTCATTTCCGATATACATTTTCGGCTACATTAAGAAAATTTAATTTTAAGTAAGATTTCTGATGATTTCTCGGGACCCCACAACCAGTATATGCACTTATGTGATATTTGAGTCTAGTACCAATTTAAGATTCAGAATACAAGTGCCATCTGTCTTTAAATATTTAATCTTCAAACTTCGAAACTTTTACGAATTTGGTCAATTGGATACTTTCGATGGTTGCTATACAGTGTGTTGACTATGCTTCGTTATGATATTTTAACTATTCTTAGATAAGGTGTTTGCTATGTTATGTTATGCTATTTTGTTTATCGCTATTAAGGTTTTAGCTATGACCAATTAATTTATCTCTGAACTTATTAGATACCGGGTTTTTTTTATTATACCAATTAACAACCCTTACGAAAATGACTTGATCCAATTTTGGACATTGGATCCAATTTGTATCAAGCTATATCCTGAAGGGATCAAATAAGGATAAACTATTTCTGGATCAAATAATCGTTATCAAATTTGGATCCAAAAAAATCTTTTAACTAAGAACTGGATCCAAATTTGATTAAAATTGGTTTGATCCAATAGCATTGGATCCAAATTTGGATGCAAATTAATTTGATCAAATAAAATTGTATCAAATTTAGATCAAAAAAATCTTTTAAGTAAGAATTGGATACAAATTTTACCCAAATACGTTTGATCAAATAAAATTGTATCAAATTTAGATCAAAAAAATATTTTAACTAAGAATTGGATCCAAGTTTCATCATGCTGGTCCCAGTCGGGATCCAAATCTCTTTGCATGCCAACTGGATCCAAATCTCATTGGATCCCAATTTGATTCAATCTCATGGGATCCCACTTTGATCCAATCTCATTGGATTCCAATATGTATGAAATTGTGATATATATTGGATCCCAACTTAGGAAATTGGATCAAATTGTGATATATATTGGATCCCAATTTACGAAATTGGATCCAATTGGCATTCAAATTTTATATAATCTATCCTTACTTAATCCAATTTGGATCCCAATTTGATATAAATTGGATCCTAAATTTTATCGAGATGTCTTAAAGTAAAAACAAAATTGGATCCAACTGTAATTGGATCCCTGTTTGATCTGTCCAATTTTTTTATCACATTTGGATCCAATAAATTAAATCAAATTTGGATCAAATTATGATCCTCCATTTTCGTAAGAGATGATCATTGATGAAATTAATTTTTCACTGGATAAATGACATGGTAATGAGCATCGTTGTTAATACGCAAGATTGTTGAGAAAGTGCTGGTTTTGGTAAAATTCCTTAAGCCTAATTCATCAAACGACTTTTGAAGGGTGTGACTAAAACTCAGTTGGGTCTGGACAGTCTTGACTGAAGCGAATAGTAGGAATCTACTTTCTTACTGTACGTAAAATTATTATGCCATGGGAACAAGTTCACATATTCTGGACGAAGTGTTTATAATACAGTAATGCTTTAGTCTAGATATATATTATTTTTCAATTCTAGTCTGAACGAAGTGACTAAAATGCAGTGATGCAGTAGTTAGCGAACTACCTGCGATCGTTGGGCTTAATACTATTGTCCATTGGACTATGGAGGCCACGTCTGAACAGGCCTCGGACGTCTAATATTTGAAAGAAATGTTAGGTTCTATATATTTCTACAATTGCTTAAACCCTTTTTTTTTCTAAACCAATAGACAAATATATCATGAGTGATTTCTTTTTAAATTTGAATTTTCGAGACCTGTTTATACACGATCCGCGTAGCTCAAAGGAAAAGGTCCTAGGTGCCCAAACTATGTAATTTTTAAACGTCTGATATGTGACGCATGTGCAAGGGTTTTCACTGATTAAAAGTAGTACTGATATTGAAAGGCAAATTCTTATTTTAAAATTTAAATGTTAATACCTTGTGTTTTGACCATCTCGCTCTATATGGTATTACAATTTTTAGAAATACAATATTCATGTTTCTTGGACAAAGTTTCGATTCCACAATTTTGATGACATGCAAACTACATGTACTCAGTTTAGTTGCGGTGCAAGTGGGATCTGGCCGAGCGTGTCAATCTCGAACTAAGGTTCAGTAAGAAATTACGCATAACAACAAAATAATTATTATATTTTTTTACTTATGGTTTTGTTGATGAAGTAAGTGTTGCCAAAATCAAATGCCAACATCTCTCTCGTACAAGCGTTTCATTTCGTGTTCGATTTTGTTTTATTGTGCAACGTTATAAATATTGCACCAATACCCTAACAAAAACAATAAATTTACAGGTGAATTGCAGCTTTTCTACAGTTACAGCCGCATTGTAGACCCACTACAGTTATTTTTCAGTCGAATTACAGACTCTCTATAAATACAGCCACATTGCAGCCCAACTTAAGTTTTTTTTGCAGGCGAATTGCCACTCTTTTACAGTTACAGCCGCATTGTAGCCCAGCCTTAGTTATTTTGCAGATGAATTGCCACTTTTTTACAATTGCAGTCGCATTGTAACCTTCTGCAGTTATTTTGCAGTCAAATTGCAGCCCTTTCGCATCTGCGGTCGCCCCTCTGCATTTTTTGGCAAAACCGATTTGCAGCAACGTTACAGTTTTATCAGGCACAAAGTGGCACCAGTATAGTAAACTTCAATTTCAGTGCAAACTCATTACCGTTCTTAAAGTGGAATGATATACCTAGTACAGTGGCAAGACACTTTCCAGTCCCACCACATTTACTTTGTAGTACAGAATGTAACTTAACCCGCAAGTTATTTTAAAAATTCCTTAGATATATGAGTGATTTAGAGACATTCCACTACGTGTGAATTAACAACTGACCATTTTGTCAAGAAAACTCATTTTCTTAAAATTATCTCCAAAATGCATATAACCCTCAAAATTAAAGTCGTTTTTGATGGGAAACGAGTTGCTTTTACCTCGAAGGTAGGTTTTTTATCAAGTTGTCTTTTAACTTAAATTTTCTTAATATAAATTAAGAGCTATTCTCCATAAATATGAATTAAGAGCTATTCTCCATAAATATGAATTAAGAGCTATTCTCCATAAATATGAATTAAGAGCCATTCTTTATATATATAAATAAAGAGCTATATTCTTAATAAATATGAATAAAGTCATTTGGCTAAAAGTAATGTTTTTAATCTTGGTGTAAACTCGTTTTTTAAATTAAGTAAAGGTCGAAATTGATAATGTTTACAAAATTATTTCACGCTTTAGACATTTTTTATTATATTGAGAGGAATCTGAGAAACTCTCATGGTGTTTTGAACATTTAGGTATACGTAGAAACCCGAAATGAAATCTTCGTGGGGATATTTCCATCTGTACATCGAATGAATAAGAAGATTTTATTAGTATGGAAAATAATTTTGAAATTAATGATGTTGTTCGATATTTCTAAAAATCCCGTGTTGCATAATTTTAATAAATGATTAAAATAATTTCCGAAGATTTTTTATATAATCACTTATTTTTACCTCTTTGAAATCTTTGATTGATGAAGTCGTGTTGAGTAGGTTTTTTTCAAAACCCGTTTTAAACATTTAACGGTGAAAAAACGCGTCTGCCGTGAAGCCATAAAACAAAATTTATTTTCGATCTTGTATTTATAATGGCCGAGATAATATGCGTAGGATGATGTTGGAAAGCCGTTCATGCCACGCGAGTCAACAGCTCCCTACACTAAATATTACCGCTAACCTTTAAAAGTTTTTATAGTAAGTCGAAACCGAAGGGCTCGGGAAAACCGCTTTAACCATTGGGGAGAGAACATGCAAACTCAACGCAGGAGTTGCTCCCAGTTTTCACTCAGTGCCACAAGCTGGGATCGAGTCCGGCTCTTCTTGCTATAAGGAATTAAATAAGGGTCCAAAATAAACCGCGTGCCTTAATTTGTAATAGTAATTAAGCAAAGCTATCTGACCCTTATATATCTGAGCCTTAACGCAAACGTTATACGGGTGGGGGGATGACAATTTCCGAATTTTCTTCTTCCGGCGGCAGCAGGCGCTAAAGCGTCTAGCCAATGAAAAACGTACACAAGAAAATCCACGACTTTTGACGGGTTGCGTTCTCCTTGTGTGGGGTGTTGTGTTTGTTGCTCCTAGCTTACACCAAGATACACCAGTGATATTAAGAGTGTTGCTGGTGGTTAATATTGGCACATAGGTTTTGAAAGAGGCTTAACTGAATTTCTGGATTATCACCCCAATTATAATGAGGATATTTAATTGTCTACAAACATAGACGGGATTCCCTTGTTCTACTGGCCTATTTTAGTTTCAAAAGAAGAATGATTGGGGAAGTATTGCCTGTAGGGGTTTTCTGTGGAGAATCGAAACCAGGTTGTCTTGACGAGTACTTGGTTCCCTTTGTGAATGACTTGATTGCTCTTAATGAGAATGGATTTAGCTATGGAGGCAAGAACATTAGATGCCTACTTGGTGGCCCATTTATTTTAGACACACCAGCTAAATCTTATGTTAAAAATAAAAAGGGCATAGTGGTTATAGCAGTTACGACAAATGTACTCTAAACCTTTAAAAGAAGACTCGAATGAGCAAATATGTCTTCGAACTAATACAGATTTTCGGAATCAAAATAATGAAGGACATCATTTAGTAGGTAATCCCTCCCCATTAACAAGGTTGGATGAGGACTTTGTTACTCAGTTCCCACTTGATAATATGCATTTGGTATGTCTTGGGGTTGTAAAGAGATTTTTGAAGAGTTTTGTTAAAAAGGGGTCATTTGTTGTTCGACTTAGCGCTCAACAACAAAATAATTTGTCAGCTAGGCTTAAAACCTTTGTACAGTACACTCCGAATGATTTTGCCAGGAAACCTAAATCTCTTAAACATGTCGACCGCTGGAAAGCCACTGAGCTTGGGCAATTTTTGCTCTACACTTGTCCAGTTCTAGCTAAAGGGATAGTTTTGGAAGATGTTTTAAATCACTTCATGTTACTGCAGTGCGGAACATACATTCTTGCATCGCCAGTTTTAACTCTATCATTAGTCGATTACGCGGAGCAACTGTTAGAAATGTACGTTTCTTTCTCCCCCGATTTCTACGGCAAAGAATTTGTTTCTCTTAATGTCCATGCGTTGACTCATTTAGCGGGGGACGTTAGGAAATTTGGACCCTTAGACTGTTTCAGTGCTTTCCCATTCGAAAATCACTTACAGATACTAAAAAAACCTTGCGTTCTCCCAACAAGCCTTTACAACAGTTATATAAAAGGCTTAATGAAAACCAATATATTTCAATGGGGGACACTACAAAAGATAAAAATGTAGTTCTTAAAAATAAATTTTAGATCGAAGTAATAACATACCACCTAATGTTACATCTTTTAAAAAGGTAAAAACCTTTAAATTTGATTTAAAAACAGGAGTCGCAGACAGTTGTGTTAAATTAATTTCCGGTGAAGTCATTAAGATAAAACACATTTATCAAACGAAAGATAATGATATTATGATCGCTGGGAGTTTGTGTATTTTTAATGATGATATTTTTACATATCCCTTAAGGTCCTCACTTTTAGGAATGTTCGAGGCCAGAATTTCTAAAAGAGTTAAAGCTTACCCATTGAGTTCAGTACAAAGCAAATGTTTTCTTAGCCCAATTAAAAATGGCTAATTCTTTACAGTTATACCGTTGCTTCATTACTCTTAAAGTACCTATATGTTCATGGTTTACATTTAGACTTGTCCCCATTATTGTTAGATAATCGAAATGTTATAGCATGTCTACTTATTGCCATAGTATTTTAGACTATAAAAAATTAGCACTCCCATGGAACAATAACGTATTACTTCGTCCAAGAAATAATTTTTTTATCAATCCTAAATTTTGCCTGCATGTATTTTTCATTATTATATGGTTATGGGAGCAGGCCTACCTAAAATAAATAAGAGATCAGTCTTTTTTTATATGTTTGTAATCTTTCGTTTTGATTCTGAAAACTTAGTTGAAGCGGTGCCTTTATCTTGGTGCCCAAATGAAAAATCCTGTTATTGGCCTTTAGGCGTTATTGGAAGTGAATTAACTAAATTGATAATGGAAGGTACTTGTCCAAAACATGATTGGGGACTATTTGAAGGAAAAATTATATACAGGACTGGTAAATGAATAACCGGTATAGTGTTAATTTTTTCAGAATAAAATATTTAGTTTGCATTTAGATCAATACAGCAGGGCCCGAGAACGTCTCAACAAATCTGAGTTTACTTCAGATTTGGCTAGTGAAGCGGAACTTGGCCGTGGAGGAAAGCGGGCCGCTAAAAAGCGTTTGTCGGCTCAATATAAAAATGTTGATTCCAGCAGTAAGTAACTTTGTAAATTATTTCCCCTTTTTATATTTTATACTTTAAACGCTATTTCTAGGCGATGAATCCCCTTCACACGCAAATCACAAGAGTACCAAATGGAGGAAAGCAGTTACATTGCCAACGCCACCATCAGTACCCATAAGCAATGGTATTATAAACGCATTATGTGCTTATAAAAGAAAATTAAACTTATACCATTTTACATAATTAAAGTTCAAATTGCTGATTGTCTGGAAAGCCAGAGTTGTTCCTAATGAAAGTAAGAACGCTTAAATTTCATGTTATTAATGTGAAGGTTTTAGCATTTTTTGGTAGTGAGAAATGATCAAATATGATTTTAGTGTAGTACTCATACTGTAAATGGTTTTTAAACAGTTGCTGGATCGTCTGAAATTGTATCTGTTAGGACTTCACCAATGATTTCGGATGAGAGAGATTGTCAAATATCACCACGCATATCTGAAAGCTCTAAAAGGTTAAAAAATCAAAGAGGCAATATTCATCTAAACAAAACTAGTGATTCTCAAATATTCAAAGAACAAACTGATAACACTATCCGTGACAAATCTAACGATCCTCAAAGATTAACAAAAAATGACAGCAATATACCTGACAAAAACAGAGATTTTCCAAGAAAAAAACAGATCGAAAAGAATTTCCCAGACCAAAATTATCAAAGATTCAAAAAACAATTGGACAAGAATATCTCTAATAAAACTATTGGTGCTCAAAGATAAAAAAAACACATATGGACGAGAATATCGCTTACCGGAATTCTACTCTATATTCAAATAAAATTAGTTTGAATCGTAGGTCACTGAACTTTACTTATAACTCAAATGATACCCACCAGGCTTATGATAGTGCAAGCACAAGCCCAGTATTTTCGGCAATGTGCCCAACTGGATCTTCATCTAATGGAAGAAGGCTTTCCCTGGGTAATGCAATATATTTTTTCACATAGTTAACGTTTAATCTGATTTTATTTTCTATTTTGTAGAAACCACTCCACGTTTTGAGAAAAGGACATTACAAAATTCGCATCCTGGTAAAACCACGAGCTATGCAGCTTTGAGAGGTCAGTTTCTATGTTCAATTGATTTATAATAAATATCGCGGGATTTATAAAGTATTTTTAAGATGATTTTCACTCATAAGTATTACTTATTCGTAAAACAGAACAATTCAAATAAAAAATTTAGTATCATTTTGTGCTACATGTTTCTTTATAAAATTATTATTTTAAAAATAATATTGACTAATTTGAGTTTCATTTCTAGATCTAAGCCCAGATACTTTTCAAAGAAAAGTGTTGTTCATGTTAACCGATTTCAATACAAAAATGGAATGGTTACTGGAAAATTCTAAAGGAGGTGCTTGTTCTGGGGAAGTGTCTAGCAAAATAATTGTACTGAAGTATTCGTTATCCCGAATTTGACTAATGAATTAGAAATTCCATAACTTCCTTCTATTCCCTAGGTTAACAAATTTTCTTCTTTTGGAGGCAAACAATTTTAAGTTTGTTGCCAGAGAATTCTGAATTGGATTGGCGCCAATGATAAATTTCCCTTTGGAAAGTTAAATATCAAAGACACAGTAATTGGTAAGAATATGCATTTGTTCCGAATCTCTATGGGAATTTCAAATTAAGTAAGCAAATTTCGTTAAATCAGCTGCTGTTCAAAGGAATTTTCGAGCCACTAAAGACTATGAAGTGGAGAAATCAATTCAGAAGTGGCTTCGGGGAGCCGCTGAACGGAATGGCGGAAGATCCCAATGCGGTAAAATGAAAGAAAATATGACTGGACGACAGAGTGAAAGCGATTCAATGTCAGAATAAATTAGGGTACAAATTACCAAAATTTATTTTAAACAGGAATATTTCTTGGAAATCATTATTTTGGCTTACCATTTTTAGTAAGAAAGCGGATATTTGTCAGAAAGTAGACCGAATGTGATCAAAAACATTTTCGGTTGCCATAGTAAATCGAATGGATAGTGCAACGTCTCCTTTTGGGAAATTTCATATTTCATATAGGTCTACATTACGCCCGACTTTGAACAAAATCGGCAATAAACACATCGGGTACTCTCCTTGTTAGGATAAACAATTATTTAATTTAAAGTGGCGCAATGAGGCAATCTTTATTTAAGTCACCCGAAATTGAATTTAACAATATCTAGATATTCTCTTACATTTAATTTTAAATAATGACCAGTTTTATATAGTACTAGCTGAACCAGGCAGACGTTGTCCGGCCAGTATATATTTGTTTTATTTATATATATCCAAAAATGGATGGTTTGTACGTAACCTAGAGATTTTAAAGCGTTGTAGAAAAATGTAGTAAAATTAATAATAACTTATACTCCACTCATTTGGTATTATTCAACTTACCAATTACTAATCGCAGTCACAATCACTACATGATATTATTTGTTGTATTCACAGTAACAATCACTATTTATTGTAATTACAATCACAATCACTATTTGTTGTAATTACAATCAGAATCACTTTGTGTTATTATTAAACTTATCAATTACTAATCACATTCGCAATCACTATTTGTTAAGATTAAACTTACCAATTACTAATCACAGTCGCAATCACTATTTGATAATATTAAACTTACCAATTACTAATCACAGTCGGAATTACTATTTGCTATTGTTGGTTGCTACTACTAATAGTTGTAATCACAGTCACAATCACTATTTGTAACTAATCACACTCAGAATCACTATTTCTTATAGTTTTTGTAATTGATATTTGTTGTAATCACAGTCACAACCACTGTTGGTTATTTTTTGTTGTATTTACTATTTGTTGTAATAAATAGTTGAGTTAAAGCAAAATAGATATCGGGTTAATATTAACCATGTTCAAATATCGAATTTTCACGATGATGGGAACGGTATAGAAAATGATGCTCTGCAGCGCCATCTAGTGACGAGTTATAGCAAAATGAATAGTGCGAAAATATTATCCGTGATCAAATATCTTTAAATACCAATTTCCATGGTGATCGGTTGTACGGTATAGAAGTTGATGTGCTGCAGCGCCATCTAGTGGCGAGTTAAAGTAAATGGATTGTAAGCACCATCTTGTGGCGAGTTATAGCCATATGGATGACGCGAAAATATTATCCGTGTTCAAATATCTGTGTATACCGATTTCAAGGGCGATCGGTTGTACGGTATAGAAGTTGATGCCCTGCTGCGCCCTCTAGTGGCGAGTTAAATTGAAATGGATAGCATAAAAACCTTAAAAAAAAACACTTAAATGTGCCTACTTTCATGGTGATCAGTCAAACAATGTTGGAGTTAATAAATCTTATACATAATACCACCATCCATTTTTATATACAGGGTGTCTTAATTTGATCGGCCCAGGGGGCCTATTCTTGTCTCGGTTACGACATAACGATTCCGCCTTATCACTTCCCCATACCGACATTCGAGATAACGATATTCGCTTGGAACCTTATTCTTGTCCCCCTGTCACTATCAGAAATGTCGTAAAAACGAAAATACCACCAGGCGAATTGTGACGTCAACATCCGGTGACGCGCCCCTCTAATCGTCCAATAAGAATCGCACTTATTTATTTCTGTCGCACTGTCGGCTGCTGTAATATCTTTGGGTTTGTTTACGTTTTCGCAGTGGTCATTTTGGTTCTTCGTAGGTAGTTTTTTTTTAAATAACATTGAGTCGCGCCACAAAATTCTGCGGAAATCTAAAGGTTTTAATTTTAGAATACATGGAGGCTAATGAACGTTTCGTTAGCCGTAAGTTTGATGCAAACTGTACAAACGAGGCGTACAGTACACCGCGATGTGGATTAGTCTTGTCCAAAGGCTTAATGCTTGTGGTGGACGGTGGACCGTATTGTAGGTGCAGTATTTTTTTTGGAATAGAAATACTGTTACTTCTATTACTTATACATAAATATTCCAGAGTTTGGCTGACTGGAACTTCCCAAACTAGAACTAAGACAACTGAGGAAGGTCGAGCAAATGCTGGGCAGCTCTCGTTTATTAAGTGGCCTAGGGGTACATTTGGCCACTACGAAGTACCAGAAGCTGGTTTTGGGGTAAGTATTCTTTCATGAATACATTTCATGCTAAAATTTCTTGGTTTTAACAACAGATAATTGAAGAAAATGGATGCGGCATTGGCTACTTTAGATCAAAGTCCCGCAGCTTCTTCACCAATGGCTCCTCCATATTCAGTCACTATCGCCCATTCTTCTCCCACTGGTTCCCATTCCCGCAGATCTCCAAGATTTTAATCATAGTTCACCAGTAGCGTCTGTGAGTTCTAATCACTCCTAAGGTAAAACTATTTCTCCAGCTGCACGAGGTAAGTAGAAAATCATTTACTTTAAAAATATTTAAAATTTGGAAAAGATAATTTGGCCTAAACCGTTTAAAGGTCGCAACCAACAAAGGCAACAGGGCCATATGCGAGGGCTCAACAATTTCTTGAGAAAATAAATTCAAATCTTGATAAGCAAACTAAGATAATGGAAGATCAGTTGGAAACTTGGTGCCATATAGCTAGTTCTCAAAAGAGAATTTGTATTGTAAGAACTATTTTAGTTTCATATGCTTAGTTTTAAAACAAAGTAAGTGAAAAAATAAAATTTTTTATTTTGAAGAATCTTTTACAATTTCATTAATAAAGTTTTGAAAGAGAAATAGTTGTTTTTCTGTTGCCTATACACCCTCATACTTACCATTATATTGAGAAGTTAATACCCAAAACTTACCTTAGGAATGATCTCTAGAGTTCTTGGTTGCTATATAACTTTTTTCAAAGATATCTTGAAACCATTGTATATGTGGGCATCATGAGTACGCCCAGGAAACTTGGCTTTGACATTCAAAATTACCAAATCACAATCGCAAACCTTAAAACTATGTAAATTTTTGAATGTACATGTATATTATTTATATATATAAATGAAGCTTACCAATTGCACATTTAAGGAATGGTATCGTTTCCTGTTAATGTACAAATGTTGCAGATAATTTGAATCTCGTGAATTTGGAGCAACATTTGGTCTTCTCCATAAATCTATACGCATTGTTAAATTAATATTTCTCTGCTATGAGAAGATTTGATAATTACCTCAACTTTGTGGCTTCCCTTTACTCAATGGAAATTTTATCCGTTTTGGCATTAAAATGCTATTTATTGCATCGGTTTCTTGATGCAGACAGCGACTGACCGTTGCCTGACTGTGTGTGTGTGTGTGTGTGTGTGTGTGCGTGTGTGTGTGTGTGTGTGTGTGTGTATGTGTGTGTGTGTGTGTGTGTAAGCACTACATTACAAGTGGGGACATCGACCAGATTTTTCCGTACAGCACTGGGACTTATGTCACTTATGGGGACAAAAATGATGGTCCCCACAATTCAAACCTTATAAATTGTTATCAAATTAAATATTTTAATTAAATTGAAAACTTTTGACGTACAAAACACATAATATTCATTTTCAAAGATTTTCCATAAAAGAAAAAACAAAATTAATTTGATTTTAATAGATTTATCAATAAAAATCGAATGTCCTCATTTCTACGTCAAAAAGAGATTTGTGTGTTTAGAGTTAAACACCAATAACATTCTTTAGACACACTTCGATTAACCATGATCGATAAGTGGCGCTCCAAACGAGGCCTACTGGAACTGAAAAAGACACTTCCGGTTAAAGACACTAATTATTATCGGGTCCCCACAAGGTAACTCAATTGCTTTGACGTCACATCCGGTAAAAGACACTTTAAATGAGTACTCACAAGGTTTATAAATATTATGACGTCACATCCGGTAAAAGACACTTTTAATGAGTCCTCACAACGTATATAAATATTATTGATGTGACATACGGCTATTGACTATTCTTTTGTATGTTAATTATTCTCCATAAGTTAATTCCATGTTAAAAAATATGCCCTTGCGAAAATACCGCATACATGTATTAAGTTGACGAAACCATTATGTTCGCTTTTAATGGGTCCTCACACGGTTGGTTAATTTTGAGAACGCCACCTTTTAAAAAGTAACTTAATCTTTATGTTCGACCTTAATTTTAATTATGTCCGAGGCCCTCGTAAGGTACTCACAACGTCGTTTGACATACGACTAGAGAATCAAAGTTTAGGACCTCACATGTATAGTTAGCTCGAGACACTCGAAAGGTACTCACAACGTCGATTAAAGACTAATATCACACACTATATGAAATCGAACTTAAGGACCTCATATTTATAGTTAGTTCGAGACTCTCGTAAGGTACTCACAACGTCGATTAAAGACTAATATCACACACTATATGAAATCGAACTTAAGGACCTCACATGAATAGTTAGTTCGAGACACTCGAAAGGTACTCACAACGTCGATTAAAGACTAATATCACACACTATATGAAATCGAAATTAAGGACCTCATATGTATAGTTAGTTCGAGACACTCGAAAGGTACTCACTACGTCGATTAAAGACTAATATCACACACTATATGAAATCGAACTTATGGACCTCATATGTATAGTTAGTTCGAGACACTCGAAAGGTACTCACAACGTCGATTAAAGACTAATATCACACACTATATGAAATCGAACTTAAGGACCTCATATGTATAGTTAGTTCGAGACACTCGAAAGGTACTCACAACGTCGATTAAAGACTAATATCACACACTATATGAAATCGAGCTTAAGGACCTCATATGTATAGTTAGTTCGAGACACTCGAAAGGTACTCACAACGTCGATTAAAGACTAATATCACACACTATATGAAATCGAACTTAAGGACCTCACATGAATAGTTAGTTCGAGACAATTGAATGGTACTCACAACGTCGATTAAAGACTAATATCACAAACTATATGAAATCGAACTTAAGGACCTCATATGTATAGTTAGTTCGAGACACTCGTAAGGTACTCACAACGTCGATTAAAGACTAATATCACACACTATATGAAATCGAACTTAAGGACCTGATATTTATAGTTAGTTCGAGACACTCGAAAGGTACTCACAACGTCGATTAAAGACTAATATCACACACTATATGAAATCGAACTTAAGGACCTCATATTTATAGTTAGTTCGAGACTCTCGTAAGGTACTCACAACGTCGATTAAAGACTAATATCACACACTATATGAAATCGAACTTAAGGACCTCACATGAATAGTTAGTTCGAGACACTCGAAAGGTACTCACAACGTCGATTAAAGACTAATATCACACACTATATGAAATCGAAATTAAGGATCTCATATGTATAGTTAGTTCGAGACACTTGAAAGGTACTCACAACGTCGATTAAAGACTAATATCACACACTATATGAAATCGAACTTAAGGACCTGATATGTAAAGTTAGTTCGAGACACTCGTAAGGTACTCACAACGTCGATTAAAGACTAATATCACACACTATATGAAATCGAGCTTAAGGACCTCATATGTATAGTTAGTTCGAGACACTTGAAAGGTACTCACAACGTCGATTAAAGACTAATATCACACACTATATGAAATCGAACTTAAGGACCTCATATGTATAGTTCGTTCTAGACACTCGAAAAGTATTCACAACGTCGATTAAAGACTAATATCACACACTATATGAAATCGAAATTAAGGATCTCATATGTATAGTTAGTTCGAGACACTCGAAAGATACTCACAACGTCGATTAAAGACTAATATCACACACTATATGAAATCGAAATTAAGGACCTCATATGTATAGTTAGTTCGAGACACTTGAAAGGTACTCACAACGTCGATTAAAGACTAATATCACACACTATATGAAATCGAACTTAAGGACCTCATATTTATAGTTAGTTCGAGACACTCGTAAGGTACTCACAACGTCGATTAAAGACTAATATCACACACTACATGAAATCGAGCTTAAGGACCTCATATGTATAGTTAGTTCGAGACACTTGAAAGGTACTCACAACGTCGATTAAAGACTAATATCACACACTATATGAAATCGAACTTAAGGGCCTCATATGTATAGTTCGTTCTAGACACTCGAAAAGTATTCACAACGTCGATTAAAGACTAATATCACACACTATATGAAATCGAAATTAAGGATCTCATATGTATAGTTAGTTCGAGACACTCGAAAGATACTCACAACGTCGATTAAAGACTAATATCACACACTATATGAAATCGAAATTAAGGACCTCATATGTATAGTTAGTTCGAGACACTTGAAAGGTACTCACAACGTCGATTAAAGACTAATATCACACACTATATGAAATCGAACTTAAGGACCTCATATTTATAGTTAGTTCGAGACACTCGAAAGGTACTCACAACGTCGATTAAAGACTAATATCACACACTATATGAAATCGAAATTAAGGACCTCATATGTATAGTTAGTTCGAGACACTCGAAAGGTACTCACTACGTTGATTAAAGACTAATATCACACACTATATGAAATCGAACTTATGGACCTCATATGTATAGTTAGTTCGAGACACTCGAAAGGTACTCACAACGTCGATTAAAGACTAATATCACACACTATATGAAATCGAACTTAAGGACCTCATATATATAGTTAGTTCGAGACACTCGAAAGGTACTCACAACGTCGATTAAAGACTAATATCACACACTATATGAAATCGAGCTTAAGGACCTCATATGTATAGTTAGTTCGAGACACTCGAAAGGTACTCACAACGTCGATTAAAGACTAATATCACACACTATATAAAATCGAACATAAGGTCCTCACATGTATAGTTCTTTCTAGACACTCGAAAGGTACTCACAACGTCGATTAAAGACTAATATCACACACTATATGAAATCGAACTTAAGGACCTCACATGTATAATTAGTTCGAGACACTCGAAAGGTACTCACAACGTCGATTAAAGACTAATATCACACACTATATGGAAATCAAAGTTAAGGACCTCATATGTATAGTTCTTTCTAGACACTCGAAAGGTACTCACAACGTCGATTAAAGACTAATATCACACACTATATGAAATCGAACTTAAGGAGCTCATATGTATAGTTAGTTCGAGACACTCGAAAGGTACTCACAACGTCGATTAAAGACTAATATCACACACTATATGAAATCGAACTTAAGGACCTCACATGTATAATTAGTTCGAGACACTCGAAAGGTACTCACAACGTCGATTAAAGACTAATATCACACACTATATGAAATCGAACTTAAGGACCTGATATGTAAAGTTAGTTCGAGACACTCGTAAGGTACTCACAACGTCGATTAAAGACTAATATCACACACTATATGAAATCGAGCTTAAGGACCTCATATGTATAGTTAGTTCGAGACACTTGAAAGGTACTCACAACGTCGATTAAAGACTAATATCACACACTATATGAAATCGAACTTAAGGACCTCATATGTATAGTTCGTTCTAGACACTCGAAAAGTATTCACAACGTCGATTAAAGACTAATATCACACACTATATGAAATCGAAATTAAGGATCTCATATGTATAGTTAGTTCGAGACACTCGAAAGATACTCACAACGTCGATTAAAGACTAATATCACACACTATATGAAATCGAAATTAAGGACCTCATATGTATAGTTAGTTCGAGACACTTGAAAGGTACTCACAACGTCGATTAAAGACTAATATCACACACTATATGAAATCGAACTTAAGGACCTCATATTTATAGTTAGTTCGAGACACTCGTAAGGTACTCACAACGTCGATTAAAGACTAATATCACACACTATATGAAATCGAGCTTAAGGACCTCATATGTATAGTTAGTTCGAGACACTTGAAAGGTACTCACAACGTCGATTAAAGACTAATATCACACACTATATGAAATCGAACTTAAGGGCCTCATATGTATAGTTCGTTCTAGACACTCGAAAAGTATTCACAACGTCGATTAAAGACTAATATCACACACTATATGAAATCGAAATTAAGGATCTCATATGTATAGTTAGTTCGAGACACTCGAAAGGTACTCACAACGTCGATTAAAGACTAATATCACACACTATATGAAATCGAACTTAAGGACCTCACATGTATAATTAGTTCGAGACACTCGAAAGGTACTCACAACGTCGATTAAAGACTAATATCACACACTATATGGAAATCAAAGTTAAGGACCTCATATGTATAGTTCTTTCTAGACACTCGAAAGGTACTCACAACGTCGATTAAAGACTAATATCACACACTATATGAAATCGAACTTAAGGAGCTCATATGTATAGTTAGTTCGAGACACTCGAAAGGTACTCACAACGTCGATTAAAGACTAATATCACACACTATATGAAATCGAACTTAAGGACCTCACATGTATAATTAGTTCGAGACACTCGAAAGGTACTCACAACGTCGATTAAAGACTAATATCACACACTATATGGAAATCAAAGATAAGGACCTCATATTTATAGTTCTTTCTAGACACTCGAAAGGTACTCACAACGTCGATTAAAGACTAATATCACACACTATATGAAATCGAACTTAAGGACCTCACATGTATAATTAGTTCGAGACACTCGAAAGGTACTCACAACGTCGATTAAAGACTAATATCACACACTATATGGAAATCAAAGTTAAGGACCTCATATGTATAGTTCTTTCTAGACACTCGAAAGGTACTCACAACGTCGATTAAAGACTAATATCACACACTATATGGAAATAAAAAGTTAAGGACCTCATATGTATAGTTCTTTCTAGACACTCGAAAGGTACTCACAACGTCGATTAAAGACTAATATCACACACTATATGAAATCGAAATTAAGGATCTCATATGTATAGTTAGTTCGAGACACTCGAAAGATACTCACAACGTCGATTAAAGACTAATATCACACACTATATGAAATCGAAATTAAGGACCTCATATGTATAGTTAGTTCGAGACACTTGAAAGGTACTCACAACGTCGATTAAAGACTAATATCACACACTATATGAAATCGAACTTAAGGACCTCATATTTATAGTTAGTTCGAGACACTTGAAAGGTACTCACAACGTCGATTAAAGACTAATATCACACACTATATGAAATCGAACTTAAGGACCTCATATTTATAGTTAGTTCGAGACACTCGAAAGGTACTCACAACGTCGATTAAAGACTAATATCACACACTATATGAAATCGAAATTAAGGACCTCATATGTATAGTTAGTTCGAGACACTCGAAAGGTACTCACAACGTCGATTAAAGACCAATATTACACACTATACGAAAATGAAAGTTAAGGACCTCATTTGTGTAGTTAGTTCAAGACCTTCGTAAGGTACTCACAACGTCGTTTGACACACGATTATAAAATCAAAGTTTAGGCCCTCATATGTATAGTTCGTTGTAGACACATCAAAGGTACTCACAACGTCGTTTGACCCACGATTAGAAAATCAAAGTTTAAAACCTCATATGTATAGTTCGTTCTAGACACTCGAAAGGTACTCACAACGTCGATTAAAGATTAATACACACACTATATGAAAATCAAATTTAAGAACCTCATATGTGTAGTTAGTGAGGAATCAAAGTTATAATCGACGCTACCTGGTAAAGAAAAAGAACCAATCGCTTTGTGCCTTCCCCCTCTCTACGAAGCTGTTTCCGGTGGCATACATCAACGGATTTGTACGGATTGATCAGTTTTCCCACCATGTGGTTTCGTGTTGTTGGTTTGAACAGTGACTAGCTTAACGCTAAAATAACAATAATTTCAAACTTAGGGGTCTTCATACCAGGGGCGTAGGAACGTTCTAGAAGTTTGAGGGGCAAAGAGAAACGAAAAGTGGTCTGGATAATGGTTTTGAATTTTTAATGGGGTGTAGCTTCACAGTGAGGTTCTATTAACTGTATATGCTTTTAAAATGATAATTTGAGCCTTTTGAAAATTTCCCAAAAAATTTCTAGGTAGGGGCATTGACCACCCTCTGCCCCTCCCGGTTCCTACGCCTCTGCTTCATACACTCAAAATAGTATGAGTGTAACTACGGTTTGAAAATTAACCACCTGTATTAAAGCCCACCATTTTTGATATTGACATAAATATATTGATTTATTTAGTTAAATCAATAAAATATCATCTTCGCACCCAGGGGTGCAAGGGGCCCGGGCCCCCTTCAGAGAGAAGAAATTAATTTACAAAGCAGTTTTCCGACTAACGGGTGGACGTCGAAGTTGTCACCCCCCACCCCTCAGAAAATATTTCTGGGTGCGCCACTGGTTTCTATTATTACATATTTTTAAATATATTTTAAATTAATAAGCAAACCTTCGCGAATGTACACTAATTTATTTACAATTATAGTACCGCGTACAATTAATATGTAACTTTGGAAGTCACACGAATTTTTAAGGTACAAACTAAAAATCTAAAAGTTAAAATAATAGACAAATTCTGCAAACCCATTTCTAGGTGTTTACGCGAACGTCGACCAATCTCTAGAACGTTGCAGACGTTTGTGTTGGCTGAATCTGTCTATTAACGGCTTTTTTTCGGGTAAAAGCAAGGATTCTATATTTTAGAAGGATAGGAAGTTACTAGGTTCCCCTGTTTAAATGGCCTGGCGGGAAGAGCGTGGAGTTTTACAAAAGAGTGACGTAACTTTTACCGCTTTTATTTCCCCTAACGCGAAATGGGCTTTGGCGCCTTCACGAATAGAGATATTTGACCTTGGGTCGGTAATATTTGGAAGGAGCTACTGAGCAGTCGCGCGTTTTCTTCCCGGCGCGAAAGTATAGAATCCTTGGTAAAAGTACCACTACATGCTATAGCCATAAAACATGCATTAGTAGAGATGCGCAATTAAATTTTTTTTAGAGTGGAATGTTACTTTTTCATATTTTAAGCTACCGAACTATGTCGATAAATAATATATTTACTGCGGGCGAAATTTCAATGTAGGCTAAAATGAATTGTGGAAATGTTTCTGTAGAATAGAAACCGAATATAGGTGATAGGTAAAAATCTACACTTCAAAAGCTTCGGCCCGAAACAACCAAAGGGCAAAGTCTTGATTCTGGGTTCGAGGGTGACGCGTTATACAGCGAGTGAAAGGGATGTAAAGTGATGACCGTCAAAACCAAGAAACCCGTCAAATTTTCAATTTAGCTAAGTTTTCTGGCGTGTTTATATGGAAAATATTTAGCGAGATTGGGCGTTTGTAGAGTTTTCTGTTCCTGTTGTTTCCCGGCTGCGTTCAACCTGGCTGGGAGATTTTTTCGCCGCGGGTAGACGTTTTTTCGTTAATTGATGTTAATTATCACCTATTTTGTGTTTGTTCCATTGTCCCCCCCCCCCTCGAAATTCTCATCAAACCTTTTCCGACTAGTTTATGTTAGACCGTTTTAATATTTTATAAAATCGCGTATTTTATTCGTTGTTTTGGGATGAAGCGTTTTAATTCATTATTTCAAATAGTGACTTTTTCCGTTATAGTCTTCAAGAAGAATTCGGCCCGAAATTACCACGTGATAACCAATACGAACAGTCACGTTCTGGAGTATAAACAGGATAAATTCAAAGGCCAGTGTGACACTTTGAAGGCTGACTATGTTCTTTTACGGTTTACTCTGTCTTTTCACGGGAATTTGGCTGCCTTCATGGCACGCGTGCTTTACAGACAGCCGACTTCCGGTAAAGAGACGGAGTACACTGACCAATAATGTAATCGGCCTTTAAAACGATGGTTTTAGGTACCATTTTATTTTGTTTCCATCGCCTCCCCCCCCCCCCCAAATCGAATCCAAATAAGTCGGTTTTCTTTACACATGTAGCGGTAGATTCGCGCGCCAAAACGTCATTTCGAATTCCATCATTTTACGAGCCACACTTTATCAGTTGCGTAAATACCACCGGGTTTGGCAGACACGTTTCCCTGGGCCCCCCAAAATTAGGGACCCAAAAATCTATAGTGTTAGAAAGTAATTTCTTCTAAATATAAATACATAAAGACAATCGTCTTTTATTCGTATCCCATAACACGTAGCCTGTGATAACTAAGGGGAATGTTTTGAAGTGAAAAAATCTAAAGGTCTATCTCTAACTGAATTCGGTTGATGTAACAACGCGTAATGACGAATGTGAGATACAATTAATACAAACTTTATTTACAAAAAGAAAAAAGTAAAATGTTACAAAAGGATGTCTACAAATTAATATTCGCCGCGACTGATTTTATTAACGAACAATAATAGTAGTTGCAGTTGTCATTCCGAGTTCACGGGAGATAATTTTGGGCGCTGTTGGTCCGTTGCTGTTTTAGCGTGATTCTGCCTTTTCCCTCCAATTTAACAAAAGCTAGCTCTTGAAAGATGCTTTACAAAAGGTGGGGCAATATTTTCAAGAAAAGCGAAGGGGAAAAAACCCAAGCCGGAGTGAACGCGACTGAAGCTCGACTGAGCTAACACTCCGGTTGGTAAAGGGGAACGAGCGTCTGATCGTCACAGTCGGCTGAAGAATGTTCCCGCGAAAATCGGCGTTGGAAAATGCACGCTTGTAAAATACAAGGTGTAGGCTTTTGTCGCAAACGTGTAAAGGGTGATACATTTATATATATATATATATATATATATATATATATATATATATATATCTAGATTCACAAATCAAATTTATAAAAGAGAAATAGTAAAAATAAAAGGGGGGGGAGGTTTTGTTTTAACATAGCCCTACAGTTCATCATATGTTTATTTTCATCCACACAAGCACCACACATTTATTTACTTCGTGTTTTCTGCTATTCTTGAAAGTGATTATTTATTTTTTACATTCATGGAAAGGCTCAGCTTAAAAAGGTGTTGATTGAGGGCCATTTATTTCAAGTTTAACCCCGGGCCCAAATTCCTATAGTTACGCCACTGCATTCTATACTTTTTTCGTTCAACGTTAACCCAAATTTATGCGACCAATAAATGTTCTCGTATAAATATAATAATTTTTTAAAGAATTTCAGTTTTGAATGCCAGTGGCGTAGCTTCAGATTTTGGGCCCGCCAGCAACTAGACTCCTAGGGTCCTTACCCATTTACCGTTTAGAAATCTATGTAAACTATGGACATAAATTCAAATGGGTCCCCTAGGCCCATGGGCTCGCCCGCATTGCGGAATCTGCTTCCCCGTATCTACGCCACTTTTGAACGCTCCGATGACGTGGCCACTTCAGCGGCACACTATCATAAACTTACATCTATTAACGTAATAACGTTCACGTTACTTATCGTATGTTTCTTATGGTTAAATGAAACTATTAATATTTAAAAAAATGGTTATCAAATGTAAACAAAATTACGAAGAACTTAATTAATCCAAATTAAGCATTGCACAAAATAAATTTTATATACTATCACCATATATAACATAATTACTCATAAGTATGCCACAGTATCTTTATTACATTCAAAAATCTTCACTAACGGTTTGTTTCACTATGAACCAGTAAAAAGGTGAACTACGTTAGATTTTAACCTTTTTATTCATCCTAGTAATTTTGGAAGTCACACTGTTGGCTACTAACATATTTATTTCAGCCAATGGAAAACCTCTAAATTGAGAAGGAATTTTTTGCGTCGGAATTTTAGTCAGCCCAATGTAGCTTTATTGAAATTTATAAACTCGCTCGGTTTGTGCGGATGAAGCTAAATAATGAGTAGTTTAGAAAAATAAAAGGGTGGGGAAAATGACCAATACGGTTCAGTGATCGCTTTCCAAAATGGAACAAGTAGTCGAAGTGGGATATTGCACCAGCGTTTTTAAAACCCATACCGAGCCTAGAAGATTAAGCCTAGGCTCAAAAGAATCTGCAAAGACTCCAACCTTGTAGATGCCCCAGAAAAGCTCAACCTGAATTTCAACTATTTTTTCCAATAAACCTGCTTCTTTTATTTGACAATGCAAATTTATTTTAGAACGTGAGTCTCCGAAAACGTCATTAATTTGCAATTCATTGCATTAACAGCACCGAACACTATATTGTATCTCATTTTAGCTCCTAAGCCTAGGTTGTTCAAACAGGTTGTTAACTAAAGTAATGGCCGTCGATTTATCAGACGTAGAGCTAATTATACGTCGGCATTATCGGCATTTGAGATTCGATGACGTCAAATATTACATCAAATATGACGTCAAATATTACGTAGAGTACGGATGACGCAATATCTGGGAAACAAACCGTTAGTGAAGAAATAGAGCTTGTGGCATACTTATGAGTAACTATGTTACATGTGCTATCACTGAAAGTAGGGCCCTCAGTATTATCCCACCGCTAAATTAATTATTGATAGTCTGTATCGGCAATGACCGTATAAATCATTACATCCTAAGAACTAGCAGCTATTTGTTAGTTGAATCGAAACGCATTTAAATCATTATTATTTTTTGTTTCTGGAGGTAATTGTGTTCCTATTTGAACACTAAACGCGCTTTGGCGCGTATATAATGACATAAAATAAAAAAATTATCAACGGATTTCCGGTTTTGGATTCTCCGATTGCCCAAACCCCCGGCGACACAGTTTCATTAGCCGACAACGTTACTTAACAGTTATTATGTTACTTATGCTTCAACGCTAATTTACATAATCGGCTTTTTATATTGCTATGTTATCATAAATTTTGAAGAAAAATGGGGAAAAATTGGAATGAAGAATGTCAAAAATCACCCTTAGAAGTAACATATTGTCTTAAAATACATTTGCGGCTGTTAGAATTTAAATTGGAAAACCGTTGGTCTCCCACAAAGTTCTGTTTTCATTAAAAGGGACATTGAAGAGAGACCTACTCGATTTAAAAACCCTCATTCGGTCGTTATTTTGACTTCACAACGAGAAGCGACCGAATGACGTATTTTAAATTGACCAGAGGAGTCTCGTGAAAGTCCCTTTAAACACAACACCTTTGTAACCATCCAAATTTCACAGAGCCTTCCTTTTTTTATCTAGCGCTTCGAAGTAGCTCTAGATTATTTTTTGGGTGGGTTGTCACGTCTTGTTAATATTTTAACCTACCGAACTAATTATTTCTATAAATAATATATTTACTGCAGGTGAAATTTCAATGTAGGCTAAAATAATTGTGTAAAATTTTCTGTAGAATAGAAACCGACTATAGGTGATAGGTAAAAATCTACACTTAAAAAGCTTCGGCCCGAAACAACCAAAGGGCAAAGTCTTGATTCTGGGTTCGAGGGTGACGCGTTATACAGCGAGTGAAAGGGATGTAAAGCGATGACCGTCAAAAACAAGAAAACCGTCAAATTTTCAATTTAGCTAAGTTTTCTGGCGGGTTTATATGAAAAATATTTAGCGAGGTTGGGCGTTTGTAGAGTTTTATGTTCCTGTTGTTTCCCGGCCGCGTTCAACCTGGCTGGGAGAATTTTTTTTCGCCGCGGGTAGACGTTTTTTCGTCAGTCGGGCCTATTGATGTTTATTTATCTCGTATTTTGTGTTTGTTCCTTTGTTCTCCCCCCCCCCCTCGAAATTCTCATCAAACCTTTTCCGACTCATTTGACCGTTTTAATATTTTATTAAATCGGCTTCGCGTGATTTATTCGTCGGTTTGGATGAAGCTTTTAAATTCATATATTCAAATTGTGACTTTTTCCGTTATAGTCTTCAAGAAGAATTCGCCCCGAAATTACCACGTGATAACCAGTACAGGATATTTTCAAAGGCCAGTGTGACACTTTGAAGGCGGGCTATGTCCTTTTACGGTTTACTCTGTCCACGATTTATCTACACAGGTTAGAACTCAAAAGCAATATAAGGGGGACCGTTATGAACTGCAATCCCACGGCCCAGGGAAATTATGCCGCTCGACGCACCTTCTATCTATGAATTGTTGAAACTATTATTTTATCTTGGTTTCTTTTAATTTACATTATCATTTCAGTTTTCTGTAAATATTATTAATTATTTGTAATAATATAAAACACATCAAATGTTTAGGTCTTAAAATTTTGAATAATTCAATTATTTCTTTAAAATTCGAGCTATTTGCCCCTTATGAATAGGGGCCCGTTAGTAGCGCCACCTGCATTCTAACTTTAATTATTGATAATTAAAATATAATTTTAATGAGTAATAAAATTGTATTTTAAAACAGAAATTTTAATTTTAGCTATTATTAAATTATGCTTACCTTGAAAATAACATTAATAATAATTAGTAATTTTTTCACAATGAAGGTGGCGCATGGAAACCTATAATTCCAATGGGGATAAAAGCTGCAGTAAGTAACGGCCCCCCTTCTTTAGTACAGGCGAAAATACACCGAGCTCTAACCTGTATAGATAAATCGAGCTCTGTCTTTTCACGGGAATTTGGCTGCCTGCATGGCACGCGTGCTTTACAGACAGCCGACCTCCGGTAAAACTAATTTAGCTAAGTTTTCTTAAACGGGTTTATAAAACGTAGTGCACAGCTGCCACCAAATTACAAGTGATTATTTAAGTTGTTAGGGCCACAAAATAATTAGACCACCTGTGTAAAACCTTACAGCCGCTACTGCTTTTCCCTCTTTCAATTTTCTGACTTTTCCCTGTTTTCCATGTTTACCCTGACGCGTGGCAACCCTGTATCACCTAAATTCGTGTAACGTCTACATAGTCATAACTCTGCCTTTTTTAACATCGTGCCAGTAGAACCTTTGACATTCCAAGAGTTATTCCATTTGCAGGGTCAGATTAAAAGTGTGGAGACCCTGGCACAAGAAAGGAGTGGAGGTCCCGAATTATCTTTCAAAGTCGGCCGTTATAGAAGCTGGTGAAAGTGTGAGAACTGCTCTTTTGTGTTCAGAATTTGGCTATAATTCGGTATTCGGTTATACTTGTGGATATAATGTTTCTTATGGTTAAAGGAAACAACAACTATAAATATGAGGTTGATTTTCTAATCGTGTGTCAAACGATGTTGTGAATACATTACGTGGGTCTTGAACTAACTACACATATGAGGTCTTTAACTTTGATTTTCATATGGTGTGTCAAACAACGTTGTGAGTACTTTACGAGGGTCTTGAACTAACTACACATATGAGGTCTTTAACTTTGATTTTCGTATAGTCTGTGATATTGGTCTTTAATCGACGTTGTGAGTACCTTTCGAGTGTCTAGAACGAACTATACATATGAGATGCTACACTTAAATTTTCATTTAGTGTGTAATATTGGTCTGTAATCGACGTTGTGAGTACCTTTCGTGTTTCTAGAATGAACTATACATATGAGGTCCTTAGTTTGATTATCTAATCATGTGTTAAACGACGTTGTGAGTACCTTTCGAGTGTCTACAACGAACTATACATATGAGGTCCTACCCTTAGATTTTCATATAGTGTGTAATATTGGTCTTTAATCGACGTTGCGAGTACCTTTCGAGTGTCTACAACGAACTATACATATGAGGTTCTACACTTAGATTTTCATATAGTGTGTAATATTGGTCTTTAATCGACGTTGTGAGTACCTTTCGAGTGTCTACAACGAACTATACATATGAGGTCCTACACTTAGATTTTCATATAGTGTGTAATATTGGTCTCTAATCGATGTTGTGAGTACCTTTCGAGTGTTTACAACGAACTATACATATGAGGTCCTACACTTAAATTTTAAATTAGTGTGTAATTTTGGTCTTTAATCGACGTTGTGAGTACCTTTCGAGTGTCTACAACGAACTATACATATGAGGTCCTTAATTTTGACTATCTAATCGTGTGTTAAACGACGTTGTTAGTACCTTTCGAGTGTTTACAACGAACTATACATATGAGGTCCTACACTTAGATTTTCATAAAGTGTGTAATATTGGTCTTTAATCGACGTTGTGAGAACCTTTCGAGTGTCTAGAACGAACTATACATATGAGGTCCTACACTTAGATTTTCATATAGTGTGTAATTTTGGTCTTTAATCGACGTTGTGAGTATCTTTCGAGTGTCTAGAACAAACTATACATATGAGGTCCTTAATTTTGACTATCTAATCGTGTGTTAAACGACGTTGTGAGTACCTTTCGAGTGTTTACAACGAACTATACATATGAGGTCCTACACTTAGATTTTCATAAAGTGTGTAATATTGGTCTTTAATCGACGTTGTGAGAACCTTTCGAGTGTCTAGAACGAACTATACATATGAGGTGCTACACTTAGATTTTCATATAGTGTGTAATATTGGTCTTTAATCGACGTTGTGAGTACCTTTCGAGTGTCTACAACGAACTATACATATGAGGTCCTACACTTAGATTTTCATATAGTGTGTAATATTGGTGTTTAATCGACGTTGTGAGTACCTTTCAAGTGTCTAGAACAAACTATACATATGAGGTCCTTAAGTTTGACTTTCTAATCGTGTGCTAAACGACGTTGTGAGTACCTTTCGAGTGTTTACAACGAACTATACATATGAGGTCCTACACTTAGATTTTCATATAGTGTGTAATATTGGTCTTTAATCGACGATGTGAGAACCTTTCGAGTGTTTACAACGAACTATACATATGAGGTCCTACACTTAAATTTTCATATAGTGTGTAATATTTGTCTTTATTTGACGTTGTGAGTACCTTTCGAGTGTCTACAACGAACTATACATATGAGGTCCTACACTTAGATTTTCATATAGTGGGTAATATTGGTCTTTAATCGACGTTGTGAGTACCTTTCGAGGGTTTACAACGAACTAGACATATGAGGTCCTAAACTTGGATTTTCTAATCGTGTGTCAAACGACGTTGTGAGAACCTTTCGAGTGTCTAGAACGAACTATACATATGAGGTCCTACACTTAAATTTTCATATAGTGTGTAATATTGGTCTTTATTTGACGTTGTGAGTACCTTTCGAGTGTCTACAACGAACTATACTTATGAGGTCCTACACTTAGATTTTCATATAGTGTGTAATATTGGTCTTTAATCGACGTTGTGAGTACCTTTCGAGGGTTTACAACGAACTATACATATGAGGTCCTACACTTTGATTTTCTAATCGTGTGTCAAACGACGTTGTGAGAACCTTTCGAGTGTCTAGAACGAACTATACATATGAGGTCCTACACTTAAATTTTAAATTAGTGTGTGTGTAATTTTGGTCTTTAATCGACGTTGTGAGAACCTTTCGAGTGTCTACAACGAACTATACATATGAGGTCCTACACTTAGATTTTCATATAGTGTGTAATATTGGCCTTTAATCGACGTTGTGAGTACCTTTCGAGTGTCTATAACGAACTATACATATGAGGTCCTAAACATTGATTTTCTAATCGAGTGTTAAACAACCTTGTGAGTACCTTTCGAGTGTCTACAACGAACTATACATATGAGGTCTCTCACTTAAATTTTAAATAACTGTGTAATTTTGGTCTTTAATCGACTTTGTGAGAACCTTTCGAGTGTCTAGAACGAACTATACATATGAGGTCCTACACTTAGATTTTCATATAGTGTGTAATATTGGTCTTTAATCGACGTTGTGAGTACCTTTCGAGTGTCTACAACGAACTATACATATGAGGTCCTAAACATTGATTTTCTAATCGAGTGTTAAACAACCTTGTGAGTACCTTTCGAGTGTCTACAACGAACTATACATATGAGGTCCTACACTTTGATTTTCTAATCGTGTGTCAAACGACGTTGTGAGAACCTTTCGAGTGTCTAGAACGAACTATACATATGAGGTCCTACACTTAAATTTTAAATTAGTGTGTGTGTAATTTTGGTCTTTAATCGACGTTGTGAGAACCTTTCGAGTGTCTACAACGAACTATACATATGAGGTCCTACACTTAGATTTTCATATAGTGTGTAATATTGGTCTTTAATCGACGTTGTGAGTACCTTTCGAGTGTCTATAACGAACTATACATATGAGGTCCTAAACATTGATTTTCTAATCGAGTGTTAAACAACCTTGTGAGTACCTTTCGAGTGTCTAGAACGAACTATACATATGAGGTCCTACACTTAGATTTTCATAATGTGTGTAATATTGGTCTTTAATCGACGTTGTGAGTACCTTTCGAGTGTCTAGAACGAACTATACATGTGAGGTCCTACACTTAGATTTTCATATAGTGTGTAATATTGGTCTTTAATCGACGTTGTGAGTACCTTTCGAGTGTCTACAACGAACTATACATATGAGGTCCTACACTTAGATTTTCATATAGTGTGTAATATTGGTCTTTAATCGACGTTGTGAGTACCTTTCGAGGGTTTACAACGAACTATACATATGAGGTCCTACACTTTGATTTTCTAATCGTGTGTCAAACGACGTTGTGAGAACCTTTCGAGTGTCTAGAACGAACTATACATATGAGGTCCTACACTTAAATTTAAAATTAGTGTGTGTGTAATTTTGGTCTTTAATCGACGTTGTGAGAACCTTTCGAGTGTCTACAACGAACTATACATATGAGGTCCTACACTTAGATTTTCATATAGTGTGTAATATTGGTCTTTAAACGACGTTGTGAGTACCTTTCGAGTGTCTATAACGAACTATACATATGAAGTCCTAAACATTAATTTTCTAATCGAGTGTTAAACAACCTTGTGAGTACCTTTCGAGTGTCTAGAACGAACTATACATATGAGGTCCTACACTTAGATTTTCATAAAGTGTGTAATATTGGTCTTTAATCGACGTTGTGAGTACCTTTCGAGTGTCTACAACGAACTATACATATGAGGTCCTACACTTAGATTTTCATATAGTGTATAATATTGGTCTTTAATCGACGTTGTGAGAACCTTTCGAGTGTCTAGAACGAACTCTACATATGAGGTCCTACACTTAGATTTTCATATAGTGTGTAATATTGGTCTTTAATCGACGTTGTGAGTACCTTTCGAGTGTCTACAACGAACTATACATATGAGGTCCTACACTTAGATTTTCATATAGTGTGTAATATTGGTCTTTAATCGACGTTGTGAGTACCTTTCGAGGGTTTACAACGAACTATACATATGAGGTCCTACACTTTGATTTTCTAATCGTGTGTCAAACGACGTTGTGAGAACCTTTCGAGTGTCTAGAACGAACTATACATATGAGGTCCTACACTTAGATTTTCATATAGTGTGTAATATTGGTCTTTAAACGACGTTGTGAGTACCTTTCGAGTGTCTATAACGAACTATACATATGAGGTCCTAAACATTGATTTTCTAATCGAGTGTTAAACAGCCTTGTGAGTACCTTTCGAGTGTCTAGAACGAACTATACATATGAGGTCCTACACTTAGATTTTCATATAGTGTGTAATATTGGTCTTTAATCGACGTTGTGAGTACCTTTCGAGTGTCTACAACGAACTATACATATGAGGTCCTAAACATTGATTTTCTAATCGAGTGTTAAACAACCTTGTGAGTACCTTTCGAGTGTCTACAACGAACTATACATATGAGGTCCTACACTTTGATTTTCTAATCGTGTGTCAAACGACGTTGTGAGAACCTTTCGAGTGTCTAGAACGAACTATACATATGAGGTCCTACACTTAAATTTTAAATTAGTGTGTGTGTAATTTTGGTCTTTAATCGACGTTGTGAGAACCTTTCGAGTGTCTACAACGAACTATACATATGAGGTCCTACACTTAGATTTTCATATAGTGTGTAATATTGGTCTTTAATCGACGTTGTGAGTACCTTTCGAGTGTCTATAACGAACTATACATATGAGGTCCTAAACATTGATTTTCTAATCGAGTGTTAAACAACCTTGTGAGTACCTTTCGAGTGTCTAGAACGAACTATACATATGAGGTCCTACACTTAGATTTTCATAATGTGTGTAATATTGGTCTTTAATCGACGTTGTGAGTACCTTTCGAGTGTCTAGAACGAACTATACATGTGAGGTCCTACACTTAGATTTTCATATAGTGTGTAATATTGGTCTTTAATCGACGTTGTGAGTACCTTTCGAGTGTCTACAACGAACTATACATATGAGGTCCTACACTTAGATTTTCATATAGTGTGTAATATTGGTCTTTAATCGACGTTGTGAGTACCTTTCGAGGGTTTACAACGAACTATACATATGAGGTCCTACACTTTGATTTTCTAATCGTGTGTCAAACGACGTTGTGAGAACCTTTCGAGTGTCTAGAACGAACTATACATATGAGGTCCTACACTTAAATTTAAAATTAGTGTGTGTGTAATTTTGGTCTTTAATCGACGTTGTGAGAACCTTTCGAGTGTCTACAACGAACTATACATATGAGGTCCTACACTTAGATTTTCATATAGTGTGTAATATTGGTCTTTAAACGACGTTGTGAGTACCTTTCGAGTGTCTATAACGAACTATACATATGAGGTCCTAAACATTAATTTTCTAATCGAGTGTTAAACAACCTTGTGAGTACCTTTCGAGTGTCTAGAACGAACTATACATATGAGGTCCTACACTTAGATTTTCATAAAGTGTGTAATATTGGTCTTTAATCGACGTTGTGAGTACCTTTCGAGTGTCTACAACGAACTATACATATGAGGTCCTACACTTAGATTTTCATATAGTGTATAATATTGGTCTTTAATCGACGTTGTGAGAACCTTTCGAGTGTCTAGAACGAACTCTACATATGAGGTCCTACACTTAGATTTTCATATAGTGTGTAATATTGGTCTTTAATCGACGTTGTGAGTACCTTTCGAGTGTCTACAACGAACTATACATATGAGGTCCTACACTTAGATTTTCATATAGTGTGTAATATTGGTCTTTAATCGACGTTGTGAGTACCTTTCGAGGGTTTACAACGAACTATACATATGAGGTCCTACACTTTGATTTTCTAATCGTGTGTCAAACGACGTTGTGAGAACCTTTCGAGTGTCTAGAACGAACTATACATATGAGGTCCTACACTTAAATTTTAAATTAGTGTGTGTGTAATTTTGGTCTTTAATCGACGTTGTGAGAACCTTTCGAGTGTCTACAACGAACTATACATATGAGGTCCTACACTTAGATTTTCATATAGTGTGTAATATTGGTCTTTAAACGACGTTGTGAGTACCTTTCGAGTGTCTATAACGAACTATACATATGAGGTCCTAAACATTGATTTTCTAATCGAGTGTTAAACAGCCTTGTGAGTACCTTTCGAGTGTCTAGAACGAACTATACATATGAGGTCCTACACTTAGATTTTCATAATGTGTGTAATATTGGTCTTTAATCGACGTTGTGAGTACCTTTCGAGTGTCTAGAACGAACTATACATGTGAGGTCCTACACTTAGATTTTCATATAGTGTGTAATATTGGTCTTTAATCGACGTTGTGAGTACCTTTCGAGTGTCTACAACGAACTATACATATGAGGTCCTACACTTAGATTTTCATATAGTGTGTAATATTGGTCTTTAATCGACGTTGTGAGTACCTTTCGAGGGTTTACAACGAACTATACATATGAGGTCCTACACTTTGATTTTCTAATCGTGTGTCAAACGACGTTGTGAGAACCTTTCGAGTGTCTAGAACGAACTATACATATGAGGTCCTACACTTAAATTTAAAATTAGTGTGTGTGTAATTTTGGTCTTTAATCGACGTTGTGAGAACCTTTCGAGTGTCTACAACGAACTATACATATGAGGTCCTACACTTAGATTTTCATATAGTGTGTAATATTGGTCTTTAAACGACGTTGTGAGTACCTTTCGAGTGTCTATAACGAACTATACATATGAGGTCCTAAACATTAATTTTCTAATCGAGTGTTAAACAACCTTGTGAGTACCTTTCGAGTGTCTAGAACGAACTATACATATGAGGTCCTACACTTAGATTTTCATAAAGTGTGTAATATTGGTCTTTAATCGACGTTGTGAGTACCTTTCGAGTGTCTACAACGAACTATACATATGAGGTCCTACACTTAGATTTTCATATAGTGTATAATATTGGTCTTTAATCGACGTTGTGAGAACCTTTCGAGTGTCTAGAACGAACTCTACATATGAGGTCCTACACTTAGATTTTCATATAGTGTGTAATATTGGTCTTTAATCGACGTTGTGAGTACCTTTCGAGGGTTTACAACGAACTATACATATGAGGTCCTACACTTTGATTTTCTAATCGTGTGTCAAACGACGTTGTGAGAACCTTTCGAGTGTCTAGAACGAACTATACATATGAGGTCCTACACTTAAATTTTAAATTAGTGTGTGTGTAATTTTGGTCTTTAATCGACGTTGTGAGAACCTTTCGAGTGTCTACAACGAACTATACATATGAGGTCCTACACTTAGATTTTCATATAGTGTGTAATATTGGCCTTTAATCGACGTTGTGAGTACCTTTCGAGTGTCTATAACGAACTATACATATGAGGTCCTAAACATTGATTTTCTAATCGAGTGTTAAACAACCTTGTGAGTACCTTTCGAGTGTCTACAACGAACTATACATATGAGGTCTCTCACTTAAATTTTAAATAACTGTGTAATTTTGGTCTTTAATCGACTTTGTGAGAACCTTTCGAGTGTCTAGAACGAACTATACATATGAGGTCCTACACTTAGATTTTCATATAGTGAGTAATATTGGTCTTTAATCGACGTTGTGAGTACCTCTCGGGTGTCTACAATGAACTATATATGTATGAGATCCTACACTAAGATTTTCATATAGTGTGTAATATTGGTCTTTAATCGACGTTGTGAGTACCTTTCGAGTGTCTACAACGAACTATACATATGAGGTCCTACACTTAGATTTTCATATAGTGTGTAATATTGGTCTTTAATCGACGTTGTGAGTACCTTTCGAGTGTCTACAACGAACTATACATATGAGGTCCTACACTTAGATTTTCATATAGTGTGTAATATTGGTCTTTAATCGACGTTGTGAGTACCTTTCGAGTGTCTACAACGAACTATACATATGAGGTCCTAAACATTGATTTTCTAATCGAGTGTTAAACAACCTTGTGAGTACCTTTCTAGTGTCTAGAACAAACTATACATATGAGGTCCTACACTTTAATTTTCTAATCGTGTGTCAAACGACGTTGTGAGAACCTTTCGAGTGTCTAGAACGAACTATACATATGAGGTCCTACATTTAGATTTTCATATAGGGTGTAATATTGGTCTTTAATCGACGTTGTGAGTACCTTTCGAGTGTCTACAACGAACTATACATATGAGGTCCTAAACTTAGATTTTCATATAGTGTGCAATATTGGTCTTTAATCGACGTTGTGAGTACCTTTCGAGGGTTTACAACGAACTATACATATGAGGTCTTACACTTAAATTTTAAATTAGCGTGTAATTTTGGTCTTTAATCGACGTTGTGAGAACCTTTCGAGTGTCTAGAACGAACTATACATATGAGGTCCTACACTTAGATTTTCATAAAGTGTGTAATATTGGTCTTTAATCGACGTTGTGAGTACCTTTCGAGTGTCTACAACGAACTATACATATGAGGTCCTACACTTAAATTTTAAATTAGTGTGTAATTTTGGTCTTGAATCGTCGTTGTGAGTACCTTTCGAGTGTCTAGAACAAACTATACATATGAGGTCCTTAATTTTGACGATCTAATCGTGTGTTAAACGACGTTGTGAGTACCTTTCGAGTGTTTACAACAACTATACATATGAGGTCCTACACTTTGATTTTCTAATCGTCTGTCAAACGACGTTGTGAGAACCTTTCGAGCGTCTAGAACGAACTATACATATGAGGTCCTACACTTAGATTTTCATATAGTGTGTAATATTGGTCTTTAATCGTTGTTGTGAGTACCTTTCGAGTGTCTACAACGAACTATACATATGAGGTCCTACACTAAGATTTTCATATAGTGTGTAATATTGGTCTTTAATCGACGTTGTGAGTACCTTTCGAGTGTCTACAACGAACTATACATATGAGGTCCTAAACATTGATTTTCTAATCGAGTGTTAAACAACCTTGTGAGTACCTTTCGAGTGTCTACAACGAACTATACATATGAGGTCCTACACTTTGATTTTCTAATCGTGTGTCAAACGACGTTGTGAGAACCTTTCGAGTGTCTAGAACGAACTATACATATGAGGTCCTACACTTAAATTTTAAATTAGTGTGTGTGTAATTTTGGTCTTTAATCGACGTTGTGAGAACCTTTCGAGTGTCTACAACGAACTATACATATGAGGTCCTACACTTAGATTTTCATATAGTGTGTAATATTGGTCTTTAATCGACGTTGTGAGTACCTTTCGAGTGTCTATAACGAACTATACATATGAGGTCCTAAACATTGATTTTCTAATCGAGTGTTAAACAACCTTGTGAGTACCTTTCGAGTGTCTAGAACGAACTATACATATGAGGTCCTACACTTAGATTTTCATAATGTGTGTAATATTGGTCTTTAATCGACGTTGTGAGTACCTTTCGAGTGTCTAGAACGAACTATACATGTGAGGTCCTACACTTAGATTTTCATATAGTGTGTAATATTGGTCTTTAATCGACGTTGTGAGTACCTTTCGAGTGTCTACAACGAACTATACATATGAGGTCCTACACTTAGATTTTCATATAGTGTGTAATATTGGTCTTTAATCGACGTTGTGAGTACCTTTCGAGGGTTTACAACGAACTATACATATGAGGTCCTACACTTTGATTTTCTAATCGTGTGTCAAACGACGTTGTGAGAACCTTTCGAGTGTCTAGAACGAACTATACATATGAGGTCCTACACTTAAATTTAAAATTAGTGTGTGTGTAATTTTGGTCTTTAATCGACGTTGTGAGAACCTTTCGAGTGTCTACAACGAACTATACATATGAGGTCCTACACTTAGATTTTCATATAGTGTGTAATATTGGTCTTTAAACGACGTTGTGAGTACCTTTCGAGTGTCTATAACGAACTATACATATGAGGTCCTAAACATTAATTTTCTAATCGAGTGTTAAACAACCTTGTGAGTACCTTTCGAGTGTCTAGAACGAACTATACATATGAGGTCCTACACTTAGATTTTCATAAAGTGTGTAATATTGGTCTTTAATCGACGTTGTGAGTACCTTTCGAGTGTCTACAACGAACTATACATATGAGGTCCTAAACTTAGATTTTCATATAGTGTATAATATTGGTCTTTAATCGACGTTGTGAGAACCTTTCGAGTGTCTAGAACGAACTCTACATATGAGGTCCTACACTTAGATTTTCATATAGTGTGTAATATTGGTCTTTAATCGACGTTGTGAGTACCTTTCGAGTGTCTACAACGAACTATACATATGAGGTCCTACACTTAGATTTTCATATAGTGTGTAATATTGGTCTTTAATCGACGTTGTGAGTACCTTTCGAGGGTTTACAACGAACTATACATATGAGGTCCTACACTTTGATTTTCTAATCGTGTGTCAATCGACGTTGTGAGAACCTTTCGAGTGTCTACAACGAACTATACATATGAGGTCCTACACTTAGATTTTCATATAGTGTGTAATATTGGCCTTTAATCGACGTTGTGAGTACCTTTCGAGTGTCTATAACGAACTATACATATGAGGTCCTAAACATTGATTTTCTAATCGAGTGTTAAACAACCTTGTGAGTACCTTTCGAGTGTCTACAACGAACTATACATATGAGGTCTCTCACTTAAATTTTAAATAACTGTGTAATTTTGGTCTTTAATCGACTTTGTGAGAACCTTTCGAGTGTCTAGAACGAACTATACATATGAGGTCCTACACTTAGATTTTCATATAGTGAGTAATATTGGTCTTTAATCGACGTTGTGAGTACCTCTCGGGTGTCTACAATGAACTATATATGTATGAGATCCTACACTAAGATTTTCATATAGTGTGTAATATTGGTCTTTAATCGACGTTGTGAGTACCTTTCGAGTGTCTACAACGAACTATACATATGAGGTCCTACACTTAGATTTTCATATAGTGTGTAATATTGGTCTTTAATCGACGTTGTGAGTACCTTTCGAGTGTCTACAACGAACTATACATATGAGGTCCTACACTTAGATTTTCATATAGTGTGTAATATTGGTCTTTAATCGACGTTGTGAGTACCTTTCGAGTGTCTACAACGAACTATACATATGAGGTCCTAAACATTGATTTTCTAATCGAGTGTTAAACAACCTTGTGAGTACCTTTCTAGTGTCTAGAACAAACTATACATATGAGGTCCTACACTTTAATTTTCTAATCGTGTGTCAAACGACGTTGTGAGAACCTTTCGAGTGTCTAGAACGAACTATACATATGAGGTCCTACATTTAGATTTTCATATAGGGTGTAATATTGGTCTTTAATCGACGTTGTGAGTACCTTTCGAGTGTCTACAACGAACTATACATATGAGGTCCTAAACTTAGATTTTCATATAGTGTGCAATATTGGTCTTTAATCGACGTTGTGAGTACCTTTCGAGGGTTTACAACGAACTATACATATGAGGTCTTACACTTAAATTTTAAATTAGCGTGTAATTTTGGTCTTTAATCGACGTTGTGAGAACCTTTCGAGTGTCTAGAACGAACTATACATATGAGGTCCTACACTTAGATTTTCATAAAGTGTGTAATATTGGTCTTTAATCGACGTTGTGAGTACCTTTCGAGTGTCTACAACGAACTATACATATGAGGTCCTACACTTAAATTTTAAATTAGTGTGTAATTTTGGTCTTGAATCGTCGTTGTGAGTACCTTTCGAGTGTCTAGAACAAACTATACATATGAGGTCCTTAATTTTGACGATCTAATCGTGTGTTAAACGACGTTGTGAGTACCTTTCGAGTGTTTACAACAACTATACATATGAGGTCCTACACTTTGATTTTCTAATCGTCTGTCAAACGACGTTGTGAGAACCTTTCGAGCGTCTAGAACGAACTATACATATGAGGTCCTACACTTAGATTTTCATATAGTGTGTAATATTGGTCTTTAATCGTTGTTGTGAGTACCTTTCGAGTGTCTACAACGAACTATACATATGAGGTCCTACACTAAGATTTTCATATAGTGTGTAATATTGGTCTTTAATCGACGTTGTGAGTACCTTTCGAGTGTCTACAACGAACTATACATATGAGGTCCTAAACATTGATTTTCTAATCGAGTGTTAAACAACCTTGTGAGTACCTTTCGAGTGTCTACAACGAACTATACATATGAGGTCCTACACTTTGATTTTCTAATCGTGTGTCAAACGACGTTGTGAGAACCTTTCGAGTGTCTAGAACGAACTATACATATGAGGTCCTACACTTAAATTTTAAATTAGTGTGTGTGTAATTTTGGTCTTTAATCGACGTTGTGAGAACCTTTCGAGTGTCTACAACGAACTATACATATGAGGTCCTACACTTAGATTTTCATATAGTGTGTAATATTGGTCTTTAATCGACGTTGTGAGTACCTTTCGAGTGTCTATAACGAACTATACATATGAGGTCCTAAACATTGATTTTCTAATCGAGTGTTAAACAACCTTGTGAGTACCTTTCGAGTGTCTAGAACGAACTATACATATGAGGTCCTACACTTAGATTTTCATAATGTGTGTAATATTGGTCTTTAATCGACGTTGTGAGTACCTTTCGAGTGTCTAGAACGAACTATACATGTGAGGTCCTACACTTAGATTTTCATATAGTGTGTAATATTGGTCTTTAATCGACGTTGTGAGTACCTTTCGAGTGTCAACAACGAACTATACATATGAGGTCCTACACTTAGATTTTCATATAGTGTGTAATATTGGTCTTTAATCGACGTTGTGAGTACCTTTCGAGGGTTTACAACGAACTATACATATGAGGTCCTACACTTTGATTTTCTAATCGTGTGTCAAACGACGTTGTGAGAACCTTTCGAGTGTCTAGAACGAACTATACATATGAGGTCCTACACTTAAATTTAAAATTAGTGTGTGTGTAATTTTGGTCTTTAATCGACGTTGTGAGAACCTTTCGAGTGTCTACAACGAACTATACATATGAGGTCCTACACTTAGATTTTCATATAGTGTGTAATATTGGTCTTTAAACGACGTTGTGAGTACCTTTCGAGTGTCTATAACGAACTATACATATGAGGTCCTAAACATTAATTTTCTAATCGAGTGTTAAACAACCTTGTGAGTACCTTTCGAGTGTCTAGAACGAACTATACATATGAGGTCCTACACTTAGATTTTCATAAAGTGTGTAATATTGGTCTTTAATCGACGTTGTGAGTACCTTTCGAGTGTCTACAACGAACTATACATATGAGGTCCTAAACTTAGATTTTCATATAGTGTATAATATTGGTCTTTAATCGACGTTGTGAGAACCTTTCGAGTGTCTAGAACGAACTCTACATATGAGGTCCTACACTTAGATTTTCATATAGTGTGTAATATTGGTCTTTAATCGACGTTGTGAGTACCTTTCGAGTGTCTACAACGAACTATACATATGAGGTCCTACACTTAGATTTTCATATAGTGTGTAATATTGGTCTTTAATCGACGTTGTGAGTACCTTTCGAGGGTTTACAACGAACTATACATATGAGGTCCTACACTTTGATTTTCTAATCGTGTGTCAAACGACGTTGTGAGAACCTTTCGAGTGTCTAGAACGAACTATACATATGAGGTCCTACACTTAAATTTTAAATTAGTGTGTGTGTAATTTTGGTCTTTAATCGACGTTGTGAGAACCTTTCGAGTGTCTACAACGAACTATACATATGAGGTCCTACACTTAGATTTTCATATAGTGTGTAATATTGGTCTTTAAACGACGTTGTGAGTACCTTTCGAGTGTCTATAACGAACTATACATATGAGGTCCTAAACATTGATTTTCTAATCGAGTGTTAAACAGCCTTGTGAGTACCTTTCGAGTGTCTAGAACGAACTATACATATGAGGTCCTACACTTAGATTTTCATAATGTGTGTAATATTGGTCTTTAATCGACGTTGTGAGTACCTTTCGAGTGTCTAGAACGAACTATACATGTGAGGTCCTACACTTAGATTTTCATATAGTGTGTAATATTGGTCTTTAATCGACGTTGTGAGTACCTTTCGAGTGTCTACAACGAACTATACATATGAGGTCCTACACTTAGATTTTCATATAGTGTGTAATATTGGTCTTTAATCGACGTTGTGAGTACCTTTCGAGGGTTTACAACGAACTATACATATGAGGTCCTACACTTTGATTTTCTAATCGTGTGTCAAACGACGTTGTGAGAACCTTTCGAGTGTCTAGAACGAACTATACATATGAGGTCCTACACTTAAATTTAAAATTAGTGTGTGTGTAATTTTGGTCTTTAATCGACGTTGTGAGAACCTTTCGAGTGTCTACAACGAACTATACATATGAGGTCCTACACTTAGATTTTCATATAGTGTGTAATATTGGTCTTTAAACGACGTTGTGAGTACCTTTCGAGTGTCTATAACGAACTATACATATGAGGTCCTAAACATTAATTTTCTAATCGAGTGTTAAACAACCTTGTGAGTACCTTTCGAGTGTCTAGAACGAACTATACATATGAGGTCCTACACTTAGATTTTCATAAAGTGTGTAATATTGGTCTTTAATCGACGTTGTGAGTACCTTTCGAGTGTCTACAACGAACTATACATATGAGGTCCTACACTTAGATTTTCATATAGTGTATAATATTGGTCTTTAATCGACGTTGTGAGAACCTTTCGAGTGTCTAGAACGAACTCTACATATGAGGTCCTACACTTAGATTTTCATATAGTGTGTAATATTGGTCTTTAATCGACGTTGTGAGTACCTTTCGAGTGTCTACAACGAACTATACATATGAGGTCCTACACTTAGATTTTCATATAGTGTGTAATATTGGTCTTTAATCGACGTTGTGAGTACCTTTCGAGGGTTTACAACGAACTATACATATGAGGTCCTACACTTTGATTTTCTAATCGTGTGTCAAACGACGTTGTGAGAACCTTTCGAGTGTCTAGAACGAACTATACATATGAGGTCCTACACTTAAATTTTAAATTAGTGTGTGTGTAATTTTGGTCTTTAATCGACGTTGTGAGAACCTTTCGAGTGTCTACAACGAACTATACATATGAGGTCCTACACTTAGATTTTCATATAGTGTGTAATATTGGTCTTTAAACGACGTTGTGAGTACCTTTCGAGTGTCTATAACGAACTATACATATGAGGTCCTAAACATTGATTTTCTAATCGAGTGTTAAACAGCCTTGTGAGTACCTTTCGAGTGTCTAGAACGAACTATACATATGAGGTCCTACACTTAGATTTTCATAAAGTGTGTAATATTGGTCTTTAATCGACGTTGTGAGTACCTTTCGAGTGTCTAGAACGAACTATACATATGAGGTCCTACACTTAGATTTTCATATAGTGTGTAATATTGGTCTTTAATCGACGTTGTGAGTACCTTTCGAGTGTCTACAACGAACTATACATATGAGGTCCTACACTTAGATTTTCATATAGTGTGTAATATTGGTCTTTAATCGACGTTGTGAGTACCTCTCGAGTGTCTACAACGAACTATACATATGAGGTCCTACACTTAAATTTTAAATTAGTGTGTAATTTTGGTCTTTAATCGACGTTGTGAGTACCTTTCGAGGGTTTACAACGAACTATACATATGAGGTCCTACACTTTGATTTTGTAATCGTGTGTCAAACGACGTTGTGAGAACCTTTCGAGTGTCTAGAACGAACTATACATATGAGGTCCTACACTTAGATTTTCATAAAGTGTGTAATATTGGTCTTTAATCGACGTTGTGAGTACCTTTCGAGTGTCTACAACGAACTATACATATGAGGTCCTACACTTAGATTTTCATATAGTGTATAATATTGGTCTTTAATCGACGTTGTGAGAACCTTTCGAGTGTCTAGAACGAACTCTACATATGAGGTCCTACACTTAGATTTTCATATAGTGTGTAATATTGGTCTTTAATCGACGTTGTGAGTACCTTTCGAGTGTCTACAACGAACTATACATATGAGGTCCTACACTTAGATTTTCATATAGTGTGTAATATTGGTCTTTAATCGACGTTGTGAGTACCTTTCGAGGGTTTACAACGAACTATACATATGAGGTCCTACACTTTGATTTTCTAATCGTGTGTCAAACGACGTTGTGAGAACCTTTCGAGTGTCTAGAACGAACTATACATATGAGGTCCTACACTTAAATTTTAAATTAGTGTGTGTGTAATTTTGGTCTTTAATCGACGTTGTGAGAACCTTTCGAGTGTCTACAACGAACTATACATATGAGGTCCTACACTTAGATTTTCATATAGTGTGTAATATTGGTCTTTAAACGACGTTGTGAGTACCTTTCGAGTGTCTATAACGAACTATACATATGAGGTCCTAAACATTGATTTTCTAATCGAGTGTTAAACAGCCTTGTGAGTACCTTTCGAGTGTCTAGAACGAACTATACATATGAGGTCCTACACTTAGATTTTCATAAAGTGTGTAATATTGGTCTTTAATCGACGTTGTGAGTACCTTTCGAGTGTCTAGAACGAACTATACATATGAGGTCCTACACTTAGATTTTCATATAGTGTGTAATATTGGTCTTTAATCGACGTTGTGAGTACCTTTCGAGTGTCTACAACGAACTATACATATGAGGTCCTACACTTAGATTTTCATATAGTGTGTAATATTGGTCTTTAATCGACGTTGTGAGTACCTCTCGAGTGTCTACAACGAACTATACATATGAGGTCCTACACTTAAATTTTAAATTAGTGTGTAATTTTGGTCTTTAATCGACGTTGTGAGTACCTTTCGAGGGTTTACAACGAACTATACATATGAGGTCCTACACTTTGATTTTGTAATCGTGTGTCAAACGACGTTGTGAGAACCTTTCGAGTGTCTAGAACGAACTATACATATGAGGTCCTACACTTAAATTTTAAATTAGTGTGTGTGTAATTTTGGTCTTTAATCGACGTTGTGAGAACCTTTCGAGTGTCTACAACGAACTATACATATGAGGTCCTACACTTAGATTTTCATATAGTGTGTAATATTGGTCTTTAATCGACGTTGTGAGAACCTTTCGAGTGTCTAGAACGAACTCTACATATGAGGTCCTACACTTAGATTTTCATATAGTGTGTAATATTGGTCTTTAATCGACGTTGTGAGAACCTTTCGAGTGTCTAGAACGAACTATACATATGAGGTCCTACACTTAGATTTTCATAAAGTGTGTAATATTGGTCTTTAATCGACGTTGTGAGTACCTTTCGAGTGTCTACAACGAACTATACATATGAGGTCCTACACTTAAATTTTAAATTAGTGTGTAATTTTGGTCTTTAATCGACGTTGTGAGTACCTTTCGAGTGTCTAGAACAAACTATACATATGAGGTCCTTAATTTTGACGATCTAATCGTGTGTTAAACGACGTTGTGAGTACCTTTCGAGTGTTTACAACAACTATACATATGAGGTCCTACACTTTGATTTTCTAATCGTGTGTCAAACGACGTTGTGAGAACCTTTCGAGTGTCTAGAACGAACTATACATATGAGGTCCTACACTTAGATTTTCATATAGTGTGTAATATTGGTCTTTAATAGTTGTTGTGAGTACCTTTCGAGTGTCTACAACGAACTATACATATGAGGTCCTACACTAAGATTTTCATATAGTGTGTAATATTGGTCTTTAATCGACGTTGTGAGTACCTTTCGAGTGTCTACAACGAACTATACATATGAGGTCCTACACTTAGATTTTCATATAGTGTGTAATATTGGTCTTTAATCGACGTTGTGAGTACCTTTCGAGTGTCTATAACGAACTATACATATGAGGTCCTAAACATTGATTTTCTAATCGAGTGTTAAACAACCTTGTGAGTACCTTTCGAGTGTCTAGAACGAACTATACATATGAGGTCCTACACTAAGATTTTCATAAAGTGTGTAATATTGGTCTTTAATCGACGTTGTGAGTACCTTTCGAGTGTCTAGAACGAACTATACATATGAGGTCCTACACTTAGATTTTCATATAGTGTGTAATATTGGTCTTTAATCGACGTTGTGAGTACCTTTCGAGTGTCTACAACGAACTATACATATGAGGTCCTACACTTAGATTTTCATATAGAGTGTAATATTGGTCTTTAATCGACGTTGTGAGTACCTTTCGAGTGTCTATAACGAACTATACATATGAGGTCCTAAACATTGATTTTCTAATCGAGTGTTAAACAACCTTGTGAGTACCTTTCGAGTGTCTAGAACGAACTATACATATGAGGTCCTACACTTAGATTTTCATATAGTGTGTAATATTGGTCTTTAATCGACGTTGTGAGTACCTTTCGAGTGTCTACAACGAACTATACATATGAGGTCCTACACTTAGATTTTCATATAGTGTGTAATATTGGTCTTTAATCGACGTTGTGAGTACCTTTCGAGGGTTTACAACGAACTATACATATGAGGTCCTACACTTTGATTTTCTAATCGTGTGTCAAACGACGTTGTGAGAACCTTTCGAGTGTCTAGAACGAACTATACATATGAGGTCCTACACTTACATTTTAAATTAGTGTGTGTGTAATTTTGGTCTTTAATCGACGTTGTGAGAACCTTTCGAGTGTCTACAACGAACTATACATATGAGGTCCTACACTTAGATTTTCATATAGTGTGTAATATTGGTCTTTAAACGACGTTGTGAGTACCTTTCGAGTGTCTATAACGAACTATACATATGAGGTCCTAAACATTGATTTTCTAATCGAGTGTTAAACAGCCTTGTGAGTACCTTTCGAGTGTCTAGAACGAACTATACATATGAGGTCCTACACTTAGATTTTCATAAAGTGTGTAATATTGGTCTTTAATCGACGTTGTGAGTACCTTTCGAGTGTCTAGAACGAACTATACATATGAGGTCCTACACTAAGATTTTCATATAGTGTGTAATATTGGTCTTTAATCGACGTTGTGAGTACCTTTCGAGTGTCTACAACGAACTATACATATGAGGTCCTACACTTAGATTTTCATATAGTGTGTAATATTGGTCTTTAATCGACGTTGTGAGTACCTCTCGAGTGTCTACAACGAACTATACATATGAGGTCCTACACTTAAATTTTAAATTAGTGTGTAATTTTGGTCTTTAATCGACGTTGTGAGTACCTTTAGAGTGTCTACAACGAACTATACATATGAGGTCCTACACTTAGATGTTCATATAGTGTGTAATATTGGTCTTCAATCGACGTTGTGAGTACCTTTCGAGTGTTTAGAACGAACTATACATATGAGGTCCTACACTTAGATTTTCATATAGTGTGTAATATTGGTCTTCAATCGACGTTGTGAGTACCTTTCTAGTGTCTAGAACAAACTATACATATGAGGTCCTACACTTTAATTTTCTAATCGTGTGTCAAACGACGTTGTGAGAACCTTTCGAGTGTCTAGAACGAACTATACATATGAGGTCCTACATTTAGATTTTCATATAGGGTGTAATATTGGTCTTTAATCGACGTTGTGAGTACCTTTCGAGTGTCTACAACGAACTATACATATGAGGTCCTAAACTTAGATTTTCATATAGTGTGCAATATTGGTCTTTAATCGACGTTGTGAGTACCTTTCGAGTGTTTACAACAACTATACATATGAGGTCCTACACTTTGATTTTCTAATCGTGTGTCAAACGACGTTGTGAGAACCTTTCGAGTGTCTATAACGAACTATACATATGAGGTCCTACACTTAGATTTTCATATAGTGTGTAATATTGGTCTTTAATCGTTGTTGTGAGTACCTTTCGAGTGTCTACAACGAACTATACATATGAGGTCCTACACTAAGATTTTCATATAGTGTGTAATATTGGTCTTTAATCGACGTTGTGAGTACCTTTCGAGTGTCTACAACGAACTATACATATGAGGTCCTAAACATTGATTTTCTAATCGAGTGTTAAACAACCTTGTGAGTACCTTTCGAGTGTCTACAACGAACTATACATATGAGGTCCTACACTTTGATTTTCTAATCGTGTGTCAAACGACGTTGTGAGAACCTTTCGAGTGTCTAGAACGAACTATACATATGAGGTCCTACACTTAAATTTTAAATTAGTGTGTGTGTAATTTTGGTCTTTAATCGACGTTGTGAGAACCTTTCGAGTGTCTACAACGAACTATACATATGAGGTCCTACACTTAGATTTTCATATAGTGTGTAATATTGGTCTTTAATCGACGTTGTGAGTACCTTTCGAGTGTCTATAACGAACTATACATATGAGGTCCTAAACATTGATTTTCTAATCGAGTGTTAAACAACCTTGTGAGTACCTTTCGAGTGTCTAGAACGAACTATACATATGAGGTCCTACACTTAGATTTTCATAATGTGTGTAATATTGGTCTTTAATCGACGTTGTGAGTACCTTTCGAGTGTCTAGAACGAACTATACATGTGAGGTCCTACACTTAGATTTTCATATAGTGTGTAATATTGGTCTTTAATCGACGTTGTGAGTACCTTTCGAGTGTCTACAACGAACTATACATATGAGGTCCTACACTTAGATTTTCATATAGTGTGTAATATTGGTCTTTAATCGACGTTGTGAGTACCTTTCGAGGGTTTACAACGAACTATACATATGAGGTCCTACACTTTGATTTTCTAATCGTGTGTCAAACGACGTTGTGAGAACCTTTCGAGTGTCTAGAACGAACTATACATATGAGGTCCTACACTTAAATTTAAAATTAGTGTGTGTGTAATTTTGGTCTTTAATCGACGTTGTGAGAACCTTTCGAGTGTCTACAACGAACTATACATATGAGGTCCTACACTTAGATTTTCATATAGTGTGTAATATTGGTCTTTAAACGACGTTGTGAGTACCTTTCGAGTGTCTATAACGAACTATACATATGAGGTCCTAAACATTAATTTTCTAATCGAGTGTTAAACAACCTTGTGAGTACCTTTCGAGTGTCTAGAACGAACTATACATATGAGGTCCTACACTTAGATTTTCATAAAGTGTGTAATATTGGTCTTTAATCGACGTTGTGAGTACCTTTCGAGTGTCTACAACGAACTATACATATGAGGTCCTACACTTAGATTTTCATATAGTGTGTAATATTGGTCTTTAATCGACGTTGTGAGTACCTTTCGAGTGTTTACAACAACTATACATATGAGGTCCTACACTTTGATTTTCTAATCGTGTGTCAAACGACGTTGTGAGAACCTTTCGAGTGTCTATAACGAACTATACATATGAGGTCCTACACTTAGATTTTCATATAGTGTGTAATATTGGTCTTTAATCGTTGTTGTGAGTACCTTTCGAGTGTCTACAACGAACTATACATATGAGGTCCTACACTAAGATTTTCATATAGTGTGTAATATTGGTCTTTAATCGACGTTGTGAGTACCTTTCGAGTGTCTACAACGAACTATACATATGAGGTCATAAACATTGATTTTCTAATCGAGTGTTAAACAACCTTGTGAGTACCTTTCGAGTGTCTACAACGAACTATACATATGAGGTCCTACACTTTGATTTTCTAATCGTGTGTCAAACGACGTTGTGAGAACCTTTCGAGTGTCTAGAACGAACTATACATTTGAGGTCCTACACTTAAATTTTAAATTAGTGTGTGTGTAATTTTGGTCTTTAATCGACGTTGTGAGAACCTTTCGAGTGTCTACAACGAACTATACATATGAGGTCCTACACTTAGATTTTCATATAGTGTGTAATATTGGTCTTTAATCGACGTTGTGAGTACCTTTCGAGTGTCTATAACGAACTATACATATGAGGTCCTAAACATTGATTTTCTAATCGAGTGTTAAACAACCTTGTGAGTACCTTTCGAGTGTCTAGAACGAACTATACATATGAGGTCCTACACTTAGATTTTCATAATGTGTGTAATATTGGTCTTTAATCGACGTTGTGAGTACCTTTCGAGTGTCTAGAACGAACTATACATGTGAGGTCCTACACTTAGATTTTCATATAGTGTGTAATATTGGTCTTTAATCGACGTTGTGAGTACCTTTCGAGTGTCTACAACGAACTATACATATGAGGTCCTACACTTAGATTTTCATATAGTGTGTAATATTGGTCTTTAATCGACGTTGTGAGTACCTTTCGAGGGTTTACAACGAACTATACATATGAGGTCCTACACTTTGATTTTCTAATCGTGTGTCAAACGACGTTGTGAGAACCTTTCGAGTGTCTAGAACGAACTATACATATGAGGTCCTACACTTAAATTTAAAATTAGTGTGTGTGTAATTTTGGTCTTTAATCGACGTTGTGAGAACCTTTCGAGTGTCTACAACGAACTATACATATGAGGTCCTACACTTAGATTTTCATATAGTGTGTAATATTGGTCTTTAAACGACGTTGTGAGTACCTTTCGAGTGTCTATAACGAACTATACATATGAGGTCCTAAACATTAATTTTCTAATCGAGTGTTAAACAACCTTGTGAGTACCTTTCGAGTGTCTAGAACGAACTATACATATGAGGTCCTACACTTAGATTTTCATAAAGTGTGTAATATTGGTCTTTAATCGACGTTGTGAGTACCTTTCGAGTGTCTACAACGAACTATACATATGAGGTCCTACACTTAGATTTTCATATAGTGTGTAATATTGGTCTTTAATCGACGTTGTGAGTACCTCTCGAGTGTCTACAACGAACTATACATATGAGGTCCTACACTTAGATGTTCATATAGTGTGTAATATTGGTCTTTAATCGACGTTGTGAGTACCTTTCGAGTGTCTAGAACGAACTATACATATGAGGTCCTACACTTAGATTTTCATATAGTGTGTAATATTGGTCTTTAATCGACGTTGTGAGTACCTTTCGAGTGTCTACAACGAACTATACATATGAGGTCCTACACTTAGATTTTCATATAGTGTGTAATATTGGTCTTTAATCGACGTTGTGAGTACCTTTCGAGGGTTTACAACGAACTATACATATGAGGTCCTACACTTTGATTTTCTAATCGTGTGTCAAACGACGTTGTGAGAACCTTTCGAGTGTCTAGAACGAACTATACATATGAGGTCCTACACTTAAATTTTAAATTAGTGTGTGTGTAATTTTGGTCTTTAATCGACGTTGTGAGAACCTTTCGAGTATCTAGAACGAACTATACATATGAGGTCCTACACTTAGATTTTCATATAGTGTGTAATATTGGTCTTTAAACGACGTTGTGAGTACCTTTCGAGTGTCTATAACGAACTATACATATGAGGTCCTAAACATTGATTTTCTAATCGAGTGTTAAACAACCTTGTGAGTACCTTTCGAGTGTCTAGAACGAACTATACATATGAGGTCCTACACTTAGATTTTCATAAAGTGTGTAATATTGGTCTTTAATCGACGTTGTGAGTACCTTTCGAGTGTCTACAACAAACTATACATATGAGGTCCTACACTTAGATTTTCATATAGTGTGTAATATTGGTCTTTAATCGACGTTGTGAGTACCTCTCGAGTGTCTACAACGAACTATACATATGAGGTCCTACACTTAAATTTTAAATTAGTGTGTAATTTTGGTCTTTAATCGACGTTGTGAGTACCTTTCGAGTGTCTACAACGAACTATACATATGAGGTCCTACACTTAGATGTTCATATAGTGTGTAATATTGGTCTTCAATCGACGTTGTGAGTACCTTTCGAGTGTTTACAACGAACTATACATATGAGGTCCTACACTTAAATTTTAAATAAGTGTGTAATTTTGGTCTTTAATCGACGTTGTGAGTACCTTTCGAGTGTCTATAACGAACTATACATATGAGGTCCTAAACATTGATTTTCTAATCGAGTGTTAAACAACCTTGTGAGTACCTTTCGAGTGTCTAGAACGAACTATACATATGAGGTCCTACACTTAGATTTTCATATAGTGTGTAATATTGGTCTTTAATCGTTGTTGTGAGTACCTTTCGAGTGTCTACAACGAACTATACATATGAGGTCCTACACTAAGATTTTCATATAGTGTGTAATATTGGTCTTTAATCGACGTTGTGAGTACCTTTCGAGTGTCTACAACGAACTATACATATGAGGTCCTAAACATTGATTTTCTAATCGAGTGTTAAACAACCTTGTGAGTACCTTTCGAGTGTCTACAACGAACTATACATATGAGGTCCTACACTTTGATTTTCTAATCGTGTGTCAAACGACGTTGTGAGAACCTTTCGAGTGTCTAGAACGAACTATACATATGAGGTCCTACACTTAAATTTTAAATTAGTGTGTGTGTAATTTTGGTCTTTAATCGACGTTGTGAGAACCTTTCGAGTGTCTACAACGAACTATACATATGAGGTCCTACACTTAGATTTTCATATAGTGTGTAATATTGGTCTTTAATCGACGTTGTGAGTGACTTTCGAGTGTCTATAACGAACTATACATATGAGGTCCTAAACATTGATTTTCTAATCGAGTGTTAAACAACCTTGTGAGTACCTTTCGAGTGTCTAGAACGAACTAAACATATGAGGTCCTACACTTAGATTTTCATAAAGTGTGTAATATTGGTCTTTAATCGACGTTGTGAGTACCTTTCGAGTGTCTAGAACGAACTATACATATGAGGTCCTACACTTAGATTTTCATATAGTGTGTAATATTGGTCTTTAATCGACGTTGTGAGTACCTTTCGAGTGTCTACAACGAACTATACATATGAGGTCCTACACTTAGATTTACATATAGTGTGTAATATTGGTCTTTAATCGACGTTGTGAGTACCTTTCGAGGGTTTACAACGAACTATACATATGAGGTCCTACACTTTGATTTTCTAATCGTGTGTCAAACGACGTTGTGAGAACCTTTCGAGTGTCTAGAACGAACTATACATATGAGGTCCTACACTTAAATTTTAAATTAGTGTGTGTGTAATTTTGGTCTTTAATCGACGTTGTGAGAACCTTTCGAGTGTCTACAACGAACTATACATATGAGGTCCTACACTTAGATTTTCATATAGTGTGTAATATTGGTCTTTAAACGACGTTGTGAGTACCTTTCGAGTGTCTATAACGAACTATACATATGAGGTCCTAAACATTGATTTTCTAATCGAGTGTTAAACAACCTTGTGAGTACCTTTCGAGTGTCTAGAACGAACTATACATATGAGGTCCTACACTTAGATTTTCATAAAGTGTGTAATATTGGTCTTTAATCGACGTTGTGAGTACCTTTCGAGTGTCTACAACGAACTATACATATGAGGTCCTACACTTAGATTTTCATATAGTGTGTAATATTGGTCTTTAATCGACGTTGTGAGTACCTCTCGAGTGTCTACAACGAACTATACATATGAGGTCCTACACTTAAATTTTAAATTAGTGTGTAATTTTGGTCTTTAATCGACGTTGTGAGTACCTTTCGAGTGTCTACAACGAACTATACATATGAGGTCCTACACTTAGATGTTCATATAGTGTTTAATATTGGTCTTCAATCGACGTTGTGAGTACCTTTCGAGTGTTTACAACGAACTATACATATGAGGTCCTACACTTAAATTTTAAATTAGTGTGTAATTTTGGTCTTTAATCGACGTTGTGAGTACCTTTCGAGTGTCTACAACGAACTATACATATGAGGTCCTACACTTAGATTTTCATATAGTGTGTAATTTTGGTCTTTAATCGACGTTGTGAGAACCTTTCGAGTGTCTAGAACGAACTCTACATATGAGGTCCTACACTTAGATTTTCATATAGTGTGTAATATTGGTCTTCAATCGACGTTGTGAGTACCTTTCTAGTGTCTAGAACAAACTATACATATGAGGTCCTACACTTTAATTTTCTAATCGTGTGTCAAACGACGTTGTGAGAACCTTTCGAGTGTCTAGAACGAACTATACATATGAGGTCCTACATTTAGATTTTCATATAGGGTGTAATATTGGTCTTTAATCGACGTTGTGGGTACCTTTCGAGTGTCTACAACGAACTATACATATGATGTCCTAAACTTAGATTTTCATATAGTGTGCAATATTGGTCTTTAATCGACGTTGTGAGTACCTTTCGAGGGTTTACAACGAACTATACATATGAGGTCTTACACTTAAATTTTAAATTAGCGTGTAATTTTGGTCTTTAATCGACGTTGTGAGAATTTTTCGAGTGTCTAGAACGAACTATACATATGAGGTCCTAAACATTGATTTTCTAATCGAGTGTTAAACAACCTTGTGAGTACCTTTCGAGTGTCTAGAACGAACTATACATATGAGGTCCTACACTTAGATTTTCATAAAGTGTGTAATATTGGTCTTTAATCGACGTTGTGAGTACCTTTCGAGTGTCTATAACGAACTATACATATGAGGTCCTAAACATTGATTTTCTAATCGAGTGTTAAACAACCTTGTGAGTACCTTTCGAGTGTCTAGAACGAACTATACATATGAGGTCCTACACTTAGATTTTCATAAAGTGTGTAATATTGGTCTTTAATCGACGTTGTGAGTACCTTTCGAGTGTCTACAACGAACTATACATATGAGGTCCTACACTTAGATTTTCATATAGTGTGTAATATTGGTCTTTAATCGACGTTGTGAGTACCTCTCGAGTGTCTACAACGAACTATACATATGAGGTCCTACACTTAAATTTTAAATTAGTGTGTAATTTTGGTCTTTAATCGACGTTGTGAGTACCTTTCGAGTGTCTACAACGAACTATACATATGAGGTCCTACACTTAGATGTTCATATAGTGTTTAATATTGGTCTTCAATCGACGTTGTGAGTACCTTTCGAGTGTTTACAACGAACTATACATATGAGGTCCTACACTTAAATTTTAAATTAGTGTGTAATTTTGGTCTTTAATCGACGTTGTGAGTACCTTTCGAGTGTCTACAACGAACTATACATATGAGGTCCTACACTTAGATTTTCATATAGTGTGTAATTTTGGTCTTTAATCGACGTTGTGAGAACCTTTCGAGTGTCTAGAACGAACTCTACATATGAGGTCCTACACTTAGATTTTCATATAGTGTGTAATATTGGTCTTCAATCGACGTTGTGAGTACCTTTCTAGTGTCTAGAACAAACTATACATATGAGGTCCTACACTTTAATTTTCTAATCGTGTGTCAAACGACGTTGTGAGAACCTTTCGAGTGTCTAGAACGAACTATACATATGAGGTCCTACATTTAGATTTTCATATAGGGTGTAATATTGGTCTTTAATCGACGTTGTGAGTACCTTTCGAGTGTCTACAACGAACTATACATATGAGGTCCTAAACTTAGATTTTCATATAGTGTGCAATATTGGTCTTTAATCGACGTTGTGAGTACCTTTCGAGGGTTTACAACGAACTATACATATGAGGTCTTACACTTAAATTTTAAATTAGCGTGTAATTTTGGTCTTTAATCGACGTTGTGAGAACCTTTCGAGTGTCTAGAACGAACTATACATATGAGGTCCTAAACATTGATTTTCTAATCGAGTGTTAAACAACCTTGTGAGTACCTTTCGAGTGTCTAGAACGAACTATACATATGAGGTCCTACACTTAGATTTTCATAAAGTGTGTAATATTGGTCTTTAATCGACGTTGTGAGTACCTTTCGAGTGTCTATAACGAACTATACATATGAGGTCCTAAACATTGATTTTCTAATCGAGTGTTAAACAACCTTGTGAGTACCTTTCGAGTGTCTAGAACGAACTATACATATGAGGTCCTACACTTAGATTTTCATAAAGTGTGTAATATTGGTCTTTAATCGACGTTGTGAGTACCTTTCGAGTGTCTTGAACGAACTATACATATGAGGTCCTACACTTAGATTTTCATATAGTGTGTAATATTGGTCTTTAATCGACGTTGTGAGTACCTTACGAGTGTCTACAACGAATTATACATATGAGGTCCTACACTTAGATTTTCATATAGTGTGTAATATTGGTCTTTAATCGACGTTGTGAGTACCTTTCGAGGGTTTACAACGAACTATACATATGAGGTCCTACACTTTGATTTTCTAATCGTGTGTCAAACGACGTTGTGAGAACCTTTCGAGTGTCTAGAACGAACTATACATATGAGGTCCTACACTTAAATTTTAAATTAGTGTGTGTGTAATTTTGGTCTTTAATCGACGTTGTGAGAACCTTTCGAGTGTCTACAACGAACTATACATATGAGGTCCTACACTTAGATTTTCATATAGTGTGTAATATTGGTCTTTAAACGACGTTGTGAGTACCTTTCGAGTGTCTATAACGAACTATACATATGAGGTCCTAAACATTGATTTTCTAATCGAGTGTTAAACAACCTTGTGAGTACCTTTCGAGTGTCTAGAACGAACTATACATATGAGGTCCTACACTTAGATTTTCATAAAGTGTGTAATATTGGTCTTTAATCGACGTTGTGAGTACCTTTCGAGTGTCTACAACGAACTATACATATGAGGTCCTACACTTAGATTTTCATATAGTGTGTAATATTGGTCTTTAATCGACGTTGTGAGTACCTCTCGAGTGTCTACAACGAACTATACATATGAGGTCCTACACTTAAATTTTAAATTAGTGTGTAATTTTGGTCTTTAATCGACGTTGTGAGTACCTTTCGAGTGTCTACAACGAACTATACATATGAGGTCCTACACTTAAATGTTCATATAGTGTGTAATATTGGTCTTCAATCGACGTTGTGAGTACCTTTCGAGTGTTTACAACGAACTATACATATGAGGTCCTACACTTAAATTTTAAATTAGTGTGTAATTTTGGTCTTTAATCGACGTTGTGAGTACCTTTCGAGTGTCTACAACGAACTATACATATGAGGTCCTACACTTAGATTTTCATATAGTGTGTAATTTTGGTCTTTAATCGACGTTGTGAGAACCTTTCGAGTGTCTAGAACGAACTCTACATATGAGGTCCTACACTTAGATTTTCATATAGTGTGTAATATTGGTCTTCAATCGACGTTGTGAGTACCTTTCTAGTGTCTAGAACAAACTATACATATGAGGTCCTACACTTTAATTTTCTAATCGTGTGTCAAACGACGTTGTGAGAACCTTTCGAGTGTCTAGAACGAACTATACATATGAGGTCCTACATTTAGATTTTCATATAGGGTGTAATATTGGTCTTTAATCGACGTTGTGAGTACCTTTCGAGTGTCTACAACGAACTATACATATGAGGTCCTAAACTTAGATTTTCATATAGTGTGCAATATTGGTCTTTAATCGACGTTGTGAGTACCTTTCGAGGGTTTACAACGAACTATACATATGAGGTCTTACACTTAAAATTTAAATTAGCGTGTAATTTTGGTCTTTAATCGACGTTGTGAGAACCTTTCGAGTGTCTAGAACGAACTATACATATGAGGTCCTACACTTAGATTTTCATAAAGTGTGTAATATTGGTCTTTAATCGACGTTGTGAGTACCTTTCGAGTGTCTACAACGAACTATACATATGAGGTTCTATACTTAGATTTTCATATAGTGTGTAATATTGGTCTTTAATCGACGTTGTGAGTACCTCTCGAGTGTCTACAATGAACTTTACGTATGAGATCCTACACTTTAATTTTCTAATCGTGTGTCAAACGACGTTGTGAGAACCTTTCGAGTGTCTAGAACGAACTATACATATGAGGTCCTACACTTAGATTTTCATATAGTGTGTAATATTGGTCTTTAATCGACGTTGTGAGTACCTTTCGAGGGTTTACAACGAACTATACATATGAGGTCCTACACTTTGATTTTCTAATCGTGTGTCAAACGACGTTGTGAGAACCTTTCGAGTGTCTAGAACGAACTATACATATGAGGTCCTACACTTAAATTTTAAATTAGTGTGTGTGTAATTTTGGTCTTTAATCGACGTTGTGAGAACCTTTCGAGTGTCTAGAACGAACTATACATATGAGGTCCTACACTTAGATTTTCATATAGTGTGTAATATTGGTCTTTAATCGACGTTGTGAGTACCTTTCGAGTGTCTACAACGAACTATACATATGAGGTCCTACACTTAGATTTTCATATAGGGTGTAATATTGGTCTTTAATCGACGTTGTGAGTACCTTTCGAGTGTCTACAACGAACTATACATATGAGGTCCTAAACTTAGATTTTCATATAGTGTGCAATATTGGTCTTTAATCGACGTTGTGAGTACCTTTCGAGGGTTTACAACGAACTATACATATGAGGTCTTACACTTAAATTTTAAATTAGCGTGTAATTTTGGTCTTTAATCGACGTTGTGAGAACCTTTCGAGTGTCTAGAACGAACTATACATATGAGGTCCTAAACATTGATTTTCTAATCGAGTGTTAAACAACCTTGTGAGTACCTTTCGAGTGTCTAGAACGAACTATACATATGAGGTCCTACACTTAGATTTTCATAAAGTGTGTAATATTGGTCTTTAATCGACGTTGTGAGTACCTTTCGAGTGTCTAGAACGAACTATACATATGAGGTCCTACACTTAGATTTTCATATAGTGTGTAATATTGGTCTTTAATCGACGTTGTGAGTACCTTTCGAGTGTCTACAACGAACTATACATATGAGGTCCTACACTTAGATTTTCATATAGTGTGTAATATTGGTCTTTAATCGACGTTGTGAGTACCTTTCGAGGGTTTACAACGAACTATACATATGAGGTCCTACACTTTGATTTTCTAATCGTGTGTCAAACGACGTTGTGAGAACCTTTCGAGTGTCTAGAACGAACTATACATATGAGGTCCTACACTTAAATTTTAAATTAGTGTGTGTGTAATTTTGGTCTTTAATCGACGTTGTGAGAACCTTTCGAGTATCTACAACGAACTATACATATGAGGTCCTACACTTAGATTTTCATATAGTGTGTAATATTGGTCTTTAAACGACGTTGTGAGTACCTTTCGAGTGTCTATAACGAACTATACATATGAGGTCCTAAACATTGATTTTCTAATCGAGTGTTAAACAACCTTGTGAGTACCTTTCGAGTGTCTAGAACGAACTATACATATGAGGTCCTACACTTGGATTTTCATAAAGTGTGTAATATTGGTCTTTAATCGACGTTGTGAGTACCTTTCGAGTGTCTACAACAAACTATACATATGAGGTCCTACACTTAGATTTTCATATAGTGTGTAATATTGGTCTTTAATCGACGTTGTGAGTACCTCTCGAGTGTCTACAACGAACTATACATATGAGGTCCTACACTTAAATTTTAAATTAGTGTGTAATTTTGGTCTTTAATCGACGTTGTGAGTACCTTTCGAGTGTCTACAACGAACTATACATATGAGGTCCTACACTTAGATGTTCATATAGTGTGTAATATTGGTCTTCAATCGACGTTGTGAGTACCTTTCGAGTGTTTACAACAAACTATACATATGAGGTCCTACACTTAAATTTTAAATTAGTGTGTAATTTTGGTCTTTAATCGACGTTGTGAGTACCTTTCGAGTGTCTATAACGAACTATACATATGAGGTCCTAAACATTGATTTTCTAATCGAGTGTTAAACAACCTTGTGAGTACCTTTCGAGTGTCTAGAACGAACTATACATATGAGGTCCTACACTTAGATTTTCATATAGTGTGTAATATTGGTCTTTAATCGTTGTTGTGAGTACCTTTCGAGTGTCTACAACGAACTATACATATGAGGTCCTACACTAAGATTTTCATATAGTGTGTAATATTGGTCTTTAATCGACGTTGTGAGTACCTTTCGAGTGTCTACAACGAACTATACATATGAGGTCCTAAACATTGATTTTCTAATCGAGTGTTAAACAACCTTGTGAGTACCTTTCGAGTGTCTACAACGAACTATACATATGAGGTCCTACACTTAGATTTTCATATAGTGTGTAATATTGGTCTTTAATCGACGTTGTGAGTACCTTTCGAGGGTTTACAACGAACTATACATATGAGGTCCTACACTTTGATTTTCTAATCGTGTGTCAAACGACGTTGTGAGAACCTTTCGAGTGTCTAGAACGAACTATACATATGAGGTCCTACACTTAAATTTTAAATTAGTGTGTGTGTAATTTTGGTCTTTAATCGACGTTGTGAGAACCTTTCGAGTATCTACAACGAACTATACATATGAGGTCCTACACTTAGATTTTCATATAGTGTGTAATATTGGTCTTTAAACGACGTTGTGAGTACCTTTCGAGTGTCTATAACGAACTATACATATGAGGTCCTAAACATTGATTTTCTAATCGAGTGTTAAACAACCTTGTGAGTACCTTTCGAGTGTCTAGAACGAACTATACATATGAGGTCCTACACTTGGATTTTCATAAAGTGTGTAATATTGGTCTTTAATCGACGTTGTGAGTACCTTTCGAGTGTCTACAACAAACTATACATATGAGGTCCTACACTTAGATTTTCATATACTGTGTAATATTGGTCTTTAATCGACGTTGTGAGTACCTCTCGAGTGTCTACAACGAACTATACATATGAGGTCCTACACTTAAATTTTAAATTAAAGTGTAATTTTGGTCTTTAATCGACGTTGTGAGTACCTTTCGAGTGTCTACAACGAACTATACATATGAGGTCCTACACTTAGATGTTCATATAGTGTGTAATATTGGTCTTCAATCGACGTTGTGAGTACCTTTCGAGTGTTTACAACAAACTATACATATGAGGTCCTACACTTAAATTTTAAATTAGTGTGTAATTTTGGTCTTTAATCGACGTTGTGAGTACCTTTCGAGTGTCTATAACGAACTATACATATGAGGTCCTAAACATTGATTTTCTAATCGAGTGTTAAACAACCTTGTGAGTACCTTTCGAGTGTCTAGAACGAACTATACATATGAGGTCCTACACTTAGATTTTCATATAGTGTGTAATATTGGTCTTTAATCGTTGTTGTGAGTACCTTTCGAGTGTCTACAACGAACTATACATATGAGGTCCTACACTAAGATTTTCATATAGTGTGTAATATTGGTCTTTAATCGACGTTGTGAGTACCTTTCGAGTGTCTACAACGAACTATACATATGAGGTCCTAAACATTGATTTTCTAATCGAGTGTTAAACAACCTTGTGAGTACCTTTCGAGTGTCTACAACGAACTATACATATGAGGTCCTACACTTTGATTTTCTAATCGTGTGTCAAACGACGTTGTGAGAACCTTTCGAGTGTCTAGAACGAACTATACATATGAGGTCCTACACTTAAATTTTAAATTAGTGTGTGTGTAATTTTGGTCTTTAATCGACGTTGTGAGAACCTTTCGAGTGTCTACAACGAACTATACATATGAGGTCCTACACTTAGATTTTCATATAGTGTGTAATATTGGTCTTTAATCGACGTTGTGAGTGACTTTCGAGTGTCTATAACGAACTATACATATGAGGTCCTAAACATTGATTTTCTAATCGAGTGTTAAACAACCTTGTGAGTACCTTTCGAGTGTCTAGAACGAACTATACATATGAGGTCCTACACTTAGATTTTCATAAAGTGTGTAATATTGGTCTTTAATCGACGTTGTGAGTACCTTTCGAGTGTCTAGAACGAACTATACATATGAGGTCCTACACTTAGATTTTCATATAGTGTGTAATATTGGTCTTTAATCGACGTTGTGAGTACCTTTCGAGTGTCTACAACGAACTATACATATGAGGTCCTACACTTAGATTTACATATAGTGTGTAATATTGGTCTTTAATCGACGTTGTGAGTACCTTTCGAGGGTTTACAACGAACTATACATATGAGGTCCTACACTTTGATTTTCTAATCGTGTGTCAAACGACGTTGTGAGAACCTTTCGAGTGTCTAGAACGAACTATACATATGAGGTCCTACACTTAAATTTTAAATTAGTGTGTGTGTAATTTTGGTCTTTAATCGACGTTGTGAGAACCTTTCGAGTGTCTACAACGAACTATACATATGAGGTCCTACACTTAGATTTTCATATAGTGTGTAATATTGGTCTTTAAACGACGTTGTGAGTACCTTTCGAGTGTCTATAACGAACTATACATATGAGGTCCTAAACATTGATTTTCTAATCGAGTGTTAAACAATATTGTGAGTACCTTTCGAGTGTCTAGAACGAACTATACATATGAGGTCCTACACTTAGATTTTCATAAAGTGTGTAATATTGGTCTTTAATCGACGTTGTGAGTACCTTTCGAGTGTCTACAACGAACTATACATATGAGGTCCTACACTTAGATTTTCATATAGTGTGTAATATTGGTCTTTAATCGACGTTGTGAGTACCTCTCGAGTGTCTACAACGAACTATACATATGAGGTCCTACACTTAAATTTTAAATTAGTGTGTAATTTTGGTCTTTAATCGACGTTGTGAGTACCTTTCGAGTGTCTACAACGAACTATACATATGAGGTCCTACACTTAGATGTTCATATAGTGTGTAATATTGGTCTTCAATCGACGTTGTGAGTACCTTTCGAGTGTTTACAACGAACTATACATATGAGGTCCTACACTTAAATTTTAAATTAGTGTGTAATTTTGGTCTTTAATCGACGTTGTGAGTACCTTTCGAGTGTCTACAACGAACTATACATATGAGGTCCTACACTTAGATTTTCATATAGTGTGTAATTTTGGTCTTTAATCGACGTTGTGAGAACCTTTCGAGTGTCTAGAACGAACTCTACATATGAGGTCCTACACTTAGATTTTCATATAGTGTGTAATATTGGTCTTCAATCGACGTTGTGAGTACCTTTCTAGTGTCTAGAACAAACTATACATATGAGGTCCTACACTTTAATTTTCTAATCGTGTGTCAAACGACGTTGTGAGAACCTTTCGAGTGTCTAGAACGAACTATACATATGAGGTCCTACATTTAGATTTTCATATAGGGTGTAATATTGGTCTTTAATCGACGTTGTGAGTACCTTTCGAGTGTCTACAACGAACTATACATATGAGGTCCTAAACTTAGATTTTCATATAGTGTGTAATATTGGTCTTTAATCGACGTTGTGAGTACCTCTCGAGTGTCTACAACGAACTATACATATGAGGTCCTACACTTAAATTTTAAATTAGTGTGTAATTTTGGTCTTTAATCGACGTTGTGAGTACCTTTCGAGGGTTTACAACGAACTACACATATGAGGTCCTACACTTTGATTTTGTAATCGTGTGTCAAACGACGTTGTGAGAACCTTTCGAGTGTCTAGAACGAACTATACATATGAGGTCCTACACTTAAATTTTAAATTAGTGTGTGTGTAATTTTGGTCTTTAATCGACGTTGTGAGAACCTTTCGAGTGTCTACAACGAACTATACCTATGAGGTCCTACACTTAGATTTTCATATAGTGTGTAATATTGGTCTTTAATCGACGTTGTGAGAACCTTTCGAGTGTCTAGAACGAACTCTACATATGAGGTCCTACACTTAGATTTTCATATAGTGTGTAATATTGGTCTTCAATCGACGTTGTGAGTACCTTTCTAGTGTCTAGAACAAACTATACATATGAGGTCCTACACTTTAATTTTCTAATCGTGTGTCAAACGACGTTGTGAGAACCTTTCGAGTGTCTAGAACGAACTATACATATGAGGTCCTACATTTAGATTTTCATATAGGGTGTAATATTGGTCTTTAATCGACGTTGTGAGTACCTTTCGAGTGTCTACAACGAACTATACATATGAGGTCCTAAACTTAGATTTTCATATAGTGTGTAATATTGGTCTTTAATCGACGTTGTGAGTACCTCTCGAGTGTCTACAACGAACTATACATATGAGGTCCTACACTTAAATTTTAAATTAGTGTGTAATTTTGGTCTTTAATCGACGTTGTGAGTACCTTTCGAGGGTTTACAACGAACTACACATATGAGGTCCTACACTTTGATTTTGTAATCGTGTGTCAAACGACGTTGTGAGAACCTTTCGAGTGTCTAGAACGAACTATACATATGAGGTCCTACACTTAAATTTTAAATTAGTGTGTGTGTAATTTTGGTCTTTAATCGACGTTGTGAGAACCTTTCGAGTGTCTACAACGAACTATACATATGAGGTCCTACACTTAGATTTTCATATAGTGTGTAATATTGGTCTTTAATCGACGTTGTGAGAACCTTTCGAGTGTCTAGAACGAACTCTACATATGAGGTCCTACACTTAGATTTTCATATAGTGTGTAATATTGGTCTTCAATCGACGTTGTGAGTACCTTTCTAGTGTCTAGAACAAACTATACAAATGAGGTCCTACACTTTAATTTTCTAATCGTGTGTCAAACGACGTTGTGAGAACCTTTCGAGTGTCTAGAACGAACTATACATATGAGGTCCTACATTTAGATTTTCATATAGGGTGTAATATTGGTCTTTAATCGACGTTGTGAGTACCTTTCGAGTGTCTACAACGAACTATACATATGAGGTCCTAAACTTAGATTTTCATATAGTGTGCAATATTGGTCTTTAATCGACGTTGTGAGTACCTTTCGAGGGTTTACAACGAACTATACATATGAGGTCTTACACTTAAATTTTAAATTAGCGTGTAATTTTGGTCTTTAATCGACGTTGTGAGAACCTTTCGAGTGTCTAGAACGAACTATACATATGAGGTCCTACACTTAGATTTTCATAAAGTGTGTAATATTGGTCTTTAATCGACGTTGTGAGTACCTTTCGAGTGTCTACAACGAACTATACATATGAGGTCCTACACTTAAATTTTAAATTAGTGTGTAATTTTGGTCTTTAATCGACGTTGTGAGTACCTTTCGAGTGTCTAGAACAAACTTTACATATGAGGTCCTTAATTTTGACGATCTAATCGTGTGTTAAACGACGTTGTGAGTACCTTTCGAGTGTTTACAACAACTATACATATGAGGTCCTACACTTTGATTTTCTAATCGTGTGTCAAACGACGTTGTGAGAACCTTTCGAGTGTCTAGAACGAACTATACATATGAGGTCCTACACTTAGATTTTCATATAGTGTGTAATATTGGTCTTTAATCGTTGTTGTGAGTACCTTTCGAGTGTCTACAACGAACTATACATATGAGGTCCTACACTAAGATTTTCATATAGTGTGTAATATTGGTCTTTAATCGACGTTGTGAGTACCTTTCGAGTGTCTACAACGAACTATACATATGAGGTCCTACACTTAAATTTTAAATTAGTGTGTGTGTAATTTTGGTCTTTAATCGACGTTGTGAGAACCTTTCGAGTGTCTACAACGAACTATACATATGAGGTCCTACACTTAGATTTTCATATAGTGTGTAATATTGGTCTTTAAACGACGTTGTGAGTACCTTTCGAGTGTCTATAACGAACTATACATATGAGGTCCTAAACATTGATTTTCTAATCGAGTGTTAAACAGCCTTGTGAGTACCTTTCGAGTGTCTAGAACGAACTATACATATGAGGTCCTACACTTAGATTTTCATAAAGTGTGTAATATTGGTCTTTAATCGACGTTGTGAGTACCTTTCGAGTGTCTAGAACGAACTATACATATGAGGTCCTACACTAAGATTTTCATATAGTGTGTAATATTGGTCTTTAATCGACGTTGTGAGTACCTTTCGAGTGTCTACAACGAACTATACATATGAGGTCCTACACTTAGATTTTCATATAGTGTGTAATATTGGTCTTTAATCGACGTTGTGAGTACCTCTCGAGTGTCTACAACGAACTATACATATGAGGTCCTACACTTAAATTTTAAATTAGTGTGTAATTTGGGTCTTTAATCGACGTTGTGAGTACCTTTAGAGTGTCTACAACGAACTATACATATGAGGTCCTACACTTAGATGTTCATATAGTGTGTAATATTGGTCTTCAATCGACGTTGTGAGTACCTTTCGAGTGTTTAGAACGAACTATACATATGAGGTCCTACACTTAGATTTTCATATAGTGTGTAATATTGGTCTTCAATCGACGTTGTGAGTACCTTTCTAGTGTCTAGAACAAACTATACATATGAGGTCCTACACTTTAATTTTCTAATCGTGTGTCAAACGACGTTGTGAGAACCTTTCGAGTGTCTAGAACGAACTATACATATGAGGTCCTACATTTAGATTTTCATATAGGGTGTAATATTGGTCTTTAATCGACGTTGTGAGTACCTTTCGAGTGTCTACAACGAACTATACATATGAGGTCCTAAACTTAGATTTTCATATAGTGTGCAATATTGGTCTTTAATCGACGTTGTGAGTACCTTTCGAGGGTTTACAACGAACTATACATATGAGGTCTTACACTTAAATTTTAAATTAGCGTGTAATTTTGGTCTTTAATCGACGTTGTGAGAACCTTTCGAGTGTCTAGAACGAACTATACATATGAGGTCCTACACTTAGATTTTCATAAAGTGTGTAATATTGGTCTTTAATCGATGTTGTGAGTACCTTTCGAGTGTCTACAACGAACTATACATATGAGGTCCTACACTTAAATTTTAAATTAGTGTGTAATTTTGGTCTTTAATCGTCGTTGTGAGTACCTTTCGAGTGTCTAGAACAAACTATACATATGAGGTCCTTAATTTTGACGATCTAATCGTGTGTTAAACGACGTTGTGAGTACCTTTCGAGTGTTTACAACAACTATACATATGAGGTCCTACACTTTGATTTTCTAATCGTGTGTCAAACGACGTTGTGAGAACCTTTCGAGTGTCTAGAACGAACTATACATATGAGGTCCTACACTTAGATTTTCATATAGTGTGTAATATTGGTCTTTAATCGTTGTTGTGAGTACCTTTCGAGTGTCTACAACGAACTATACATATGAGGTCCTACACTAAGATTTTCATATAGTGTGTAATATTGGTCTTTAATCGACGTTGTGAGTACCTTTCGAGTGTCTACAACGAACTATACATATGAGGTCCTAAACATTGATTTTCTAATCGAGTGTTAAACAACCTTGTGAGTACCTTTCGAGTGTCTACAACGAACTATACATATGAGGTCCTACACTTTGATTTTCTAATCGTGTGTCAAACGACGTTGTGAGAACCTTTCGAGTGTCTAGAACGAACTATACATATGAGGTCCTACACTTAAATTTTCATATAGTGTGTAATTTTGGTCTTTAATCGACGTTGTGAGAACCTTTCGAGTGTCTACAACGAACTATACATATGAGGTCCTACACTTAGATTTTCATATAGTGTGTAATATTGGTCTTTAATCGACGTTGTGAGTACCTTTCGAGTGTCTATAACGAACTATACATATGAGGTCCTTAACATTGATTTTCTAATCGAGTGTTAAACAACCTTGTGAGTACCTTTCGAGTGTCTAGAACGAACTATACATATGAGGTCCTACACTTAGATTTTCATAATGTGTGTAATATTGGTCTTTAATCGACGTTGTGAGTACCTTTCGAGTGTCTAGAACGAACTATACATGTGAGGTCCTACACTTAGATTTTCATATAGTGTGTAATATTGGTCTTTAATCGACGTTGTGAGTACCTTTCGAGGGTCTACAACGAACTATACATATGAGGTCCTACACTTAGATTTTCATATAGTGTGTAATATTGGTCTTTAATCGACGTTGTGAGTACCTTTCGAGGGTTTACAACGAACTATACATATGAGGTCCTACACTTTGATTTTCTAATCGTGTGTCAAACGACGTTGTGAGAACCTTTCGAGTGTCTAGAACGAACTATACATATGAGGTCCTACACTTAAATTTAAAATTAGTGTGTGTGTAATTTTGGTCTTTAATCGACGTTGTGAGAACCTTTCGAGTGTCTACAACGAACTATACATATGAGGTCCTACACTTAGATTTTCATATAGTGTGTAATATTGGTCTTTAAACGACGTTGTGAGTACCTTTTGAGTGTCTATAACGAACTATACATATGAGGTCCTAAACATTAATTTTCTAATCGAGTGTTAAACAACCTTGTGAGTACCTTTCGAGTGTCTAGAACGAACTATACATATGAGGTCCTACACTTAGATTTTCATAAAGTGTGTAATATTGGTCTTTAATCGACGTTGTGAGTACCTTTCGAGTGTCTACAACGAACTATACATATGAGGTCCTACACTTAGATTTTCATATAGTGTGTAATATTGGTCTTTAATCGACGTTGTGAGTACCTCTCGAGTGTCTACAACGAACTATACATATGAGGTCCTACACTTAGATGTTCATATAGTGTGTAATATTGGTCTTTAATCGACGTTGTGAGTACCTTTCGAGTGTCTAGAACGAACTATACATATGAGGTCCTACACTTAGATTTTCATATAGTGTGTAATATTGGTCTTTAATCGACGTTGTGAGTACCTTTCGAGTGTCTACAACGAACTATACATATGAGGTCCTACACTTAGATTTTCATATAGTGTGTAATATTGGTCTTTAATCGACGTTGTGAGTACCTTTCGAGGGTTTACAACGAACTATACATATGAGGTCCTACACTTTGATTTTCTAATCGTGTGTCAAACGACGTTGTGAGAACCTTTCGAGTGTCTAGAACGAACTATACATATGAGGTCCTACACTTAAATTTTAAATTAGTGTGTGTGTAATTTTGGTCTTTAATCGACGTTGTGAGAACCTTTCGAGTATCTACAACGAACTATACATATGAGGTCCTACACTTAGATTTTCATATAGTGTGTAATATTGGTCTTTAAACGACGTTGTGAGTACCTTTCGAGTGTCTATAACGAACTATACATATGAGGTCCTAAACATTGATTTTCTAATCGAGTGTTAAACAACCTTGTGAGTACCTTTCGAGTGTCTAGAACGAACTATACATATGAGGTCCTACACTTAGATTTTCATAAAGTGTGTAATATTGGTCTTTAATCGACGTTGTGAGTACCTTTCGAGTGTCTACAACAAACTATACATATGAGGTCCTACACTTAGATTTTCATATAGTGTGTAATATTGGTCTTTAATCGACGTTGTGAGTACCTCTCGAGTGTCTACAACGAACTATACATATGAGGTCCTACTCTTAAATTTTAAATTAGTGTGTAATTTTGGTCTTTAATCGACGTTGTGAGTACCTTTCGAGTGTCTACAACGAACTATACATATGAGGTCCTACACTTAGATGTTCATATAGTGTGTAATATTGGTCTTCAATCGACGTTGTGAGTACCTTTCGAGTGTTTACAACGAACTATACATATGAGGTCCTACACTTAAATTTTAAATTAGTGTGTAATTTTGGTCTTTAATCGACGTTGTGAGTACCTTTCGAGTGTCTATAACGAACTATACATATGAGGTCCTAAACATTGATTTTCTAATCGAGTGTTAAACAACCTTGTGAGTACCTTTCGAGTGTCTAGAACGAACTATACATATGAGGTCCTACACTTAGATTTTCATATAGTGTGTAATATTGGTCTTTAATCGTTGTTGTGAGTACCTTTCGAGTGTCTACAACGAACTATACATATGAGGTCCTACACTGAGATTTTCATATAGTGTGTAATATTGGTCTTTAATCGACGTTGTGAGTACCTTTCGAGTGTCTACAACGAACTATACATATGAGGTCCTAAACATTGATTTTCTAATCGAGTGCTAAACAACCTTGTGAGTACCTTTCGAGTGTCTAGAACGAACTATACATATGAGGTCCTACACTTAGATTTTCATATAGTGTGTAATATTGGTCTTTAATCGTTGTTGTGAGTACCTTTCGAGTGTCTACAACGAACTATACATATGAGGTCCTACACTGAGATTTTCATATAGTGTGTAATATTGGTCTTTAATCGACGTTGTGAGTACCTTTCGAGTGTCTACAACGAACTATACATATGAGGTCCTACACTGAGATTTTCATATAGTGTGTAATATTGGTCTTTAATCGACGTTGTGAGTACCTTTCGAGTGTCTACAACGAACTATACATATGAGGTCCTACACTTAGATTTTCATATAGTGTGTAATATTGGTCTTTAATCGACGTTGTGAGTACCTTTCGAGGGTTTACAACGAACTATACATATGAGGTCCTACACTTTGATTTTCTAATCGTGTGTCAAACGACGTTGTGAGAACCTTTCGAGTGTCTAGAACGAACTATACATATGAGGTCCTACACTTAAATTTAAAATTAGTGTGTGTGTAATTTTGGTCTTTAATCGACGTTGTGAGAACCTTTCGAGTGTCTACAACGAACTATACATATGAGGTCCTACACTTAGATTTTCATATAGTGTGTAATATTGGTCTTTAAACGACGTTGTGAGTACCTTTCGAGTGTCTATAACGAACTATACATATGAGGTCCTAAACATTAATTTTCTAATCGAGTGTTAAACAACCTTGTGAGTACCTTTCGAGTGTCTAGAACGAACTATACATATGAGGTCCTACACTTAGATTTTCATAAAGTGTGTAATATTGGTCTTTAATCGACGTTGTGAGTACCTTTCGAGTGTCTACAACGAACTATACATATGAGGTCCTACACTTAGATTTTCATATAGTGTGTAATATTGGTCTTTAATCGACGTTGTGAGTACCTCTCGAGTGTCTACAACGAACTATACATATGAGGTCCTACACTTAGATGTTCATATAGTGTGTAATATTGGTCTTTAATCGACGTTGTGAGTACCTTTCGAGTGTCTAGAACGAACTATACATATGAGGTCCTACACTTAGATTTTCATATAGTGTGTAATATTGGTCTTTAATCGACGTTGTGAGTACCTTTCGAGTGTCTACAACGAACTATACATATGAGGTCCTACACTTAGATTTTCATATAGTGTGTAATATTGGTCTTTAATCGACGTTGTGAGTACCTTTCGAGGGTTTACAACGAACTATACATATGAGGTCCTACACTTTGATTTTCTAATCGTGTGTCAAACGACGTTGTGAGAACCTTTCGAGTGTCTAGAACGAACTATACATATGAGGTCCTACACTTAAATTTTAAATTAGTGTGTGTGTAATTTTGGTCTTTAATCGACGTTGTGAGAACCTTTCGAGTATCTACAACGAACTATACATATGAGGTCCTACACTTAGATTTTCATATAGTGTGTAATATTGGTCTTTAAACGACGTTGTGAGTACCTTTCGAGTGTCTATAACGAACTATACATATGAGGTCCTAAACATTGATTTTCTAATCGAGTGTTAAACAACCTTGTGAGTACCTTTCGAGTGTCTAGAACGAACTATACATATGAGGTCCTACACTTAGATTTTCATAAAGTGTGTAATATTGGTCTTTAATCGACGTTGTGAGTACCTTTCGAGTGTCTACAACAAACTATACATATGAGGTCCTACACTTAGATTTTCATATAGTGTGTAATATTGGTCTTTAATCGACGTTGTGAGTACCTCTCGAGTGTCTACAACGAACTATACATATGAGGTCCTACACTTAAATTTTAAATTAGTGTGTAATTTTGGTCTTTAATCGACGTTGTGAGTACCTTTCGAGTGTCTACAACGAACTATACATATGAGGTCCTACACTTAGATGTTCATATAGTGTGTAATATTGGTCTTCAATCGACGTTGTGAGTACCTTTCGAGTGTTTACAACGAACTATACATATGAGGTCCTACACTTAAATTTTAAATTAGTGTGTAATTTTGGTCTTTAATCGACGTTGTGAGTACCTTTCGAGTGTCTATAACGAACTATACATATGAGGTCCTAAACATTGATTTTCTAATCGAGTGTTAAACAACCTTGTGAGTACCTTTCGAGTGTCTAGAACGAACTATACATATGAGGTCCTACACTTAGATTTTCATATAGTGTGTAATATTGGTCTTTAATCGTTGTTGTGAGTACCTTTCGAGTGTCTACAACGAACTATACATATGAGGTCCTACACTAAGATTTTCATATAGTGTGTAATATTGGTCTTTAATCGACGTTGTGAGTACCTTTCGAGTGTCTACAACGAACTATACATATGAGGTCCTAAACATTGATTTTCTAATCGAGTGTTAAACAACCTTGTGAGTACCTTTCGAGTGTCTACAACGAACTATACATATGAGGTCCTACACTTTGATTTTCTAATCGTGTGTCAAACGACGTTGTGAGAACCTTTCGAGTGTCTAGAACGAACTATACATATGAGGTCCTACACTTAAATTTTAAATTAGTGTGTGTGTAATTTTGGTCTTTAATCGACGTTGTGAGAACCTTTCGAGTGTCTACAACGAACTATACATATGAGGTCCTACACTTAGATTTTCATATAGTGTGTAATATTGGTCTTTAATCGACGTTGTGAGTGACTTTCGAGTGTCTATAACGAACTATACATATGAGGTCCTAAACATTGATTTTCTAATCGAGTGTTAAACAACCTTGTGAGTACCTTTCGAGTGTCTAGAACGAACTAAACATATGAGGTCCTACACTTAGATTTTCATAAAGTGTGTAATATTGGTCTTTAATCGACGTTGTGAGTACCTTTCGAGTGTCTAGAACGAACTATACATATGAGGTCCTACACTTAGATTTTCATAAAGTGTGTAATATTGGTCTTTAATCGACGTTGTGAGTACCTTTCGAGTGTCTATAACGAACTATACATATGAGGTCCTAAACATTGATTTTCTAATCGAGTGTTAAACAACCTTGTGAGTTCCTTTCGAGTGTCTAGAACGAACTATACATATGAGGTCCTACACTTAGATTTTCATAAAGTGTGTAATATTGGTCTTTAATCGACGTTGTGAGTACCTTTCGAGTGTCTACAACGAACTATACATATGAGGTCCTAAACATTGATTTTCTAATCGAGTGTTAAACAACCTTGTGAGTACCTTTCGAGTGTCTACAACGAACTATACATATGAGGTCCTACACTTTGATTTTCTAATCGTGTGTCAAACGACGTTGTGAGAACCTTTCGAGTGTCTAGAACGAACTATACATATGAGGTCCTACACTTAAATTTTAAATTAGTGTGTGTGTAATTTTGGTCTTTAATCGACGTTGTGAGAACCTTTCGAGTGTCTACAACGAACTATACATATGAGGTCCTACACTTAGATTTTCATATAGTGTGTAATATTGGTCTTTAATCGACGTTGTGAGTGACTTTCGAGTGTCTATAACGAACTATACATATGAGGTCCTAAACATTGATTTTCTAATCGAGTGTTAAACAACCTTGTGAGTACCTTTCGAGTGTCTAGAACGAACTAAACATATGAGGTCCTACACTTAGATTTTCATAAAGTGTGTAATATTGGTCTTTAATCGACGTTGTGAGTACCTTTCGAGTGTCTAGAACGAACTATACATATGAGGTCCTACACTTAGATTTTCATAAAGTGTGTAATATTGGTCTTTAATCGACGTTGTGAGTACCTTTCGAGTGTCTATAACGAACTATACATATGAGGTCCTAAACATTGATTTTCTAATCGAGTGTTAAACAACCTTGTGAGTTCCTTTCGAGTGTCTAGAACGAACTATACATATGAGGTCCTACACTTAGATTTTCATAAAGTGTGTAATATTGGTCTTTAATCGACGTTGTGAGTACCTTTCGAGTGTCTAGAACGAACTATACATATGAGGTCCTACACTTAGATTTTCATATAGTGTGTAATATTGGTCTTTAATCGAAGTTGTGAGTACCTTTCGAGTGTCTACAACGAACTATACATATGAGGTCCTACACTTAGATTTTCATATAGTGTGTAATATTGGTCTTTAATCGACGTTGTGAGTACCTTTCGAGGGTTTACAACGAACTATACATATGAGGTCCTACACTTTGATTTTCTAATCGTGTGTCAAACGACGTTGTGAGAACCTTTCGAGTGTCTAGAACGAACTATACATATGAGGTCCTACACTTAAATTTTAAATTAGTGTGTGTGTAATTTTGGTCTTTAATCGACGTTGTGAGAACCTTTCGAGTGTCTACAACGAACTATACATATGAGGTCCTACACTTAGATTTTCATATAGTGTGTAATATTGGTCTTTAAACGACGTTGTGAGTACCTTTCGAGTGTCTATAACGAACTATACATATGAGGTCCTAAACATTGATTTTCTAATCGAGTGTTAAACAACCTTGTGAGTACCTTTCGAGTGTCTAGAACGAACTATACATATGAGGTCCTACACTTAGATTTTCATAAAGTGTGTAATATTGGTCTTTAATCGACGTTGTGAGTACCTTTCGAGTGTCTACAACGAACTATACATATGAGGTCCTACACTTAGATTTTCATATAGTGTGTAATATTGGTCTTTAATCGACGTTGTGAGTACCTCTCGAGTGTCTACAACGAACTATACATATGAGGTCCTACACTTAAATTTTAAATTAGTGTGTAATTTTGGTCTTTAATCGACGTTGTGAGTACCTTTCGAGTGTCTACAACGAACTATACATATGAGGTCCTACACTTAGATGTTCATATAGTGTGTAATATTGGTCTTCAATCGACGTTGTGAGTACCTTTCGAGTGTTTACAACGAACTATACATATGAGGTCGTACACTTAGATTTTCATATAGTGTGTAATATTGGTCTTCAATCGACGTTGTGAGTACCTTTCTAGTGTCTAGAACAAACTATACATATGAGGTCCTACACTTTAATTTTCTAATCGTGTGTCAAACGACGTTGTGAGAACCTTTCGAGTGTCTAGAACGAACTATACATAGGAGGTCCTACATTTAGATTTTCATATAGGGTGTAATATTGGTCTTTAATCGACGTTGTGAGTACCTTTCGAGTGTCTACCACGAACTATACATATGAGGTCCTAAACTTAGATTTTCATATAGTGTGCAATATTGGTCTTTAATCGACGTTGTGAGTACCTTTCGAGGGTTTACAACGAACTATACATATGAGGTCTTACACTTAAATTTTAAATTAGCGTGTAATTTTGGTCTTTAATCGACGTTGTGAGAACCTTTCGAGTGTCTAGAACGAACTATACATATGAGGTCCTACACTTAGATTTTCATAAAGTGTGTAATATTGGTCTTTAATCGACGTTGTGAGTACCTTTCGAGTGTCTACAACGAACTATACATATGAGGTCCTATACTTAGATTTTCATATAGTGTGTAATATTGGTCTTTAATCGACGTTGTGAGTACCTCTCGAGTGTCTACAATGAACTATACGTATGAGATCCTACACTTTAATTTTCTAATCGTGTGTCAAACGACGTTGTGAGAACCTTTCGAGTGTCTAGAACGAACTATACATATGAGGTCCTACACTTAGATTTTCATATAGTGTGTAATATTGGTCTTTAATCGACGTTGTGAGTACCTTTCGAGGGTTTACAACGAACTATACATATGAGGTCCTACACTTTGATTTTCTAATCGTGTGTCAAACGACGTTGTGAGAACCTTTCGAGTGTCTAGAACGAACTATACATATGAGGTCCTACACTTAAATTTTAAATTAGTGTGTGTGTAATTTTGGTCTTTAATCGACGTTGTGAGTACCTTTCGAGTGTCTAGAACGAACTATACATGTGAGGTCCTACACTTAGATTTTCATATAGTGTGTAATATTGGTCTTTAATCGACGTTGTGAGTACCTTTCGAGTGTCTACAACGAACTATACATATGAGGTCCTACACTTAAATTTTAAATTAGTGTGTGTGTAATTTTGGTCTTTAATCGACGTTGTGAGTACCTTTCGAGTGTCTAGAACGAACTATACATGTGAGGTCCTACACTTAGATTTTCATATAGTGTGTAATATTGGTCTTCAATCGACGTTGTGAGTACCTTTCTAGTGTCTAGAACAAACTATACATATGAGGTCCTACACTTTAATTTTCTAATCTTGTGTCAAACGACGTTGTGAGAACCTTTCGAGTGTCTAGAACGAACTATACATATGAGGTCCTATATTTAGATTTTCATATAGGGTGTAATATTGGTCTTTAATCGACGTTGTGAGTACCTTTCGATTGTCTACAACGAACTATACATATGAGGTCCTAAACTTAGATTTTCATATAGTGTGCAATATTGGTCTTTAATCGACGTTGTGAGAACCTTTCGAGGGTTTACAACGAACTATACATATGAGGTCTTACACTTAAATTTTAAATTAGCGTGTAATTTTGGTCTTTAATCGACGTTGTGAGAACCTTTCGAGTGTCTAGAACGAACTATACATATGAGGTCCTACACTTAGATTTTCATAAAGTGTGTAATATTGGTCTTTAATCGACGTTGTGAGTACCTTTCGAGTGTCTACAACGAACTATACATATGAGGTCCTATACTTAGATTTTCATATAGTGTGTAATATTGGTCTTTAATCGACGTTGTGAGTACCTCTCGAGGGTTTACAACGAACTATACATATGAGGTCCTACACTTTGATTTTCTAATCGTGTGTCAAACGACGTTGTGAGAACCTTTCGAGTGTCTAGAACGAACTATACATATGAGGTCCTACACTTAAATTTTAAATTAGTGTGTGTGTAATTTTGGTCTTTAATCGACGTTGTGAGAACCTTTCGAGTGTCTACAACGAACTATACATATGAGGTCCTACACTTAGATTTTCATATAGTGTGTAATATTGGTCTTTAATCGACGTTGTGAGTACCTTTCGGGTGTCTATAACGAACTATACATATGAGGTCCTAAACATTGATTTTCTAATCGAGTGTTAAACAACCTTGTGAGTACCTTTCGAGTGTCTAGAACGAACTATACATATGAGGTCCTACACTTAGATTTTCATATAGTGTGTAATATTGGTCTTTAATCGACGTTGTGAGTACCTTTCGAGGGTTTACAACGAACTATACATATGAGGTCCTACACTTTGATTTTCTAATCGTGTGTCAAACGACGTTGTGAGAACCTTTCGAGTGTCTAGAACGAACTATACATATGAGGTCCTACACTTAAAATTTAAATTAGTGTGTGTGTAATTTTGGTCTTTAATCGACGTTGTGAGAACCTTTCGAGTGTCTACAACGAACTATACATATGAGGTCCTACACTTAGATTTTCATATAGTGTGTAATATTGGTCTTTAATCGACGTTGTGAGTACCTTTCGGGTGTCTATAACGAACTATACATATGAGGTCCTAAACATTGATTTTCTAATCGAGTGTTAAACAACCTTGTGAGTACCTTTCGAGTGTCTAGAACGAACTATACATGTGAGGTCCTACACTTAGATTTTCATATAGTGTGTAATATTGGTCTTTAATCGACGTTGTGAGTATCTTTCGAGTGTCTACAACGAACTATACATATGAGGTCCTACACTTAGATTTTCATATAGTGTGTAATATTGGTCTTTAATCGACGTTGTGAGTACCTTTCGAGGGTTTACAACGAACTATACATATGAGGTCCTACACTTTGATTTTCTAATCGTGTGTCAAACGACGTTGTGAGAACCTTTCGAGTGTCTAGAACGAACTATACATATGAGGTCCTACACTTAAATTTTAAATTAGTGTGTGTGTAATTTTGGTCTTTAATCGACGTTGTGAGAACCTTTCGAGTGTCTACAACAAACTATACATATGAGGTCCTACACTTAGATTTTCATATAGTGTGTAATATTGGTCTTTAAACGACGTTGTGAGTACCTTTCGAGTGTCTATAACGAACTATACATATGAGGTCCTAAACATTGATTTTCTAATCGAGTGTTAAACAACCTTGTGAGTACCTTTCGAGTGTCTAGAACGAACTATACATATGAGGTCCTACACTTAGATTTTCATAAAGTGTGTAATATTGGTCTTTAATCGACGTTGTGAGTACCTTTCGAGTGTCTACAACGAACTATACATATGAGGTCCTACACTTAAATTTTAAATTAGTGTGTAATTTTGGTCTTTAATCGACGTTGTGAGTACCTTTCGAGTGTCTACAACGAACTATACATATGAGGTCCTACACTTAGATGTTCATATAGTGTGTAATATTGGTCTTCAATCGACGTTGTGAGTACCTTTCGAGTGTTTACAACGAACTATACATATGAGGTCCTACACTTAAATTTTAAATTAGTGTGTAATTTTGGTCTTTAATCGACGTTGTGAGTACCTTTCGAGTGTCTACAACGAACTATACATATGAGGTCCTACACTTAGATTTTCATATAGTGTGTAATTTTGATCTTTAATCGACGTTGTGAGAACCTTTCGAGTGTCTAGAACGAACTCTACATATGAGGTCCTACACTTAGATTTTCATATAGTGTGTAATATTGGTCTTCAATCGACGTTGTGAGTACCTTTCTAGTGTCTAGAACAAACTATACATATGAGGTCCTACACTTTAATTTTCTAATCGTGTGTCAAACGACGTTGTGAGAACCTTTCGAGTGTCTAGAACGAACTATACATATGAGGTCCTACATTTAGATTTTCATATAGGGTGTAATATTGGTCTTTAATCGACGTTGTGAGTACCTTTCGAGTGTCTACAACGAACTATACATATGAGGTTCTAAACTTAGATTTTCATATAGTGTGCAATATTGGTCTTTAATCGACGTTGTGAGTACCTTTCGAGGGTTTACAACGAACTATACATATGAGGTCTTACACTTAAATTTTAAATTAGCGTGTAATTTTGGTCTTTAATCGACGTTGTGAGAACCTTTCGAGTGTCTAGAACGAACTATACATATGAGGTCCTACACTTAGATTTTCATAAAGTGTGTAATATTGGTCTTTAATCGACGTTGTGAGTACCTTTCGAGTGTCTACAACGAACTATACATATGAGGTCCTATACTTAGATTTTCATATAGTGTGTAATATTGGTCTTTAATCGACGTTGTGAGTACCTTTCTAGTGTCTAGAACAAACTATACATATGAGGTCCTACACTTTAATTTTCTAATCGTGTGTCAAACGACGTTGTGAGAACCTTTCGAGTGTCTAGAACGAACTATACATATGAGGTCCTACATTTAGATTTTCATATAGGGTGTAATATTGGTCTTTAATCGACGTTGTGAGTACCTTTCGAGTGTCTACAACGAACTATACATATGAGGTTCTAAACTTAGATTTTCATATAGTGTGCAATATTGGTCTTTAATCGACGTTGTGAGTACCTTTCGAGGGTTTACAACGAACTATACATATGAGGTCTTACACTTAAATTTTAAATTAGCGTGTAATTTTGGTCTTTAATCGACGTTGTGAGAACCTTTCGAGTGTCTAGAACGAACTATACATATGAGGTCCTACACTTAGATTTTCATAAAGTGTGTAATATTGGTCTTTAATCGACGTTGTGAGTACCTTTCGAGTGTCTACAACGAACTATACATATGAGGTCCTATACTTAGATTTTCATATAGTGTGTAATATTGGTCTTTAATCGACGTTGTGAGTACCTCTCGAGTGTCTACAATGAACTATACGTATGAGATCCTACACTTTAATTTTCTAATCGTGTGTCAAACGACGTTGTGAGAACCTTTCGGGTGTCTAGAACGAACTATACATATGAGGTCCTACACTTAGATTTTCATATAGTGTGTAATATTGGTCTTTAATCGACGTTGTGAGTACCTTTCGAGGGTTTACAACGAACTATACATATGAGGTCCTACACTTTGATTTTCTAATCGTGTGTCAAACGACGTTGTGAGAACCTTTCGAGTGTCTAGAACGAACTATACATATGAGGTCCTACACTTAAATTTTAAATTAGTGTGTGTGTAATTTTGGTCTTTAGTCGACGTTGTGAGAACCTTTCGAGTGTCTACAACGAACTATACATATGAGGTCCTACACTTAAATTTTCATATAGTGTGTAATATTGGTCTTTAATCGACGTTGTGAGTACCTTTCGAGTGTCTACAACGAACTATACATATGAGGTCCTAAACATTGATTTTCTAATCGAGTGTTAAACAACCTTGTGAGTACCTTTCGAGTGTCTACAACGAACTATACATATGAGGTCCTACACTTAGATTTTCATATAATGTGTAATATTGGTCTTTAATCGACGTTGTGAGTACCTTTCGAGTGTCTACAACGAACTATACATATGAGGTCCTACACTTAGATTTTCATATAGTGTGTAATATTGGTCTTTAATCGACGTTGTGAGTACCTCTCGAGTGTCTACAATGAACTATACGTATGAGATCCTACACTTAGATTTTCATATAGTGTGTAATATTGGTCTTTAATCGACGTTGTGAGTACCTTTCGAGTGTTTACAACGAACTATACATATGAGGTCCTACACTTAAATTTTAAATTAGTGTGTAAATTTGGTCTTTAATCGACGTTGTGAGTACCTTTCGAGTGTCTAGAACAAACTATACATATGAGGTCCTTAATTTTGACTATCTAATCGTGTGTTAAACGACGTTGTGAGTACCTTTCGAGTGTTTACAACGAACTATACATATGAGGTCCTACACTTAGATTTTCATATAGTGTGTAATATTGGTCCTTAATCGACGTTGTGAGAACCTTTCGAGTGTCTAGAACGAACTATACATATGAGGTCCTACACTTAGATTTTCATATAGTGTGTAATATTGGTCTTTAATCGACGTTGTGAGTACCTTTCGAGTGTCTACAACGAACTATACATATGAGGTCCTAAACATTGATTTTCTAATCGAGTGTTAAACAACCTTGTGAGTACCTTTCGAGTGTCTACAACGAACTATACATATGAGGTCCTACACTTAAATTTTAAATTATTGTGTAATTTTGGTCTTTAATCGACGTTGTGAGTACCTTTCGAGTGTCTACAACGAACTATACATATGAGGTCCTACACTTAGATTTTCATATAGTGTGTAATATTGGTCTTTAATCGACGTTGTGAGTACCTTTCGAGGGTTTACAACGAACTATACATATGAGGTCCTACACTTAAATTTTAAATAAGTGTGTGTGTAATTTTGGTCTTTAATCGACGTTGTGAGAACCTTTCGAGTGTCTACAACGAACTATACATATGAGGTCCTACACTTAGATTTTCATATAGTGTGTAATATTGGTCTTTAATCGACGTTGTGAGTACCTTTCGAGTGTCTATAACGAACTATACATATGAGGTCCTAAACATTGATTTTCTAATCGAGTGTTAAACAACCTTGTGAGTACCTTTCGAGTGTCTACAACGAACTATACATATGAGGTCCTACACTTAGATTTTCATATAGTGTGTAATATTGGTCTTTAATCGTTGTTGTGAGTACCTTTCGAGTGTCTACAACGAACTATACATATGAGGTCCTACACTAAGATTTTCATATAGTGTGTAATATTGGTCTTTAATCGACGTTGTGAGTACTTGTCGAGTGTCTACAACGAACTATACATATGAGGTCCTAAACATGATTTTCTAATCGAGTGTTAAACAACCTTGTGAGTACCTTTCGAGTGTCTACAACGAACTATACATATGAGGTCCTACACTTTGATTTTCTAATCGTGTGTCAAACGACGTTGTGAGATGCTTTCGAGTGTCTAGAACGAACTATACATATGAGGTCCTACACTTAAATTTTAAATTAGTGTGTGTGTAATTTTGGTCTTTAATCGACGTTGTGAGAACCTTTCGAGTGTCTACAACGAACTATACATATGAGGTCCTACACTTAGATTTTCATATAGTGTGTAATATTGGTCTTTAATCGACGTTGTGAGTACCTTTCGAGTGTCTATAACGAACTATACATATGAGGTCCTAAACATTGATTTTCTAATCGAGTGTTAAACAACCTTGTGAGTACCTTTCGAGTGTCTAGAACGAACTATACATATGAGGTCCTACACTTAGATTTTCATAAAGTGTGTAATATTGGTCTTTAATCGACGTTGTGAGTACCTTTCGAGTGTCTAGAACGAACTATACATGTGAGGTCCTACACTTAGATTTTCATATAGTGTGTAATATTGGTCTTTAATCGACGTTGTGAGTACCTTTCGAGTGTCTACAACGAACTATACATATGAGGTCCTACACTTAGATTTTCATATAGTGTGTAATATTGGTCTTTAATCGACGTTGTGAGTACCTTTCGAGGGTTTACAACGAACTATACATATGAGGTCCTACACTTTGATTTTCTAATCGTGTGTCAAACGACGTTGTGAGAACCTTTCGAGTGTCTAGAACGAACTATACATATGAGGTCCTACACTTAAATTTTAAATTAGTGTGTGTGTAATTTTGGTCTTTAATCGACGTTGTGAGAACCTTTCGAGTGTCTACAACGAACTATACATATGAGGTCCTACACTTAGATTTTCATATAGTGTGTAATATTGGTCTTTAAACGACGTTGTGAGTACCTTTCGAGTGTCTATAACGAACTATACATATGAGGTCCTAAACATTGATTTTCTAATCGAGTGTTAAACAACCTTGTGAGTACCTTTCGAGTGTCTAGAACGAACTATACATATGAGGTCCTACACTTAGATTTTCATAAAGTGTGTAATATTGGTCTTTAATCGACGTTGTGAGTACCTTTCGAGTGTCTACAACGAACTATACATATGAGGTCCTACACTTAGATGTTCATATAGTGTGTAATATTGGTCTTCAATCGACGTTGTGAGTACCTTTCGAGTGTTTACAACGAACTATACATATGAGGTCCTACACTTAAATTTTAAATTAGTGTGTAATTTTGGTCTTTAATCGACGTTGTGAGTACCTTTCGAGTGTCTACAACGAACTATACATATGAGGTCCTACACTTAGATTTTCATATAGTGTGTAATTTTGGTCTTTAATCGACGTTGTGAGAACCTTTCGAGTGTCTAGAACGAACTCTACATATGAGGTCCTACACTTAGATTTTCATATAGTGTGTAATATTGGTCTTCAATCGACGTTGTGAGTACCTTTCTAGTGTCTAGAACAAACTATACATATGAGGTCCTACACTTTAATTTTCTAATCGTGTGTCAAACGACGTTGTGAGAACCTTTCGAGTGTCTAGAACGAACTATACATATGAGGTCCTACATTTAGATTTTCATATAGGGTGTAATATTGGTCTTTAATCGACGTTGTGAGTACCTTTCGAGTGTCTACAACGAACTATACATATGAGGTCCTAAACTTAGATTTTCATATAGTGTGCAATATTGGTCTTTAATCGACGTTGTGAGTACCTTTCGAGGGTTTACAACGAACTATACATATGAGGTCTTACACTTAAATTTTAAATTAGCGTGTAATTTTGGTCTTTAATCGACGTTGTGAGAACCTTTCGAGTGTCTAGAACGAACTATACATATGAGGTCCTACACTTAGATTTTCATAAAGTGTGTAATATTGGTCTTTAATCGACGTTGTGAGTACCTTTCGAGTGTCTACAACGAGCTATACATATGAGGTCCTATACTTAGATTTTCATATAGTGTGTAATATTGGTCTTTAATCGACGTTGTGAGTACCTCTCGAGTGTCTACAATGAACTATACGTATGAGATCCTACACTTTAATTTTCTAATCGTGTGTCAAACGACGTTGTGAGAACCTTTCGAGTGTCTAGAACGAACTATACATATGAGGTCCTACACTTTGATTTTCTAATCGTGTGTCAAACGACGTTGTGAGAACCTTTCGAGTGTCTAGAACGAACTATACATATGAGGTCCTACACTTAAATTTTAAATTAGTGTGTGTGTAATTTTGGTCTTTAATCGACGTTGTGAGAACCTTTCGAGTGTCTACAACGAACTATACATATGAGGTCCTACACTTAGATTTTCATATAGTGTGTAATATTGGTCTTTAATCGACGTTGTGAGTACCTTTCGAGTGTCTATAACGAACTATACATATGAGGTCCTAAACATTGATTTTCTAATCGAGTGTTAAACAACCTTGTGAGTACCTTTCGAGTGTCTAGAACGAACTATACATATGAGGTCCTACACTTAGATTTTCATATAGTGTGTAATATTGGTCTTTAATCGTTGTTGTGAGTACCTTTCGAGTGTCTACAACGAACTATACATATGAGGTCCTACACTAAGATTTTCATATAGTGTGTAATATTGGTCTTTAATCGACGTTGTGAGTACTTTTCGAGTGTCTACAACGAACTATACATATGAGGTCCTAAACATTGATTTTCTAATCGAGTGTTAAACAACCTTGTGAGTACCTTTCGAGTGTCTACAACGAACTATACATATGAGGTCCTACACTTTGATTTTCTAATCGTGTGTCAAACGACGTTGTGAGAACCTTTCGAGTGTCTAGAACGAACTATACATATGAGGTCCTACACTTAAATTTTAAATTAGTGTGTGTGTAATTTTGGTCTTTAATCGACGTTGTGAGAACCTTTCGAGTGTCTACAACGAACTATACATATGAGGTCCTACACTTAGATTTTCATATAGTGTGTAATATTGGTCTTTAATCGACGTTGTGAGTACCTTTCGAGTGTCTATAACGAACTATACATATGAGGTCCTAAACATTGATTTTCTAATCGAGTGTTAAACAACCTTGTGAGTACCTTTCGAGTGTCTAGAACGAACTATACATATGAGGTCCTACACTTAGATTTTCATATAGTGTGTAATATTGATCTTTAATCGACGTTGTGAGTACCTTTCGAGTGTCTACAACGAACTATACATATGAGGTCCTACACTTAGATTTTCATATAGTGTGTAATATTGGTCTTCAATCGACGTTGTGAGTACCTTTCTAGTGTCTAGAACAAACTATACATATGAGGTCCTACACTTAGATTTTCATATAGTGTGTAATATTGGTCTTTAATCGACGTTGTGAGTACCTTTCGAGTGTCTACAACGAACTATACATATGAGGTCCTACACTTAGATTTTCATATAGTGTGTAATATTGGTCTTCAATCGACGTTGTGAGTACCTTTCTAGTGTCTAGAACAAACTATACATATGAGGTCCTACACTTTAATTTTCTAATCTTGTGTCAAACGACGTTGTGAGAACCTTTCCAGTGTCTAGAACGAACTATACATATGAGGTCCTACATTTAGATTTTCATATAGGGTGTAATATTGGTCTTTAATCGACGTTGTGAGTACCTTTCGAGTGTCTACAACGAACTATACATATGAGGTCCTAAACTTAGATTTTCATATAGTGTGCAATATTGGTCTTTAATCGACGTTGTGAGAACCTTTCGAGGGTTTACAACGAACTATACATATGAGGTCTTACACTTAAATTTTAAATTAGCGTGTAATTTTGGTCTTTAATCGACGTTGTGAGAACCTTTCGAGTGTCTAGAACGAACTATACATATGAGGTCCTACACTTAGATTTTCATAAAATGTGTAATATTGGTCTTTAATCGACGTTGTGAGTACCTTTCGAGCGTCTACAACGAACTATACATATGAGGTCCTATACTTAGATTTTCATATAGTGTGTAATATTGGTCTTTAATCGACGTTGTGAGTACCTCTCGAGTGTCTACAATGAACTATACGTATGAGATCCTACACTTTAATTTTCTAATCGTGTGTCAAACGACGTTGTGAAAACCTTTCGAGTGTCTAGAACGAACTATACATATGAGGTCCTAAACTTAGATTTTCATATAGTGTGTAATATTGGTCTTTAATCGACGTTGTGAGTACCTTTCGAGGGTTTACAACGAACTATACATATGAGGTCCTACACTTTGATTTTCTAATCGTGTGTCAAACGACGTTGTGAGAACCTTTCGAGTGTCTAGAACGAACTATACATATGAGGTCCTACACTTAAATTTTATATTAGTGTGTGTGTAATTTTGGTCTTTAATCGACGTTGTGAGAACCTTTCGAGTGTCTAGAACGAACTATACATATGAGGTCCTACACTTAGATTTTCATATAGTGTGTAATATTGGTCTTTAATCGACGTTGTGAGTACCTTTCGAGGGTTTACAACGAACTATACATATGAGGTCCTACACTTTGATTTTCTAATCGTGTGTCAAACGACGTTGTGAGAACCTTTCGAGTGTCTAGAACGAACTATACATATGAGGTCCTACACTTAAATTTTATATAAGTGTGTGTGTAATTTTGGTCTTTAATCGACGTTGTGAGAACCTTTCGAGTGTCTACAACGAACTATACATATGAGGTCCTACACTTAGATTTTCATATAGTGTGTAATATTGGTCTTTAATCGACGTTGTGAGTACCTTTCGGGTGTCTATAACGAACTATACATATGAGGTCCTAAACATTGATTTTCTAATCGAGTGTTAAACAACCTTGTGAGTACCTTTCGAGTGTCTAGAACGAACTATACATATGAGGTCCTACACTTAGATTTTCATATAGTGTGTAATATTGGTCTTTAATCGTTGTTGTGAGTACCTTTCGAGTGTCTACAACGAACTATACATATGAGGTCCTACACTAAGATTTTCATATAGTGTGTAATATTGGTCTTTAATCGACGTTGTGAGTACTTTTCGAGTGTCTACAACGAACTATACATATGAGGTCCTAAACATTGATTTTCTAATCGAGTGTTAAACAACCTTGTGAGTACCTTTCGAGTGTCTAGAACGAACTATACATGTGAGGTCCTACACTTAGATTTTCATATAGTGTGTAATATTGGTCTTTAATCGACGTTGTGAGTACCTTTCGAGTGTCTACAACGAACTATACATATGAGGTCCTACACTTAGATTTTCATATAGTGTGTAATATTGGTCTTTAATCGACGTTGTGAGTACCTTTCGAGGGTTTACAACGAACTATACATATGAGGTCCTACACTTTGATTTTCTAATCGTGTGTCAAACGACGTTGTGAGAACCTTTCGAGTGTCTAGAACGAACTATACATATGAGGTCCTACACTTAAATTTTAAATTAGTGTGTGTGTAATTTTGGTCTTTAATCGACGTTGTGAGAACCTTTCGAGTGTCTACAACGAACTATACATATGAGGTCCTAAACATTGATTTTCTAATCGAGTGTTAAACAACCTTGTGAGTACCTTTCGAGTGTCTAGAACGAACTATACATATGAGGTCCTACACTTAGATTTTCATAAAGTGTGTAATATTGGTCTTTAATCGACGTTGTGAGTACCTTTCGAGTGTCTACAACGAACTATACATATGAGGTCCTACACTTAAATTTTAAATTAGTGTGTAATTTTGGTCTTTAATCGACGTTGTGAGTACCTTTCGAGTGTCTACAACGAACTATACATATGAGGTCCTACACTTAGATGTTCATATAGTGTGTAATATTGGTCTTCAATCGACGTTGTGAGTACCTTTCGAGTGTTTACAACGAACTATACATATGAGGTCCTACACTTAAATTTTAAATTAGTGTGTAATTTTGGTCTTTAATCGACGTTGTGAGTACCTTTCGAGTGTCTACAACGAACTATACATATGAGGTCCTACACTTAGATTTTCATGTAGTGTGTAATTTTGGTCTTTAATCGACGTTGTGAGAACCTTTCGAGTGTCTAGAACGAACTCTACATATGAGGTCCTACACTTAGATTTTCATATAGTGTGTAATATTGGTCTTCAATCGACGTTGTGAGTACCTTTCTAGTGTCTAGAACAAACTATACATATGAGGTCCTACACTTTAATTTTCTAATCGTGTGTCAAACGACGTTGTGAGAACCTTTCGAGTGTCTAGAACGAACTATACATATGAGGTCCTACATTTAGATTTTCATATAGGGTGTAATATTGGTCTTTAATCGACGTTGTGAGTACCTTTCGAGTGTCTACAACGAACTATACATATGAGGTCCTAAACTTAGATTTTCATATAGTGTGCAATATTGGTCTTTAATCGACGTTGTGAGTACCTTTCGAGGGTTTACAACGAACTATACATATGAGGTCCTATACTTAGATTTTCATATAGTGTGTAATATTGGTCTTTAATCGACGTTGTGAGTACCTCTCGAGTGTCTACAATGAACTATACGTATGAGATCCTACACTTTAATTTTCTAATCGTGTGTCAAACGACGTTGTGAAAACCTTTCGAGTGTCTAGAACGAACTATACATATGAGGTCCTACACTTAGATTTTCATATAGTGTGTAATATTGGTCTTTAATCGACGTTGTGAGTACCTTTCGAGGGTTTACAACGAACTATACATATGAGGTCCTACACTTTGATTTTCTAATCGTGTGTCAAACGACGTTGTGAGAACCTTTCGAGTGTCTAGAACGAACTATACATATGAGGTCCTACACTTAAATTTTAAATTAGTGTGTGTGTTATTTTGGTCTTTAATGGACGTTGTGAGAACCTTTCGAGTGTCTACAACGAACTATACATATGAGGTCCTACACTTAGATTTTCATATAGTGTGTAATATTGGTCTTTAATCGACGTTGTGAGTACCTTTCGGGTGTCTATAACGAACTATACATATGAGGTCCTAAACATTGATTTTCTAATCGAGTGTTAAACAACCTTGTGAGTACCTTTCGAGTGTCTAGAACGAACTATACATATGAGGTCCTACACTTAGATTTTCATATAGTGTGTAATATTGGTCTTTAATCGTTGTTGTGAGTACCTTTCGAGTGTCTACAACGAACTATACATATGAGGTCCTAAACATTGATTTTCTAATCGAGTGTTAAACAACCTTGTGAGTACCTTTCGAGTGTCTAGAACGAACTATACATGTGAGGTCCTACACTTAGATTTTCATATAGTGTGTAATATTGGTCTTTAATCGACGTTGTGAGTACCTTTCGAGTGTCTACAACGAACTATACATATGAGGTCCTACACTAAGATTTTCATATAGTGTGTAATATTGGTCTTTAATCGACGTTGTGAGTACTTTTCGAGTGTCTACAACGAACTATACATATGAGGTCCTAAACATTGATTTTCTAATCGAGTGTTAAACAACCTTGTGAGTACCTTTCGAGTGTCTAGAACGAACTATACATGTGAGGTCCTACACTTAGATTTTCATATAGTGTGTAATATTGGTCTTTAATCGACGTTGTGAGTACCTTTCGAGTGTCTACAACGAACTATACATATGAGGTCCTACACTTAGATTTTCATATAGTGTGTAATATTGGTCTTTAATCGACGTTGTGAGTACCTTTCGAGGGTTTACAACGAACTAAACATATGAGGTCCTACACTTTGATTTTCTAATCGTGTGTCAAACGACGTTGTGAGAACCTTTCGAGTGTCTAGAACGAACTATACATATGAGGTCCTACACTTAAATTTTAAATTAGTGTGTGTGTAATTTTGGTCTTTAATCGACGTTGTGAGAACCTTTCGAGTGTCTACAACGAACTATACATATGAGGTCCTACACTTAGATTTTCATATAGTGTGTAATATTGGTCTTTAAACGACGTTGTGAGTACCTTTCGAGTGTCTATAACGAACTATACATATGAGGTCCTAAACATTGATTTTCTAATCGAGTGTTAAACAACCTTGTGAGTACCTTTCGAGTGTCTAGAACGAACTATACATATGAGGTCCTACACTTAGATTTTCATAAAGTGTGTAATATTGGTCTTTAATCGACGTTGTGAGTACCTTTCGAGTGTCTACAACGAACTATACATATGAGGTCCTACACTTAAATTTTAAATTAGTGTGTAATTTTGGTCTTTAATCGACGTTGTGAGTACCTTTCGAGTGTCTACAACGAACTATACATATGAGGTCCTACACTTAGATGTTCATATAGTGTGTAATATTGGTCTTCAATCGACGTTGTGAGTACCTTTCGAGTGTTTACAACGAACTATACATATGAGGTCCTACACTTAAATTTTAAATTAGTGTGTAATTTTGGTCTTTAATCGACGTTGTGAGTACCTTTCGAGTGTCTACAACGAACTATACATATGAGGCCCTACACTTAGATTTTCATATAGTGTGTAATTTTGGTCTTTAATCGACGTTGTGAGAACCTTTCGAGTGTCTAGAACGAACTCTACATATGAGGTCCTACACTTAGATTTTCATATAGTGTGTAATATTGGTCTTCAATCGACGTTGTGAGAACCTTTCGAGTGTCTAGAACGAACTATACATATGAGGTCCTACATTTAGATTTTCATATAGGGTGTAATATTGGTCTTTAATCGACGTTGTGAGTACCTTTCGAGTGTCTACAACGAACTATACATATGAGGTCCTAAACTTAGATTTTCATATAGTGTGCAATATTGGTCTTTAATCGACGTTGTGAGTACCTTTCGAGGGTTTACAACGAACTATACATATGAGGTCTTACACTTAAATTTTAAATTAGCGTGTAATTTTGGTCTTTAATCGACGTTGTGAGAACCTTTCGAGTGTCTAGAACGAACTATACATATGAGGTCCTACACTTAGATTTTCATAAAGTGTGTAATATTGGTCTTTAATCGACGTTGTGAGTACCTTTCGAGTGTCTACAACGAACTATACATATGAGGTCCTATACTTAGATTTTCATATAGTGTGTAATATTGGTCTTTAATCGACGTTGTGAGTACCTCTCGAGTGTCTACAATGAACTATACGTATGAGATCCTACACTTTAATTTTCTAATCGTGTGTCAAACGACGTTGTGAGAACCTTTCGAGTGTCTAGAACGAACTATACATATGAGGTCCTACACTTAGATTTTCATATAGTGTGTAATATTGGTCTTTAATCGACGTTGTGAGTACCTTTCGAGGGTTTACAACGAACTATACATATGAGGTCCTACACTTTGATTTTCTAATCGTGTGTCAAACGACGTTGTGAGAACCTTTCGAGTGTCTAGAACGAACTATACATATGAGGTCCTACACTTAAATTTTAAATTAGTGTGTGTGTAATTTTGGTCTTTAATCGACGTTGTGAGAACCTTTCGAGTGTCTACAACGAACTATACATATTAGGTCCTACACTTAAATTTTCATATAGTGTGTAATATTGGTCTTTAATCGACGTTGTGAGTACCTTTCGAGTGTCTACAACGAACTATACATATGAGGTCCTAAACATTGATTTTCTAATCGAGTGTTAAACAACCTTGTGAGTACCTTTCGAGTGTTTACAACGAACTATACATATGAGGTCCTACACTTAGATTTTCATATAATGTGTAATATTGGTCTTTAATCGACGTTGTAAAGATTAAAGACCAATATTACACATTATATGAAAATCTAAGTGTAGGACCTCATATGTATAGTTCGTTGTAGACACTTGAAAGGTACTCACAAGGTTGTTTAACACTCGATTAGAAAATCAATGTTTAGGACCTCATATGTATAGTTCGTTGTAGACACTCGAAAGGTACTCACAACGTCGATTAAAGACCAATATTACACACTATATGAAAATTTAAGTGTAGGACCTAATATGTATAGTTCGTTGTAGACACTCGAAAGGTTCTCACAACGTCGATTAAAGACCAAAATTACACACACACTAATTTAAAATTTAAGTGTAGGACCTCATATGTATAGTTCGTTCTAGACACTCGAAAGGTTCTCACAACGTCGTTTGACACACGATTAGAAAATCAAAGTGTAGGACCTCATATGTATAGTTCGTTGTAAACCCTCGAAAGGTACTCACAACGTCGATTAAAGACCAATATTACACACTATATGAAAATCTAAGTGTAGGACCTCATATGTATAGTTCGTTCTAGACACTCGAAAGGTTCTCACAACGTCGTTTGACACACGATTAGAAAATTAAAGTGTAGGATCTCATACGTATAGTTCATTGTAGACACTCGAGAGGTACTCACAACGTCGATTAAAGACCAATATTACACACTATATGAAAATCTAAGTATAGGACCTCATATGTATAGTTCGTTGTAGACACTCGAAAGGTACTCACAACGTCGATTAAAGACCAATATTACACACTTTATGAAAATCTAAGTGTAGGACCTCATATGTATAGTTCGTTCTAGACACTCGAAAGGTTCTCACAACGTCGATTAAAGACCAAAATTACACGCTAATTTAAAATTTAAGTGTAAGACCTCATATGTATAGTTCGTTGTAAACCCTCGAAAGGTACTCACAACGTCGATTAAAGACCAATATTGCACACTATATGAAAATCTAAGTTTAGGACCTCATATGTATAGTTCGTTGTAGACACTCGAAAGGTACTCACAACGTCGATTAAAGACCAATATTACACCCTATATGAAAATCTAAATGTAGGACCTCATATGTATAGTTCGTTCTAGACACTCGAAAGGTTCTCACAACGTCGTTTGACACACGATTAGAAAATTAAAGTGTAGGACCTCATATGTATAGTTTGTTCTAGACACTAGAAAGGTACTCACAACGTCGATTGAAGACCAATATTACACACTATATGAAAATCTAAGTGTAGGACCTCATATGTAGAGTTCGTTCTAGACACTCGAAAGGTTCTCACAACGTCGATTAAAGACCAAAATTACACACTATATGAAAATCTAAGTGTAGGGCCTCATATGTATAGTTCGTTGTAGACACTCGAAAGGTACTCACAACGTCGATTAAAGACCAAAATTACACACTAATTTAAAATTTAAGTGTAGGACCTCATATGTATAGTTCGTTGTAAACACTCGAAAGGTACTCACAACGTCGATTGAAGACCAATATTACACACTATATGAACATCTAAGTGTAGGACCTCATATGTATAGTTCGTTGTAGACACTCGAAAGGTACTCACAACGTCGATTAAAGACCAAAATTACACACTAATTTAAAATTTAAGTGTAGGACCTCATATGTATAGTTCGTTGTAGACACTCGAAAGGTACTCACAACGTCGATTAAAGACCAATATTACACACTTTATGAAAATCTAAGTGTAGGACCTCATATGTATAGTTCGTTCTAGACACTCGAAAGGTACTCACAAGGTTGTTTAACACTCGATTAGAAAATCAATGTTTAGGACCTCATATGTATAGTTCGTTATAGACACTCGAAAGGTACTCACAACGTCGTTTAAAGACCAATATTACACACTATATGAAAATCTAAGTGTAGGACCTCATATGTATAGTTCGTTGTAGACACTCGAAAGGTTCTCACAACGTCGATTAAAGACCAAAATTACACACACACTAATTTAAAATTTAAGTGTAGGACCTCATATGTATAGTTCGTTCTAGACACTCGAAAGGTTCTCACAACGTCGTTTGACACACGATTAGAAAATCAAAGTGTAGGACCTCATATGTTTAGTTCGTTGTAAACCCTCGAAAGGTACTCACAACGTCGATTAAAGACCAATATTACACACTATATGAAAATCTAAGTGTAGGACCTCATATGTATAGTTCGTTCTAGACACTCGAAAGGTTCTCACAACGTCGTTTGACACACGATTAGAAAATCAAAGTGTAGGACCTCATATGTTTAGTTCGTTGTAAACCCTCGAAAGGTACTCACAACGTCGATTAAAGACCAATATTACACACTATATGAAAATCTAAGTGTAGGACCTCACATGTATAGTTCGTTCTAGACACTCGAAAGGTACTCACAAGGTTGTTTAACACTCGATTAGAAAATCAATGTTTAGGACCTCATATGTATAGTTCGTTGTAGACACTCGAAAAGTACTCACAACGTCGATTAAAGACCAATATTACACACTATATGAAAATCTTAGTGTAGGACCTCATATGTATAGTTCGTTGTAGACACTCGAAAGGTACTCACAACAACGATTAAAGACCAATATTACACACTATATGAAAATCTAAGTGTAGGACCTCATATGTATAGTTCGTTCTAGACACTCGAAAGGTACTCACAAGGTTGTTTAACACTCGATTAGAAAATCAATGTTTAGGACCTCATATGTATAGTTCGTTATAGACACCCGAAAGGTACTCACAACGTCGATTAAAGACCAATATTACACACTATATGAAAATCTAAGTGTAGGACCTCATATGTATAGTTCGTTGTAGACACTCGAAAGGTTCTCACAACGTCGATTAAAGACCAAAATAACACACACACTAATTTAAAATTTAAGTGTAGGACCTCATATGTATAGTTCGTTCTAGACACTCGAAAGGTTCTCACAACGTCGTTTGACACACGATTAGAAAATCAAAGTGTAGGACCTCATATGTATAGTTCGTTGTAAACCCTCGAAAGGTACTCACAACGTCGATTAAAGACCAATATTACACACTATATGAAAATCTAAGTGTAGGACCTCATATGTATAGTTCGTTGTAAACCCTCGAAAGGTACTCACAACGTCGATTAAAGACCAATATTACACCCTATATGAAAATCTAAATGTAGGACCTCATATGTATAGTTCGTTCTAGACACTCGAAAGGTTCTCACAACGTCGTTTGACACACGATTAGAAAATTAAAGTGTAGGACCTCATATGTATAGTTTGTTCTAGACACTAGAAAGGTACTCACAACGTCGATTGAAGACCAATATTACACACTATATGAAAATCTAAGTGTAGGACCTCATATGTAGAGTTCGTTCTAGACACTCGAAAGGTTCTCACAACGTCGATTAAAGACCAAAATTACACACTATATGAAAATCTAAGTGTAGGACCTCATATGTATAGTTCGTTGTAGACACTCGAAAGGTACTCACAACGTCGATTAAAGACCAAAATTACACACTAATTTAAAATTTAAGTGTAGGACCTCATATGTATAGTTCGTTGTAAACACTCGAAAGGTACTCACAACGTCGATTGAAGACCAATATTACACACTATATGAACATCTAAGTGTAGGACCTCATATGTATAGTTCGTTGTAGACACTCGAAAGGTACTCACAACGTCGATTAAAGACCAAAATTACACACTAATTTAAAATTTAAGTGTAGGACCTCATATGTATAGTTCGTTGTAGACACTCGAAAGGTACTCACAACGTCGATTAAAGACCAATATTACACACTTTATGAAAATCTAAGTGTAGGACCTCATATGTATAGTTCGTTCTAGACACTCGAAAGGTACTCACAAGGTTGTTTAACACTCGATTAGAAAATCAATGTTTAGGACCTCATATGTATAGTTCGTTATTGACACTCGAAAGGTACTCACAACGTCGTTTAAAGACCAATATTACACACTATATGAAAATCTAAGTGTAGGACCTCATATGTATAGTTCGTTGTAGACACTCGAAAGGTTCTCACAACGTCGATTAAAGACCAAAATTACACACACACTAATTTAAAATTTAAGTGTAGGACCTCATATGTATAGTTCGTTCTAGACACTCGAAAGGTTCTCACAACGTCGTTTGACACACGATTAGAAAATCAAAGTGTAGGACCTCATATGTATAGTTCGTTGTAAACCCTCGAAAGGTACTCACAACGTCGATTAAAGACCAATATTACACACTATATGAAAATCTAAGTGTAGGACCTCATATGTATAGTTCGTTGTAGACACTCGAAAGGTACTCACAACGTCGATTAAAGACCAATATTACACACTATATGAAAATCTAAGTGTAGGACCTCACATGTATAGTTCGTTCTAGACACTCGAAAGGTACTCACAAGGTTGTTTAACACTCGATTAGAAAATCAATGTTTAGGACCTCATATGTATAGTTCGTTGTAGACACTCGAAAAGTACTCACAACGTCGATTAAAGACCAATATTACACACTATATGAAAATCTTAGTGTAGGACCTCATATGTATAGTTCGTTGTAGACACTCGAAAGGTACTCACAACAACGATTAAAGACCAATATTACACACTATATGAAAATCTAAGTGTAGGACCTCATATGTATAGTTCGTTCTAGACACTCGAAAGGTACTCACAAGGTTGTTTAACACTCGATTAGAAAATCAATGTTTAGGACCTCATATGTATAGTTCGTTATAGACACCCGAAAGGTACTCACAACGTCGATTAAAGACCAATATTACACACTATATGAAAATCTAAGTGTAGGACCTCATATGTATAGTTCGTTGTAGACACTCGAAAGGTTCTCACAACGTCGATTAAAGACCAAAATTACACACACACTAATATAAAATTTAAGTGTAGGACCTAATATGTATAGTTCGTTCTAGACACTCGAAAGGTTCTCACAACGTCGTTTGACACACGATTAGAAAATCAAAGTGTAGGACCTCATATGTATAGTTCGTTGTAAACCCTCGAAAGGTACTCACAACGTCGATTAAAGACCAATATTACACACTATATGAAAATCTAAGTGTAGGACCTCATATGTATAGTTCGTTCTAGACACTCGAAAGGTTCTCACAACGTCGTTTGACACACGATTAGAAAATCAAAGTGTAGGACCTCATATGTATAGTTCGTTGTAAACCCTCGAAAGGTACTCACAACGTCGATTAAAGACCAATATTACACACTATATGAAAATCTAAGTGTAGGACCTCATATGTATAGTTCGTTCTAGACACTCGAAAGGTTTTCACAACGTCGTTTGACACACGATTAGAAAATTAAAGTGTAGGATCTCATACGTATAGTTCATTGTAGACACTCGAGAGGTACTCACAACGTCGATTAAAGACCAATATTACACACTATATGAAAATCTAAGTATAGGACCTCATATGTATAGTTCGTTGTAGACACTCGAAAGGTACTCACAACGTCGATTAAAGACCAATATTACACATTTTATGAAAATCTAAGTGTAGGACCTCATATGTATAGTTCGTTCTAGACACTCGAAAGGTTCTCACAACGTCGATTAAAGACCAAAATTACACGCTAATTTAAAATTTAAGTGTAAGACCTCATATGTATAGTTCGTTGTAAACCCTCGAAAGGTTCTCACAACGTCGATTAAAGACCAATATTGCACACTATATGAAAATCTAAGTTTAGGACCTCATATGTATAGTTCGTTGTAGACACTCGAAAGGTACTCACAACGTCGATTAAAGACCAATATTACACCCTATATGAAAATCTAAATGTAGGACCTCATATGTATAGTTCGTTCTAGACACTGGAAAGGTTCTCACAACGTCGTTTGACACAAGATTAGAAAATTAAAGTGTAGGACCTCATATGTATAGTTTGTTCTAGACACTAGAAAGGTACTCACAACGTCGATTGAAGACCAATATTACACACTATATGAAAATCTAAGTGTAGGACCTCATATGTATAGTTCGTTGTAGACACTCGAAAGGTACTCACAACGTCGATTAAAGACCAATATTACACACTATATGAAAATCTAAGTGTAGGACCTCATATGTATAGTTTGTTCTAGACACTAGAAAGGTACTCACAACGTCGATTGAAGACCAATATTACACACTATATGAAAATCTAAGTGTAGGACCTCATATGTATAGTTCGTTGTAGACACTCGAAAGGTACTCACAACGTCGATTAAAGACCAATATTACACACTATATGGAAATCTAAGTGTAGGACCTCATATGTATAGTTCGTTCTAGACACTCGAAAGGTACTCACAAGGTTGTTTAACACTCGATTAGAAAATCAATGTTTAGGACCTCATATGTATAGTTCGTTATAGACACTCGAAAGGTACTCACAACGTCGATTAAAGACCAATATTACACACTATATGAAAATCTAAGTGTAGGATCTCATATGTATAGTTCGTTGTAGACACTCGAAAGGTTCTCACAACGTCGATTAAAGACCAAAATTACACACACACTAATTTAAAATTTAAGTGTAGGACCTCATATGTATAGTTCGTTCTAGACACTCGAAAGGTTCTCACAACGTCGTTTGACACACGATTAGAAAATCAAAGTGTAGGACCTCATATGTATAGTTCGTTGTAGACACTCGAAAGGTACTCACAAGGTTGTTTAACACTCGATTAGAAAATCAATGTTTAGGACCTCATATGTATAGTTCGTTGTAGACACTCGAAAAGTACTCACAACGTCGATTAAAGACCAATATTACACACTATATGAAAATCTTAGTGTAGGACCTCATATGTATAGTTCGTTGTAGACACTCGAAAGGTACTCACAACAACGATTAAAGACCAATATTACACACTATATGAAAATCTAAGTGTAGGACCTCATATGTATAGTTCGTTCTAGACACTCGAAAGGTACTCACAAGGTTGTTTAACACTCGATTAGAAAATCAATGTTTAGGACCTCATATGTATAGTTCGTTATAGACACTCGAAAGGTACTCACAACGTCGATTAAAGACCAATATTACACACTATATGAAAATCTAAGTGTAGGACCTCATATGTATAGTTCGTTGTAGACACTCGAAAGGTTCTCACAACGTCGATTAAAGACCAAAATTACACACACACTAATTTAAAATTTAAGTGTAGGACCTCATATGTATAGTTCGTTCTAGACACTCGAAAGGTTCTCACAACGTCGTTTGACACACGATTAGAAAATCAAAGTGTAGGACCTCATATGTATAGTTCGTTGTAAACCCTCGAAAGGTACTCACAACGTCGATTAAAGACCAATATTACACACTATATAAAAATCTAAGTGTAGGACCTCATATGTATAGTTCGTTCTAGACACTCGAAAGGTTCTCACAACGTCGTTTGACACACGATTAGAAAATTAAAGTGTAGGATCTCATACGTATAGTTCATTGTAGACACTCGAGAGGTACTCACAACGTCGATTAAAGACCAATATTACACACTATATGAAAATCTAAGTATAGGACCTCATATGTATAGTTCGTTGTAGACACTCGAAAGGTACTCACAACGTCGATTAAAGACCAATATTACACACTTTATGAAAATCTAAGTGTAGGACCTCATATGTATAGTTCGTTCTAGACACTCGAAAGGTTCTCACAACGTCGATTAAAGACCAAAATTACACGCTAATTTAAAATTTAAGTGTAAGACCTCATATGTATAGTTCGTTGTAAACCCTCGAAAGGTACTCACAACGTCGATTAAAGACCAATATTGCACACTATATGAAAATCTAAGTTTAGGACCGCATATGTATAGTTCGTTGTAGACACTCGAAAGGTACTCACAACGTCGATTAAAGACCAATATTACACCCTATATGAAAATCTAAATGTAGGACCTCATATGTATAGTTCGTTCTAGACACTCGAAAGGTTCTCACAACGTCGTTTGACACACGATTAGAAAATTAAAGTGTAGGACCTCATATGTATAGTTTGTTCTAGACACTAGAAAGGTACTCACAACGTCGATTGAAGACCAATATTACACACTATATGAAAATCTAAGTGTAGGACCTCATATGTAGAGTTCGTTCTAGACACTCGAAAGGTTCTCACAACGTCGATTAAAGACCAAAATTACACACTATATGAAAATCTAAGTGTAGGACCTCATATGTATAGTTCGTTGTAGACACTCGAAAGGTACTCACAACGTCGATTAAAGACCAAAATTACACACTAATTTAAAATTTAAGTGTAGGACCTCATATGTATAGTTCGTTGTAAACACTCGAAAGGTACTCACAACGTCGATTGAAGACCAATATTACACACTATATGAACATCTAAGTGTAGGACCTCATATGTATAGTTCGTTGTAGACACTCGAAAGGTACTCACAACGTCGATTAAAGACCAATATTACACACTTTATGAAAATCTAAGTGTAGGACCTCATATGTATAGTTCGTTCTAGACACTCGAAAGGTACTCACAAGGTTGTTTAACACTCGATTAGAAAATCAATGTTTAGGACCTCATATGTATAGTTCGTTATAGACACTCGAAAGGTACTCACAACGTCGTTTAAAGACCAATATTACACACTATATGAAAATCTAAGTGTAGGACCTCATATGTATAGTTCGTTGTAGACACTCGAAAGGTTCTCACAACGTCGATTAAAGACCAAAATTACACACACACTAATTTAAAATTTAAGTGTAGGACCTCATATGTATAGTTCGTTCTAGACACTCGAAAGGTTCTCACAACGTCGTTTGACACACGATTAGAAAATCAAAGTGTAGGACCTCATATGTATAGTTCGTTGTAAACCCTCGAAAGGTACTCACAACGTCGATTAAAGACCAATATTACACACTATATGAAAATCTAAGTGTAGGACCTCATATGTATAGTTCGTTGTAGACACTCGAAAGGTACTCACAACGTCGATTAAAGACCAATATTACACACTATATGAAAATCTAAGTGTAGGACCTCACATGTATAGTTCGTTCTAGACACTCGAAAGGTACTCACAACGTCGATTAAAGACCAATATTACACACTTTATGAAAATCTAAGTGTAGGACCTCATATGTATAGTTCGTTCTAGACACTCGAAAGGTACTCACAAGGTTGTTTAACACTCGATTAGAAAATCAATGTTTAGGACCTCATATGTATAGTTCGTTATAGACACTCGAAAGGTACTCACAACGTCGATTAAAGACCAATATTACACACTATATGAAAATCTAAGTGTAGGACCTCATATGTATAGTTCGTTGTAGACACTCGAAAGGTTCTCACAACGTCGATTAAAGACCAAAATTACACACACACTAATTTAAAATTTAAGTGTAGGACCTCATATGTATAGTTCGTTCTAGACACTCGAAAGCATCTCACAACGTCGTTTGACACACGATTAGAAAATCAAAGTGTAGGACCTCATATGTATAGTTCGTTGTAGACACTCGAAAGGTACTCACAAGGTTGTTTAACACTCGATTAGAAAATCAATGTTTAGGACCTCATATGTATAGTTCGTTGTAGACACTCGACAAGTACTCACAACGTCGATTAAAGACCAATATTACACACTATATGAAAATCTTAGTGTAGGACCTCATATGTATAGTTCGTTGTAGACACTCGAAAGGTACTCACAACAACGATTAAAGACCAATATTACACACTATATGAAAATCTAAGTGTAGGACCTCATATGTATAGTTCGTTGTAGACACTCGAAAGGTACTCACAAGGTTGTTTAACACTCGATTAGAAAATCAATGTTTAGGACCTCATATGTATAGTTCGTTATAGACACTCGAAAGGTACTCACAACGTCGATTAAAGACCAATATTACACACTATATGAAAATCTAAGTGTAGGACCTCATATGTATAGTTCGTTGTAGACACTCGAAAGGTTCTCACAACGTCGATTAAAGACCAAAATTACACACACACTTATTTAAAATTTAAGTGTAGGACCTCATATGTATAGTTCGTTGTAAACCCTCGAAAGGTACTCACAACGTCGATTAAAGACCAATATTACACACTATATGAAAATCTAAGTGTAGGACCTCATATGTATAGTTCGTTGTAGACACTCGAAAGGTACTCACAACGTCGATTAAAGACCAAAATTACACAATAATTTAAAATTTAAGTGTAGGACCTCATATGTATAGTTCGTTGTAGACACTCGAAAGGTACTCACAAGGTTGTTTAACACTCGATTAGAAAATCAATGTTTAGGACCTCATATGTATAGTTCGTTGTAGACACTCGAAAGGTACTCACAACGTCGATTAAAGACCAATATTACACACTATATGAAAATCTAAGTGTAGGACCTCATATGTATAGTTCGTTCTAGACACTCGAAAGGTTCTCACAACGTCGATTAAGGACCAATATTACACACTATATGAAAATCTAAGTGTAGGACCTCATATGTATAGTTCGTTGTAAACACTCGAAAGGTACTCACAACGTCGTTTAACACACGATTAGATAGTCAAAATTAAGGACCTCATATGTATAGTTTGTTCTAGACACTCGAAAGGTACTCACAACGTCGATTAAAGACCAAATTTACACACTAATTTAAAATTTAAGTGTAGGACCTCATATGTATAGTTCGTTGTAAACACTCGAAAGGTACTCACAACGTCGATTAAAGACCAATATTACACACTATATGAAAATCTAAGTGTAGGATCTCATACGTATAGTTCATTGTAGACACTCGAGAGGTACTCACAACGTCGATTAAAGACCAATATTACACACTATATGAAAATCTAAGTGTAGGACCTCATATGTATAGTTCGTTGTAGACACTCGAAAGGTACTCACAACGTCGATTAAAGACCAATATTACACATTATATGAAAATCTAAGTGTAGGACCTCATATGTATAGTTCGTTGTAGACACTCGAAAGGTACTCACAAGGTTGTTTAACACTCGATTAGAAAATCAATGTTTAGGACCTCATATGTATAGTTCGTTGTAGACACTCGAAAGGTACTCACAACGTCGATTAAAGACCAATATTACACACTATATGAAAATTTAAGTGTAGGACCTCATATGTATAGTTCGTTGTAGACACTCGAAAGGTTCTCACAACGTCGACTAAAGACCAAAATTACACACACACTAATTTAAAATTTAAGTGTAGGACCTCATATGTATAGTTCGTTCTAGACACTCGAAAGGTTCTCACAACGTCGTTTGACACACGATTAGAAAATCAAAGTGTAGGACCTCATATGTATAGTTCGTTGTAAACCCTCGAAAGGTACTCACAACGTCGATTAAAGACCAATATTACACACTATATGAAAATCTAAGTGTAGGACCTCATATGTATAGTTCGTTCTAGACACCCGAAAGGTTCTCACAACGTCGTTTGACACACGATTAGAAAATTAAAGTGTAGGATCTCATACGTATAGTTCATTGTAGACACTCGAGAGGTACTCACAACGTCGATTAAAGACCAATATTACACACTATATGAAAATCTAAGTATAGGACCTCATATGTATAGTTCGTTGTAGACACTCGAAAGGTACTCACAACGTCGATTAAAGACCAATATTACACACTTTATGAAAATCTAAGTGTAGGACCTCATATGTATAGTTCGTTCTAGACACTCGAAAGGTTCTCACAACGTCGATTAAAGACCAAAATTACACGCTAATTTAAAATTTAAGTGTAAGACCTCATATGTATAGTTCGTTGTAAACCCTCGAAAGGTACTCACAACGTCGATTAAAGACCAATATTGCACACTATATGAAAATCTAAGTTTAGAACCTCATATGTATAGTTCGTTGTAGACACTCGAAAGGTACTCACAACGTCGATTAAAGACCAATATTACACCCTATATGAAAATCTAAATGTAGGACCTCATATGTATAGTTCGTTCTAGACACTCGAAAGGTTCTCACAACGTCGTTTGACACACGATTAGAAAATTAAAGTGTAGGACCTCATATGTATAGTTTGTTCTAGACACTAGAAAGGTACTCACAACGTCGATTGAAGACCAATATTACACACTATATGAAAATCTAAGTGTAGGACCTCATATGTAGAGTTCGTTCTAGACACTCGAAAGGTTCTCACAACGTCGATTAAAGACCAAAATTACACACTATATGAAAATCTAAGTGTAGGACCTCATATGTATAGTTCGTTGTAGACACTCGAAAGGTACTCACAACGTCGATTAAAGACCAAAATTACACACTAATTTAAAATTTAAGTGTAGGACCTCATATGTATAGTTCGTTGTAAACACTCGAAAGGTACTCACAACGTCGATTGAAGACCAATATTACACACTATATGAACATCTAAGTGTAGGACCTCATATGTATAGTTCGTTGTAGACACTCGAAAGGTACTCACAACGTCGATTAAAGACCAAAATTACACACTAATTTAAAATTTAAGTGTAGGACCTCATATGTATAGTTCGTTGTAGACACTCGAAAGGTACTCACAACGTCGATTAAAGACCAATATTACACACTTTATGAAAATCTAAGTGTAGGACCTCATATGTATAGTTCGTTCTAGACACTCGAAAGGTACTCACAAGGTTGTTTAACACTCGATTAGAAAATCAATGTTTAGGACCTCATATGTATAGTTCGTTATAGACACTCGAAAGGTACTCACAACGTCGTTTAAAGACCAATATTACACACTATATGAAAATCTAAGTGTAGGACCTCATATGTATAGTTTGTTGTAGACACTCGAAAGGTTCTCACAACGTCGATTAAAGACCAAAATTACACACACACTAATTTAAAATTTAAGTGTAGGACCTCATATGTATAGTTCGTTCTAGACACTCGAAAGGTTCTCACAACGTCGTTTGACACACGATTAGAAAATCAAAGTGTAGGACCTCATATGTATAGTTCGTTGTAAACCCTCGAAAGGTACTCACAACGTCGATTAAAGACCAATATTACACACTATATGAAAATCTAAGTGTAGGACCTCATATGTATAGTTCGTTGTAGACACTCGAAAGGTACTCACAACGTCGATTAAAGACCAATATTACACACTATATGAAAATCTAAGTGTAGGACCTCACATGTATAGTTCGTTCTAGACACTCGAAAGGTACTCACAAGGTTGTTTAACACTCGATTAGAAAATCAATGTTTAGGACCTCATATGTATAGTTCGTTATAGACACCCGAAAGGTACTCACAACGTCGATTAAAGACCAATATTACACACTATATGAAAATCTAAGTGTAGGACCTCATATGTATAGTTCGTTGTAGACACTCGAAAGGTTCTCACAACGTCGATTAAAGACCAAAATTACACACACACTAATTTAAAATTTAAGTGTAGGACCTCATATGTATAGTTCGTTCTAGACACTCGAAAGGTTCTCACAACGTCGTTTGACACACGATTAGAAAATCAAAGTGTAGGACCTCATATGTATAGTTCGTTGTAAACCCTCGAAAGGTACTCACAACGTCGATTAAAGACCAATATTACACACTATATGAAAATCTAAGTGTAGGACCTCATATGTATAGTTCGTTCTAGACACTCGAAAGGTTTTCACAACGTCGTTTGACACACGATTAGAAAATTAAAGTGTAGGATCTCATACGTATAGTTCATTGTAGACACTCGAGAGGTACTCACAACGTCGATTAAAGACCAATATTACACACTATATGAAAATCTAAGTATAGGACCTCATATGTATAGTTCGTTGTAGACACTCGAAAGGTACTCACAACGTCGATTAAAGACCAATATTACACACTTTATGAAAATCTAAGTGTAGGACCTCATATGTATAGTTCGTTCTAGACACTCGAAAGGTTCTCACAACGTCGATTAAAGACCAAAATTACACGCTAATTTAAAATTTAAGTGTAAGACCTCATATGTATAGTTCGTTGTAAACCCTCGAAAGGTTCTCACAACGTCGATTAAAGACCAATATTGCACACTATATGAAAATCTAAGTTTAGGACCTCATATGTATAGTTCGTTGTAGACACTCGAAAGGTACTCACAACGTCGATTAAAGACCAATATTACACCCTATATGAAAATCTAAATATAGGACCTCATATGTATAGTTCGTTCTAGACACTCGAAAGGTTCTCACAACGTCGTTTGACACAAGATTAGAAAATTAAAGTGTAGGACCTCATATGTATAGTTTGTTCTAGACACTAGAAAGGTACTCACAACGTCGATTGAAGACCAATATTACACACTATATGAAAATCTAAGTGTAGGACCTCATATGTATAGTTCGTTGTAGACACTCGAAAGGTACTCACAACGTCGATTAAAGACCAATATTACACACTATATGAAAATCTAAGTGTAGGACCTCACATGTATAGTTCGTTCTAGACACTCGAAAGGTACTCACAACGTCGATTAAAGACCAAAATTACACACACACTAATTTAAAATTTAAGTGTAGGACCTCATATGTATAGTTCGTTCTAGACACTCGAAAGGTTCTCACAACGTCGTTTGACACACGATTAGAAAATCAAAGTGTAGGACCTCATATGTATAGTTCGTTGTAAACCCTCGAAAGGTACTCACAACGTCGATTAAAGACCAATATTACACACTATATGAAAATCTAAGTGTAGGACCTCATATGTATAGTTCATTGTAGACACTCGAGAGGTACTCACAACGTCGATTAAAGACCAATATTACACACTATATGAAAATCTAAGTATAGGACCTCATATGTATAGTTCGTTGTAGACACTCGAAAGGTACTCACAACGTCGATTAAAGACCAATATTACACACTTTATGAAAATCTAAGTGTAGGACCTCATATGTATAGTTCGTTCTAGACACTCGAAAGGATCTCACAACGTCGATTAAAGACCAAAATTACACGCTAATTTAAAATTTAAGTGTAAGACCTCATATGTATAGTTCGTTGTAAACCCTCGAAAGGTACTCACAACGTCGATTAAAGACCAATATTGCACACTATATGAAAATCTAAGTTTAGGACCTCATATGTATAGTTCGTGGTAGACACTCGAAAGGTACTCACAACGTCGATTAAAGACCAATATTACACCCTATATGAAAATCTAAATGTAGGACCTCATATGTATAGTTCGTTCTAGACACTCGAAAGGTTCTCACAACGTCGTTTGACACACGATTAGAAAATTAAAGTGTAGGACCTCATATGTATAGTTTGTTCTAGACACTAGAAAGGTACTCACAACGTCGATTGAAGACCAATATTACACACTATATGAAAATCTAAGTGTAGGACCTCATATGTATAGTTCGTTGTAAACACTCGAAAGGTACTCACAACGTCGATTGAAGACCAATATTACACACTATATGAACATCTAAGTGTAGGACCTCATATGTATAGTTCGTTGTAGACACTCGAAAGGTACTCACAACGTCGATTAAAGACCAAAATTACACACTAATTTAAAATTTAAGTGTAGGACCTCATATGTATAGTTCGTTGTAGACACTCGAGAGGTACTCACAACGTCGATTAAAGACCAATATTACACACTATATGAAAATCTAAGTGTAGGACCTCATATGTATAGTTCGTTGTAGACACTCGAAAGGTACTCACAACGTCGATTAAAGACCAATATTACACACTTTATGAAAATCTAAGTGTAGGACCTCATATGTATAGTTCGTTCTAGACACTCGAAAGGTACTCACAAGGTTGTTTAACACTCGATTAGAAAATCAATGTTTAGGACCTCATATGTATAGTTCGTTATAGACACTCGAAAGGTACTCACAACGTCGTTTAAAGACCAATATTACACACTATATGAAAATCTAAGTGTAGGACCTCATATGTATAGTTCGTTGTAGACACTCGAAAGGTTCTCACAACGTCGATTAAAGACCAAAATTACACACACACTAATTTAAAATTTAAGTGTAGGACCTCATATGTATAGTTCGTTCTAGACACTCGAAAGGTTCTCACAACGTCGTTTGACACACGATTAGAAAATCAAAGTGTAGGACCTCATATGTATAGTTCGTTGTAAACCCTCGAAAGGTACTCACAACGTCGATTAAAGACCAATATTACACACTATATGAAAATCTAAGTGTAGGACCTCATATGTATAGTTCGTTGTAGACACTCGAAAGGTACTCACAACGTCGATTAAAGACCAATATTACACACTATATGAAAATCTAAGTGTAGGACCTCATATGTATAGTTCGTTCTAGACACTCGAAAGGTACTCACAACGTCGATTAAAGACCAATATTACACACTTTATGAAAATCTAAGTGTAGGACCTCATATGTATAGTTCGTTCTAGACACTCGAAAGGAACTCACAAGGTTGTTTAACACTCGATTAGAAAATCAATGTTTAGGACCTCATATGTATAGTTCGTTATAGACACTCGAAAGGTACTCACAACGTCGATTAAAGACCAATATTACACACTTTATGAAAATCTAAGTGTAGGACCTCATATGTATAGTTCGTTCTAGACACTCGAAAGGTACTCACAACGTCGATTAAAGACCAATATTACACACTTTATGAAAATCTAAGTGTAGGACCTCATATGTTTAGTTCGTTCTAGACACTCGAAAGGTACTCACAAGGTTGTTTAACACTCGATTAGAAAATCAATGTTTAGGACCTCATATGTATAGTTCGTTATAGACACTCGAAAGTCACTCACAACGTCGATTAAAGACCAATATTACACACTATATGAAAATCTAAGTGTAGGACCTCATATGTATAGTTCGTTGTAGACACTCGAAAGGTTCTCACAACGTCGATTAAAGACCAAAATTACACACACACTAATTTAAAATTTAAGTGTAGGACCTCATATGTATAGTTCGTTCTAGACACTCGAAAGGTTCTCACAACGTCGTTTGACACACGATTAGAAAATCAAAGTGTAGGACCTCATATGTATAGTTCGTTGTAGACACTCGAAAGGTACTCACAAGGTTGTTTAACACTCGATTAGAAAATCAATGTTTAGGACCTCATATGTATAGTTCGTTGTAGACACTAGAAAGGTACTCACAACGTCGATTGAAGACCAATATTACACACTATATGAAAATCTAAGTGTAGGACCTCATATGTATAGTTCGTTGTAAACACTCGAAAGGTACTCACAACGTCGATTGAAGACCAATATTACACACTATATGAACATCTAAGTGTAGGACCTCATATGTATAGTTCGTTGTAGACACTCGAAAGGTACTCACAACGTCGATTAAAGACCAAAATTACACACTAATTTAAAATTTAAGTTTAGGACCTCATATGTATAGTTCGTTGTAGACACTCGAGAGGTACTCACAACGTCGATTAAAGACCAATATTACACACTATATGAAAATCTAAGTGTAGGACCTCATATGTATAGTTCGTTGTAGACACTCGAAAGGTACTCACAACGTCGATTAAAGACCAATATTACACACTTTATGAAAATCTAAGTGTAGGACCTCATATGTATAGTTCGTTCTAGACACTCGAAAGGTACTCACAAGGTTGTTTAACACTCGATTAGAAAATCAATGTTTAGGACCTCATATGTATAGTTCGTTATAGACACTCGAAAGGTACTCACAACGTCGTTTAAAGACCAATATTACACACTATATGAAAATCTAAGTGTAGGACCTCATATGTATAGTTCGTTGTAGACACTCGAAAGGTTCTCACAACGTCGATTAAAGACCAAAATTACACACACACTAATTTAAAATTTAAGTGTAGGACCTCATATGTATAGTTCGTTCTAGACACTCGAAAGGTTCTCACAACGTCGTTTGACACACGATTAGAAAATCAAAGTGTAGGACCTCATATGTATAGTTCGTTGTAAACCCTCGAAAGGTACTCACAACGTCGATTAAAGACCAATATTACACACTATATGAAAATCTAAGTGTAGGACCTCATATGTATAGTTCGTTGTAGACACTCGAAAGGTACTCACAACGTCGATTAAAGACCAATATTACACACTATATGAAAATCTTAGTGTAGGACCTCATATGTATAGTTCGTTCTAGACACTCGAAAGGTACTCACAACGTCGATTAAAGACCAATATTACACACTTTATGAAAATCTAAGTGTAGGACCTCATATGTATAGTTCGTTCTAGACACTCGAAAGGAACTCACAAGGTTGTTTAACACTCGATTAGAAAATCAATGTTTAGGACCTCATATGTATAGTTCGTTATAGACACTCGAAAGGTACTCACAACGTCGATTAAAGACCAATATTACACACTTTATGAAAATCTAAGTGTAGGACCTCATATGTATAGTTCGTTCTAGACACTCGAAAGGTACTCACAACGTCGATTAAAGACCAATATTACACACTTTATGAAAATCTAAGTGTAGGACCTCATATGTTTAGTTCGTTCTAGACACTCGAAAGGTACTCACAAGGTTGTTTAACACTCGATTAGAAAATCAATGTTTAGGACCTCATATGTATAGTTCGTTATAAACACTCGAAAGTCACTCACAACGTCGATTAAAGACCAATATTACACACTATATGAAAATCTAAGTGTAGGACCTCATATGTATAGTTCGTTGTAGACACTCGAAAGGTTCTCACAACGTCGATTAAAGACCAAAAATACACACACACTAATTTAAAATTTAAGTGTAGGACCTCATATGTATAGTTCGTTCTAGACACTCGAAAGGTTCTCACAACGTCGTTTGACACACGATTAGAAAATCAAAGTGTAGGACCTCATATGTATAGTTCGTTGTAGACACTCGAAAGGTACTCACAAGGTTGTTTAACACTCGATTAGAAAATCAATGTTTAGGACCTCATATGTATAGTTCGTTGTAGACACTCGAAAGGTACTCACAACGTCGATTAAAGACCAATATTACACACTATATGAAAATCTTAGTGTAGGACCTCATATGTATAGTTCGTTGTAGACACTCGAAAGGTACTCACAACAACGATTAAAGACCAATATTACACACTATATGAAAATCTAAGTGTAGGACCTCATATGTATAGTTCGTTCTAGACACTCGAAAGGTACTCACAAGGTTGTTTAACACTCGATTAGAAAATCAATGTTTAGGACCTCATATGTATAGTTCGTTATAGACACTCGAAAGGTACTCACAACGTCGATTAAAGACCAAAATTACACACTAATTTAAAATTTAAGTGTAGGACCTCATATGTATAGTTCGTTGTAAACACTCGAAAGGTACTCACAACGTCGATTGAAGACCAATATTACACACTATATGAACATCTAAGTGTAGGACCTCATATGTATAGTTCGTTGTAGACACTCGAAAGGTACTCACAACGTCGATTAAAGACCAAAATTACACACTAATTTAAAATTTAAGTGTAGGACCTCATATGTATAGTTCGTTGTAGACACTCGAGAGGTACTCACAACGTCGATTAAAGACCAATATTACACACTATATGAAAATCTAAGTGTAGGACCTCATATGTATAGTTTGTTGTAGACACTCGAAAGGTACTCACAACGTCGATTAAAGACCAATATTACACACTTTATGAAAATCTAAGTGTAGGACCTCATATGTATAGTTCGTTCTAGACACTCGAAAGGTACTCACAAGGTTGTTTAACACTCGATTAGAAAATCAATGTTTAGGACCTCATATGTATAGTTCGTTATAGACACTCGAAAGGTACTCACAACGTCGTTTAAAGACCAATATTACACACTATATGAAAATCTAAGTGTAGGACCTCATATGTATAGTTCGTTGTAGATACTCGAAAGGTTCTCACAACGTCGATTAAAGACCAAAATTACACACACACTAATTTAAAATTTAAGTGTAGGACCTCATATGTATAGTTCGTTCTAGACACTCGAAAGGTTCTCACAACGTCGTTTGACACACGATTAGAAAATCAAAGTGTAGGACCTCATATGTATAGTTCGTTGTAAACCCTCGAAAGGTACTCACAACGTCGATTAAAGACCAATATTACACACTATATGAAAATCTAAGTGTAGGACCTCATATGTATAGTTCGTTGTAGACACTCGAAAGGTACTCACAACGTCGATTAAAGACCAATATTACACACTATATGAAAATCTAAGTGTAGGACCTCATATGTATAGTTCGTTCTAGACACTCGAAAGGTACTCACAACGTCGATTAAAGACCAATATTACACACTATATGAACATCTAAGTGTAGGACCTCATATGTATAGTTCGTTGTAGACACTCGAGAGGTACTCACAACGTCGATTAAAGACCAATATTACACACTATATGAAAATCTAAGTGTAGGACCTCATATGTATAGTTCGTTGTAGACACTCGAAAGGTACTCACAACGTCGATTAAAGACCAATATTACACACTTTATGAAAATCTAAGTGTAGGACCTCATATGTATAGTTCGTTCTAGACACTCGAAAGGTACTCACAAGGTTGTTTAACACTCGATTAGAAAATTAATGTTTAGGACCTCATATGTATAGTTCGTTATAGACACTCGAAAGGTACTCACAACGTCGTTTAAAGACCAATATTACACACTATATGAAAATCTAAGTGTAGGACCTCATATGTATAGTTCGTTGTAGACACTCGAAAGGTTCTCACAACGTCGATTAAAGACCAAAATTACACACACACTAATTTTAAATTTAAGTGTAGGACCTCATATGTATAGTTCGTTCTAGACACTCGAAAGGTTCTCACAACGTCGTTTGACACACGATTAGAAAATCAAAGTGTAGGACCTCATATGTATAGTTCGTTGTAAACCCTCGAAAGGTACTCACAACGTCGATTAAAGACCAATATTACACACTATATGAAAATCTAAGTGTAGGACCTCATATGTATAGTTCGTTGTAGACACTCGAAAGGTACTCACAACGTCGATTAAAGACAAATATTACACACTATATGAAAATCTAAGTGTAGGACCTCACATGTATAGTTCGTTCTAGACACTCGAAAGGTACTCACAACGTCGATTAAAGACCAATATTACACACATTATGAAAATCTAAGTGTAGGACCTCATATGTATAGTTCGTTCTAGACACTCGAAAGGTACTCACAAGGTTGTTTAACACTCGATTAGAAAATCAATGGTTAGGACCTCATATGTATAGTTCGTTGTAGACACTCGAAAGGTACTCACAACGTCGATTAAAGACCAATATTACACACTATATGAAAATCTTAGTGTAGGACCTCATATGTATAGTTCGTTGTAGACACTCGAAAGGTACTCACAACAACGATTAAAGACCAATATTACACACTATATGAAAATCTAAGTGTAGGACCTCATATGTATAGTTCGTTCTAGACACTCGAAAGGTACTCACAAGGTTGTTTAACACTCGATTAGAAAATCAATGTTTAGGACCTCATATGTATAGTTCGTTATAGACACTCGAAAGGTACTCACAACGTCGATTAAAGACCAAAATTACACACTAATTTAAAATTTAAGTGTAGGACCTCATATGTATAGTTCGTTGTAAACACTCGAAAGGTACTCACAACGTCGATTGAAGACCAATATTACACACTATATGAACATCTAAGTGTAGGACCTCATATGTATAGTTCGTTGTAGACACTCGAAAGGTACTCACAACGTCGATTAAAGACCAAAATTACACACTAATTTAAAATTTAAGTGTAGGACCTCATATGTATAGTTCGTTGTAGACACTCGAGAGGTACTCACAACGTCGATTAAAGACCAATATTACACACTATATGAAAATCTAAGTGTAGGACCTCATATGTATAGTTTGTTGTAGACACTCGAAAGGTACTCACAACGTCGATTAAAGACCAATATTACACACTTTATGAAAATCTAAGTGTAGGACCTCATATGTATAGTTCGTTCTAGACACTCGAAAGGTACTCACAAGGTTGTTTAACACTCGATTAGAAAATCAATGTTTAGGACCTCATATGTATAGTTCGTTATAGACACTCGAAAGGTACTCACAACGTCGTTTAAAGACCAATATTACACACTATATGAAAATCTAAGTGTAGGACCTCATATGTATAGTTCGTTGTAGATACTCGAAAGGTTCTCACAACGTCGATTAAAGACCAAAATTACACACACACTAATTTAAAATTTAAGTGTAGGACCTCATATGTATAGTTCGTTCTAGACACTCGAAAGGTTCTCACAACGTCGTTTGACACACGATTAGAAAATCAAAGTGTAGGACCTCATATGTATAGTTCGTTGTAAACCCTCGAAAGGTACTCACAACGTCGATTAAAGACCAATATTACACACTATATGAAAATCTAAGTGTAGGACCTCATATGTATAGTTCGTTGTAGACACTCGAAAGGTACTCACAACGTCGATTAAAGACCAATATTACACACTATATGAAAATCTAAGTGTAGGACCTCATATGTATAGTTCGTTCTAGACACTCGAAAGGTACTCACAACGTCGATTAAAGACCAATATTACACACTATATGAACATCTAAGTGTAGGACCTCATATGTATAGTTCGTTGTAGACACTCGAGAGGTACTCACAACGTCGATTAAAGACCAATATTACACACTATATGAAAATCTAAGTGTAGGACCTCATATGTATAGTTCGTTGTAGACACTCGAAAGGTACTCACAACGTCGATTAAAGACCAATATTACACACTTTATGAAAATCTAAGTGTAGGACCTCATATGTATAGTTCGTTCTAGACACTCGAAAGGTACTCACAAGGTTGTTTAACACTCGATTAGAAAATTAATGTTTAGGACCTCATATGTATAGTTCGTTATAGACACTCAAAAGGTACTCACAACGTCGTTTAAAGACCAATATTACACACTATATGAAAATCTAAGTGTAGGACCTCATATGTATAGTTCGTTGTAGACACTCGAAAGGTTCTCACAACGTCGATTAAAGACCAAAATTACACACACACTAATTTTAAATTTAAGTGTAGGACCTCATATGTATAGTTCGTTCTAGACACTCGAAAGGTTCTCACAACGTCGTTTGACACACGATTAGAAAATCAAAGTGTAGGACCTCATATGTATAGTTCGTTGTAAACCCTCGAAAGGTACTCACAACGTCGATTAAAGACCAATATTACACACTATATGAAAATCTAAGTGTAGGACCTCATATGTATAGTTCGTTGTAGACACTCGAAAGGTACTCACAACGTCGATTAAAGACCAAAATTACACACTAATTTAAAATTTAAGTGTAGGACCTCATATGTATAGTTCGTTGTAGACACTCGAGAGGTACTCACAACGTCGATTAAAGACCAATATTACACACTATATGAAAATCTAAGTGTAGGACCTCATATGTATAGTTTGTTGTAGACACTCGAAAGGTACTCACAACGTCGATTAAAGACCAATATTACACACTTTATGAAAATCTAAGTGTAGGACCTCATATGTATAGTTCGTTCTAGACACTCGAAAGGTACTCACAAGGTTGTTTAACACTCGATTAGAAAATCAATGTTTAGGACCTCATATGTATAGTTCGTTATAGACACTCGAAAGGTACTCACAACGTCGTTTAAAGACCAATATTACACACTATATGAAAATCTAAGTGTAGGACCTCATATGTATAGTTCGTTGTAGATACTCGAAAGGTTCTCACAACGTCGATTAAAGACCAAAATTACACACACACTAATTTAAAATTTAAGTGTAGGACCTCATATGTATAGTTCGTTCTAGACACTCGAAAGGTTCTCACAACGTCGTTTGACACACGATTAGAAAATCAAAGTGTAGGACCTCATATGTATAGTTCGTTGTAAACCCTCGAAAGGTACTCACAACGTCGATTAAAGACCAATATTACACACTATATGAAAATCTAAGTGTAGGACCTCATATGTATAGTTCGTTGTAGACACTCGAAAGGTACTCACAACGTCGATTAAAGACCAATATTACACACTATATGAAAATCTAAGTGTAGGACCTCATATGTATAGTTCGTTCTAGACACTCGAAAGGTACTCACAACGTCGATTAAAGACCAATATTACACACTATATGAACATCTAAGTGTAGGACCTCATATGTATAGTTCGTTGTAGACACTCGAGAGGTACTCACAACGTCGATTAAAGACCAATATTACACACTATATGAAAATCTAAGTGTAGGACCTCATATGTATAGTTCGTTGTAGACACTCGAAAGGTACTCACAACGTCGATTAAAGACCAATATTACACACTTTATGAAAATCTAAGTGTAGGACCTCATATGTATAGTTCGTTCTAGACACTCGAAAGGTACTCACAAGGTTGTTTAACACTCGATTAGAAAATTAATGTTTAGGACCTCATATGTATAGTTCGTTATAGACACTCAAAAGGTACTCACAACGTCGTTTAAAGACCAATATTACACACTATATGAAAATCTAAGTGTAGGACCTCATATGTATAGTTCGTTGTAGACACTCGAAAGGTTCTCACAACGTCGATTAAAGACCAAAATTACACACACACTAATTTTAAATTTAAGTGTAGGACCTCATATGTATAGTTCGTTCTAGACACTCGAAAGGTTCTCACAACGTCGTTTGACACACGATTAGAAAATCAAAGTGTAGGACCTCATATGTATAGTTCGTTGTAAACCCTCGAAAGGTACTCACAACGTCGATTAAAGACCAATATTACACACTATATGAAAATCTAAGTGTAGGACCTCATATGTATAGTTCATTGTAGACATTCGAGAGGTACTCACAACGTCGATTAAAGACCAATATTACACACTATATGAAAATCTAAGTGTAGGACCTCATATGTATAGTTCGTTGTAGACACTCGAAAGGTACTCACAACGTCGATTAAAGACCAAAATTACACAATAATTTAAAATTTAAGTGTAGGACCTCATATGTATAGTTCGTTGTAGACACTCGAAAGGTACTCACAAGGTTGTTTAACACTCGATTAGAAAATCAATGTTTAGGACCTCATATGTATAGTTCGTTGTAGACACTCGAAAGGTACTCACAACGTCGATTAAAGACCAATATTACACACTATATGAAAATCTAAGTGTAGGACCTCATATGTATAGTTCGTTCTAGACACTCGAAAGGTTCTCACAACGTCGATTAAGGACCAATATTACACACTATATGAAAATCTTAGTGTAGGACCTCATATGTATAGTTCGTTGTAAACACTCGAAAGGTACTCACAACGTCGTTTAACACACGATTAGATAGTCAAAATTAAGGACCTCATATGTATAGTTTGTTCTAGACACTCGAAAGGTACTCACAACGTCGATTAAAGACCAAATTTACACACTAATTTAAAATTTAAGTGTAGGACCTCATATGTATAGTTCGTTGTAAACACTCGAAAGGTACTCACAACGTCGATTAAAGACCAATATTACACACTATATGAAAATCTAAGTGTAGGATCTCTTACGTATAGTTCATTGTAGACACTCGAGAGGTACTCACAACGTCGATTAAAGACCAATATTACACACTATATGAAAATCTAAGTGTAGGACCTCATATGTATAGTTCGTTGTAGACACTCGAAAGGTACTCACAACGTCGATTAAAGACCAATATTACACATTATATGAAAATCTAAGTGTAGGACCTCATATGTATAGTTCGTTGTAGACACTCGAAAGGTACTCACAAGGTTGTTTAACACTCGATTAGAAAATCAATGTTTAGGACCTCATATGTATAGATCGTTGTAGACACTCGAAAGGTACTCACAACGTCGATTAAAGACCAATATTACACACTATATGAAATTTTAAGTGTAGGACCTCATATGTATAGTTCGTTGTAGACACTCGAAAGGTTCTCACAACGTCGATTAAAGACCAAAATTACACACACACTAATTTAAAATTTAAGTGTAGGACCTCATATGTATAGTTCGTTCTAGACACTCGAAAGGTTCTCACAACGTCGTTTGACACACGATTAGAACATCAAAGTGTAGGACCTCATATGTATAGTTCGTTGTAAACCCTCGAAAGGTACTCACAACGTCGATTAAAGACCAATATTACACACTATATGAAAATCTAAGTGTAGGACCTCATATGTATAGTTCGTTCTAGACACTCGAAAGGTTCTCACAACGTCGTTTGACACACGATTAGAAAATTAAAGTGTAGGATCTCATACGTATAGTTCATTGTAGACACTCGAGAGCTACTCACAACGTCGATTAAAGACCAATATTACACACTATATGAAAATCTAAGTATAGGACCTCATATGTATAGTTCGTTATAGACACTCGAAAGGTACTCACAACGTCGTTTAAAGACCAATATTACACACTATATGAAAATCTAAGTGTAGGACCTCATATGTATAGTTCGTTGTAGATACTCGAAAGGTTCTCACAACGTCGATTAAAGACCAAAATTACACACACACTAATTTAAAATTTAAGTGTAGGACCTCATATGTATAGTTCGTTCTAGACACTCGAAAGGTTCTCACAACGTCGTTTGACACACGATTAGAAAATCAAAGTGTAGGACCTCATATGTATAGTTCGTTGTAAACCCTCGAAAGGTACTCACAACGTCGATTAAAGACCAATATTACACACTATATGAAAATCTAAGTTTAGGACCTCATATGTATAGTTCGTTGTAGACACTCGAAAGGTACTCACAACGTCGATTAAAGACCAATATTACACACTATATGAAAATCTAAGTGTAGGACCTCATATGTATAGTTCGTTCTAGACACTCGAAAGGTACTCACAACGTCGATTAAAGACCAATATTACACACTATATGAACATCTAAGTGTAGGACCTCATATGTATAGTTCGTTGTAGACACTCGAGAGGTACTCACAACGTCGATTAAAGACCAATATTACACACTATATGAAAATCTAAGTGTAGGACCTCATATGTATAGTTCGTTGTAGACACTCGAAAGGTACTCACAACGTCGATTAAAGACCAATATTACACACTTTATGAAAATCTAAGTGTAGGACCTCATATGTATAGTTCGTTCTAGACACTCGAAAGGTACTCACAAGGTTGTTTAACACTCGATTAGAAAATTAATGTTTAGGACCTCATATGTATAGTTCGTTATAGACACTCAAAAGGTACTCACAACGTCGTTTAAAGACCAATATTACACACTATATGAAAATCTAAGTGTAGGACCTCATATGTATAGTTCGTTGTAGACACTCGAAAGGTTCTCACAACGTCGATTAAAGACCAAAATTACACACACACTAATTTTAAATTTAAGTGTAGGACCTCATATGTATAGTTCGTTCTAGACACTCGAAAGGTTCTCACAACGTCGTTTGACACACGATTAGAAAATCAAAGTGTAGGACCTCATATGTATAGTTCGTTGTAAACCCTCGAAAGGTACTCACAACGTCGATTAAAGACCAATATTACACACTATATGAAAATCTAAGTGTAGGACCTCATATGTATAGTTCATTGTAGACATTCGAGAGGTACTCACAACGTCGATTAAAGACCAATATTACACACTATATGAAAATCTAAGTGTAGGACCTCATATGTATAGTTCGTTGTAGACACTCGAAAGGTACTCACAACGTCGATTAAAGACCAAAATTACACAATAATTTAAAATTTAAGTGTAGGACCTCATATGTATAGTTCGTTGTAGACACTCGAAAGGTACTCACAAGGTTGTTTAACACTCGATTAGAAAATCAATGTTTAGGACCTCATATGTATAGTTCGTTGTAGACACTCGAAAGGTACTCACAACGTCGATTAAAGACCAATATTACACACTATATGACAATCTAAGTGTAGGACCTCATATGTATAGTTCGTTCTAGACACTCGAAAGGTTCTCACAACGTCGATTAAGGACCAATATTACACACTATATGAAAATCTAAGTGTAGGACCTCATATGTATAGTTCGTTGTAAACACTCGAAAGGTACTCACAACGTCGTTTAACACACGATTAGATAGTCAAAATTAAGGACCTCATATGTATAGTTTGTTCTAGACACTCGAAAGGTACTCACAACGTCGATTAAAGACCAAATTTACACACTAATTTAAAATTTAAGTGTAGGACCTCATATGTATAGTTCGTTGTAAACACTCGAAAGGTACTCACAACGTCGATTAAAGACCAATATTACACACTATATGAAAATCTAAGTGTAGGATCTCTTACGTATAGTTCATTGTAGACACTCGAGAGGTACTCACAACGTCGATTAAAGACCAATATTACACACTATATGAAAATCTAAGTGTAGGACCTCATATGTATAGTTCGTTGTAGACACTCGAAAGGTACTCACAACGTCGATTAAAGACCAATATTACACATTATATGAAAATCTAAGTGTAGGACCTCATATGTATAGTTCGTTGTAGACACTCGAAAGGTACTCACAAGGTTGTTTAACACTCGATTAGAAAATCAATGTTTAGGACCTCATATGTATAGTTCGTTGTAGACACTCGAAAGGTACTCACAACGTCGATTAAAGACCAATATTACACACTATATGAAAATTTAAGTGTAGGACCTCATATGTATAGTTCGTTGTAGACACTCGAAAGGTTCTCACAACGTCGATTAAAGACCAAAATTACACACACACTAATTTAAAATTTAAGTGTAGGACCTCATATGTATAGTTCGTTCTAGACACTCGAAAGGTTCTCACAACGTCGTTTGACACACGATTAGAACATCAAAGTGTAGGACCTCATATGTATAGTTCGTTGTAAACCCTCGAAAGGTACTCACAACGTCGATTAAAGACCAATATTACACACTATATGAAAATCTAAGTGTAGGACCTCATATGTATAGTTCGTTCTAGACACTCGAAAGGTTCTCACAACGTCGTTTGACACACGATTAGAAAATTAAAGTGTAGGATCTCATACGTATAGTTCATTGTAGACACTCGAGAGCTACTCACAACGTCGATTAAAGACCAATATTACACACTATATGAAAATCTAAGTATAGGACCTCATATGTATAGTTCGTTGTAGACACTCGAAAGGTACTCACAACGTCGATTAAAGACCAATATTACACACTTTATGAAAATCTAAGTGTAGGACCTCATATGTATAGTTCGTTCTAGACACTCGAAAGGTTCTCACAACGTCGATTAAAGACCAAAATTACACGCTAATTTAAAATTTAAGTGTAAGACCTCATATGTATAGTTCGTTGTAAACCCTCGAAAGGTACTCACAACGTCGATTAAAGACCAATATTGCACACTATATGAAAATCTAAGTTTAGGACCTCATATGTATAGTTCGTTGTAGACACTCGAAAGGTACTCACAACGTCGATTAAAGACCAATATTACACCCTATATGAAAATCTAAATGTAGGACCTCATATGTATAGTTCGTTCTAGACACTCGAAAGGTTCTCACAACGTCGTTTGACACACGATTAGAAAATTAAAGTGTAGGACCTCATATGTATAGTTTGTTCTAGACACTAGAAAGGTACTCACAACGTCGATTGAAGACCAATATTACACACTATATGAAAATCTAAGTGTAGGACCTCATATGTAGAGTTCGTTCTAGACACTCGAAAGGTTCTCACAACGTCGATTAAAGACCAAAATTACACACTATATGAAAATCTAAGTGTAGGACCTCATATGTATAGTTCGTTGTAGACACTCGAAAGGTACTCACAACGTCGATTAAAGACCAAAATTACACACTAATTTAAAATTTAAGTGTAGGACCTCATATGTATAGTTCGTTGTAGACACTCGAAAGGTACTCACAACGTCGATTAAAGACCAATATTACACACTTTATGAAAATCTAAGTGTAGGACCTCATATGTATAGTTCGTTCTAGACACTCGAAAGGTACTCACAAGGTTGTTTAACACTCGATTAGAAAATCAATGTTTAGGACCTCATATGTATAGTTCGTTATAGACACTCGAAAGGTACTCACAACGTCGATTAAAGACCAATATTACACACTATATGAAAATCTAAGTGTAGGACCTCATATGTATAGTTCGTTGTAGACACTCGAAAGGTTCTCACAACGTCGATTAAAGACCAAAATTACACACACACTAATTTAAAATTTAAGTGTAGGACCTCATATGTATAGTTCGTTCTAGACACTCGAAAGGTTCTCACAACGTCGTTTGACACACGATTAGAAAATCAAAGTGTAGGACCTCATATGTATAGTTCGTTGTAAACCCTCGAAAGGTACTCACAACGTCGATTAAAGACCAATATTACACACTATATGAAAATCTAAGTGTAGGACCTCATATGTATAGTTCGTTCTAGACACTCGAAAGGTTTTCACAACGTCGTTTGACACACGATTAGAAAATTAAAGTGTAGGATCTCATACGTATAGTTCATTGTAGACACTCGAGAGGTACTCACAACGTCGATTAAAGACCAATATTACACACTTTATGAAAATCTAAGTATAGGACCTCATATGTATAGTTCGTTGTAGACACTCGAAAGGTACTCACAACGTCGATTAAAGACCAATATTACACACTTTATGAAAATCTAAGTGTAGGACCTCATATGTATAGTTCGTTCTAGACACTCGAAAGGTTCTCACAACGTCGATTAAAGACCAAAATTACACGCTAATTTAAAATTTAAGTGTAAGACCTCATATGTATAGTTCGTTGTAAACCCTCGAAAGGTTCTCACAACGTCGATTAAAGACCAATATTGCACACTATATGAAAATCTAAGTTTAGGACCTCATATGTATAGTTCGTTGTAGACACTCGAAAGGTACTCACAACGTCGATTAAAGACCAATATTACACCCTATATGAAAATCTAAATGTAGGACCTCATATGTATAGTTCGTTCTAGACACTCGAAAGGTTCTCACAACGTCGTTTGACACACGATTAGAAAATTAAAGTGTAGGACCTCATATGTATAGTTTGTTCTAGACACTAGAAAGGTACTCACAACGTCGATTGAAGACCAATATTACACACTATATGAAAATCTAAGTGTAGGACCTCATATGTATAGTTCGTTGTAGACACTCGAAAGGTTCTCACAACGTCGATTAAAGACCAAAATTACACACACACTAATTTAAAATTTAAGTGTAGGACCTCATATGTATAGTTCGTTCTAGACACTCGAAAGGTTCTCACAACGTCGTTTGACACACGATTAGAAAATCAAAGTGTAGGACCTCATATGTATAGTTCGTTGTAGACACTCGAAAGGTACTCACAAGGTTGTTTAACACTCGATTAGAAAATCAATGTTTAGGACCTCATATGTATAGTTCGTTGTAGACACTCGAAAAGTACTCACAACGTCGATTAAAGACCAATATTACACACTATATGAAAATCTAAGTATAGGACCTCATATGTATAGTTCGTTGTAGACACTCGAAAGGTACTCACAACGTCGATTAAAGACCAATATTACACACTTTATGAAAATCTAAGTGTAGGACCTCATATGTATAGTTCGTTCTAGACACTCGAAAGGTTCTCACAACGTCGATTAAAGACCAAAATTACACGCTAATTTAAAATTTAAGTGTAAGACCTCATATGTATAGTTCGTTGTAAACCCTCGAAAGGTTCTCACAACGTCGATTAAAGACCAATATTGCACACTATATGAAAATCTAAGTTTAGGACCTCATATGTATAGTTCGTTGTAGACACTCGAAAGGTACTCACAACGTCGATTAAAGACCAATATTACACCCTATATGAAAATCTAAATGTAGGACCTCATATGTATAGTTCGTTCTAGACACTCGAAAGGTTCTCACAACGTCGTTTGACACACGATTAGAAAATTAAAGTGTAGGACCTCATATGTATAGTTTGTTCTAGACACTAGAAAGGTACTCACAACGTCGATTGAAGACCAATATTACACACTATATGAAAATCTAAGTGTAGGACCTCATATGTATAGTTCGTTGTAGACACTCGAAAGGTACTCACAACGTCGATTAAAGACCAATATTACACACTATATGAAAATCTAAGTGTAGGACCTCACATGTATAGTTCGTTCTAGACACTCGAAAGGTACTCACAACGTCGATTAAAGACCAATATTACACACTTTATGAAAATCTAAGTGTAGGACCTCATATGTATAGTTCGTTGTAGACACTCGAAAAGTACTCACAACGTCGATTAAAGACCAATATTACACACTATATGAAAATCTTAGTGTAGGACCTCATATGTATAGTTCTTTGTAGACACTCGAAAGGTACTCACAACAACGATTAAAGACCAATATTACACACTATATGAAAATCTAAGTGTAGGACCTCATATGTATAGTTCGTTCTAGACACTCGAAAGGTACTCACAAGGTTGTTTAACACTCGATTAGAAAATCAATGTTTAGGACCTCATATGTATAGTTCGTTATAGACACTCGAAAGGTACTCACAACGTCGATTAAAGACCAATATTACACACTATATGAAAATCTAAGTGTAGGACCTCATATGTATAGTTCGTTGTAGACACTCGAAAGGTTCTCACAACGTCGATTAAAGACCAAAATTACACACACACTAATTTAAAATTTAAGTGTAGGACCTCATATGTATAGTTCGTTCTAGACACTCGAAAGGTTCTCACAACGTCGTTTGACACACGATTAGAAAATCAAAGTGTAGGACCTCATATGTATAGTTCGTTGTAAACCCTCGAAAGGTACTCACAACGTCGATTAAAGACCAATATTACACACTATATGAAAATCTAAGTGTAGGACCTCATATGTATAGTTCGTTCTAGACACTCGAAAGGTTTTCACAACGTCGTTTGACACACGATTAGAAAATTAAAGTGTAGGATCTCATACGTATAGTTCATTGTAGACACTCGAGAGGTACTCACAACGTCGATTAAAGACCAATATTACACACTTTATGAAAATCTAAGTATAGGACCTCATATGTATAGTTCGTTGTAGACACTCGAAAGGTACTCACAACGTCGATTAAAGACCAATATTACACACTTTATGAAAATCTAAGTGTAGGACCTCATATGTATAGTTCGTTCTAGACACTCGAAAGGTTCTCACAACGTCGATTAAAGACCAAAATTACACGCTAATTTAAAATTTAAGTGTAAGACCTCATATGTATAGTTCGTTGTAAACCCTCGAAAGGTTCTCACAACGTCGATTAAAGACCAATATTGCACACTATATGAAAATCTAAGTTTAGGACCTCATATGTATAGTTCGTTGTAGACACTCGAAAGGTACTCACAACGTCGATTAAAGACCAATATTACACCCTATATGAAAATCTAAATGTAGGACCTCATATGTATAGTTCGTTCTAGACACTCGAAAGGTTCTCACAACGTCGTTTGACACACGATTAGAAAATTAAAGTGTAGGACCTCATATGTATAGTTTGTTCTAGACACTAGAAAGGTACTCACAACGTCGATTGAAGACCAATATTACACACTATATGAAAATCTAAGTGTAGGACCTCATATGTATAGTTCGTTGTAGACACTCGAAAGGTTCTCACAACGTCGATTAAAGACCAAAATTACACACACACTAATTTAAAATTTAAGTGTAGGACCTCATATGTATAGTTCGTTCTAGACACTCGAAAGGTTCTCACAACGTCGTTTGACACACGATTAGAAAATCAAAGTGTAGGACCTCATATGTATAGTTCGTTGTAGACACTCGAAAGGTACTCACAAGGTTGTTTAACACTCGATTAGAAAATCAATGTTTAGGACCTCATATGTATAGTTCGTTGTAGACACTCGAAAAGTACTCACAACGTCGATTAAAGACCAATATTACACACTATATGAAAATCTAAGTATAGGACCTCATATGTATAGTTCGTTGTAGACACTCGAAAGGTACTCACAACGTCGATTAAAGACCAATATTACACACTTTATGAAAATCTAAGTGTAGGACCTCATATGTATAGTTCGTTCTAGACACTCGAAAGGTTCTCACAACGTCGATTAAAGACCAAAATTACACGCTAATTTAAAATTTAAGTGTAAGACCTCATATGTATAGTTCGTTGTAAACCCTCGAAAGGTTCTCACAACGTCGATTAAAGACCAATATTGCACACTATATGAAAATCTAAGTTTAGGACCTCATATGTATAGTTCGTTGTAGACACTCGAAAGGTACTCACAACGTCGATTAAAGACCAATATTACACCCTATATGAAAATCTAAATGTAGGACCTCATATGTATAGTTCGTTCTAGACACTCGAAAGGTTCTCACAACGTCGTTTGACACACGATTAGAAAATTAAAGTGTAGGACCTCATATGTATAGTTTGTTCTAGACACTAGAAAGGTACTCACAACGTCGATTGAAGACCAATATTACACACTATATGAAAATCTAAGTGTAGGACCTCATATGTATAGTTCGTTGTAGACACTCGAAAGGTACTCACAACGTCGATTAAAGACCAATATTACACACTATATGAAAATCTAAGTGTAGGACCTCACATGTATAGTTCGTTCTAGACACTCGAAAGGTACTCACAACGTCGATTAAAGACCAATATTACACACTTTATGAAAATCTAAGTGTAGGACCTCATATGTATAGTTCGTTGTAGACACTCGAAAAGTACTCACAACGTCGATTAAAGACCAATATTACACACTATATGAAAATCTTAGTGTAGGACCTCATATGTATAGTTCTTTGTAGACACTCGAAAGGTACTCACAACAACGATTAAAGACCAATATTACACACTATATGAAAATCTAAGTGTAGGACCTCATATGTATAGTTCGTTCTAGACACTCGAAAGGTACTCACAAGGTTGTTTAACACTCGATTAGAAAATCAATGTTTAGGACCTCATATGTATAGTTCGTTATAGACACTCGAAAGGTACTCACAACGTCGATTAAAGACCAATATTACACACTATATGAAAATCTAAGTGTAGGACCTCATATGTATAGTTCGTTGTAGACACTCGAAAGGTTCTCACAACGTCGATTAAAGACCAAAATTACACACACACTAATTTAAAATTTAAGTGTAGGACCTCATATGTATAGTTCGTTCTAGACACTCGAAAGGTTCTCACAACGTCGTTTGACACACGATTAGAAAATCAAAGTGTAGGACCTCATATGTATAGTTCGTTGTAGACACTCGAAAGGTACTCACAAGGTTGTTTAACACTCGATTAGAAAATCAATGTTTAGGACCTCATATGTATAGTTCGTTGTAGACACTCGAAAGGTACTCACAACAACGATTAAAGACCAATATTACACACTATATGAAAATCTAAGTGTAGGACCTCATATGTATAGTTCGTTCTAGACACTCGAAAGGTACTCACAAGGTTGTTTAACACTCGATTAGAAAATCAATGTTTAGGACCTCATATGTATAGTTCGTTATAGACACTCGAAAGGTACTCACAACGTCGATTAAAGACCAATATTACACACTATATGAAAATCTAAGTGTAGGACCTCATATGTATAGTTCGTTGTAGACACTCGAAAGGTTCTCACAACGTCGATTAAAGACCAAAATTACACACACACTAATTTAAAATTTAAGTGTAGGACCTCATATGTATAGTTCGTTCTAGACACTCGAAAGGTTCTCACAACGTCGTTTGACACACGATTAGAAAATCAAAGTGTAGGACCTCATATGTATAGTTCATTGTAGACACTCGAAAGGTACTCACAACGTCGATTAAAGACCAATATTACACACTATATGAAAATCTAAGTGTAGGACCTCACATGTATAGTTCGTTCTAGACACTCGAAAGGTACTCACAACGTCGATTAAAGACCAATATTACACACTTTATGAAAATCTAAGTGTAGGACCTCATATGTATAGTTCGTTCTAGACACTCGAAAGGTACTCACAAGGTTGTTTAACACTCGATTAGAAAATCAATGTTTAGGACCTCATATGTATAGTTCGTTATAGACACTCGAAAGGTACTCACAACGTCGATTAAAGACCAATATTACACACTATATGAAAATCTAAGTGTAGGACCTCATATGTATAGTTCGTTGTAGACACTCGAAAGGTTCTCACAACGTCGATTAAAGACCAAAATTACACACACACTAATTTAAAATTTAAGTGTAGGACCTCATATGTATAGTTCGTTCTAGACACTCGAAAGGTTCTCACAACGTCGTTTCACACACGATTAGAAAATCAAAGTGTAGGACCTCATATGTATAGTTCGTTGTAGACACTCGAAAGGTACTCACAAGGTTGTTTAACACTCGATTAGAAAATCAATGTTTAGGACCTCATATGTATAGTTCGTTGTAGACACTCGAAAAGTACTCACAACGTCGATTAAAGACCAATATTACACACTATATGAAAATCTTAGTGTAGGACCTCATATGTATAGTTCTTTGTAGACACTCGAAAGGTACTCACAACAACGATTAAAGACCAATATTACACACTATATGAAAATCTAAGTGTAGGACCTCATATGTATAGTTCGTTCTAGACACTCGAAAGGTACTCACAAGGTTGTTTAACACTCGATTAGAAAATCAATGTTTAGGACCTCATATGTATAGTTCGTTATAGACACTCGAAAGGTACTCACAACGTCGATTAAAGACCAATATTACACACTATATGAAAATCTAAGTGTAGGACCTCATATGTATAGTTCGTTGTAGACACTCGAAAGGTTCTCACAACGTCGATTAAAGACCAAAATTACACACACACTAATTTAAAATTTAAGTGTAGGACCTCATATGTATAGTTCGTTCTAGACACTCGAAAGGTTCTCACAACGTCGTTTGACACACGATTAGAAAATCAAAGTGTAGGACCTCATATGTATAGTTCGTTGTAGACACTCGAAAGGTACTCACAAGGTTGTTTAACACTCGATTAGAAAATCAATGTTTAGGACCTCATATGTATAGTTCGTTGTAGACACTCGAAAAGTACTCACAACGTCGATTAAAGACCAATATTACACACTATATGAAAATCTAAGTGTAGGACCTCATATGTATAGTTCGTTCTAGACACTCGAAAGGTACTAACAACGTCGATTAAAGACCATTTCACATACTATATGAAAATCAAAGTTAAAGACCTCATATGTGTAGTTCGTTGTAGACACTCGTAAAGTACCCACAACGTCGTTTAACACACGATTATAAAATCAGAGTTAAGAACCTCATATGTATAGTTCGTTCTAGGCACTCGAAAGGTACTCACAACGTCGATTAAAGACCAAAATTACACACTAATTTAAAATTTAAGTGTAGGACCTCATATGTATAGTTCGTTGTAGACACTCGAAAGGTACTCACAACGTCGATTAAAGACCAAAATTACACACTAATTTAAAATTTAAGTGTAGGACCTCATATGTATAGTTCGTTCTAGACACTCGAAAGGTACTCAAAATGTCGATTGAAAACCAATGTTACACACTATATGAAAATCTAAGAGTAGGACCTCATATGTATAGTTCGTCGAAGACAAACGAAAGGTACTCACAACGTCGATTAAAGACCAATATTACACAATATATGAAAATCTAAGTGTAAGACCTCATATGTATAGTTCGTTGTAAATACTCGAAAGGTACTCACAACGTCGTTTGACACACGATTAGAAAATCAAAGTGTAGGACCTCATATGTATAGTTCGTTGTAGACACTCGAAAGGTACTCACAACGTCGATTAAAGACCAAAATTACACAATAATTTAAAATTTAAGTGTAGGACCTCATATGTATAGTTCGTTGTAGACACTCGAAAGGTACTCACAAGGTTGTTTAACACTCGATTAGAAAATCAATGTTTAGGACCTCATATGTATAGTTCGTTGTAGACACTCGAAAGGTACTCACAACGTCGATTAAAGACCAATATTACACACTATATGAAAATCTAAGTGTAGGACCTCATATGTATAGTTCGTTCTAGACACTCGAAAGGTTCTCACAACGTCGATTAAGGACCAATATTACACACTATATGAAAATCTAAGTGTAGGACCTCATATGTATAGTTCGTTGTAAACACTCGAAAGGTACTCACAACGTCGTTTAACACACGATTAGATAGTCAAAATTAAGGACCTCATATGTATAGTTCGTTGTAGACACTCGAGTGTCTACAACGAACTATACATATGAGGTCCTACACTTAGATTTTCATATAGTGTGTAATATTGGTCTTTAATCGACGTTGTGAGTACCTCTCGAGTGTCTACAATGAACTATACGTATGAGATCCTACACTTAGATTTTCATATAGTGTGTAATATTGGTCTTTAATCGACGTTGTGAGTACCTTTCGAGTGTTTACAACGAACTATACATATGAGGTCCTACACTTAAATTTTAAATTAGTGTGTAAATTTGGTCTTTAATCGACGTTGTGAGTACCTTTCGAGTGTCTAGAACAAACTATACATATGAGGTCCTTAATTTTGACTATCTAATCGTGTGTTAAACGACGTTGTGAGTACCTTTCGAGTGTTAACAACGAACTATACATATGAGGTCCTACACTTAGATTTTCATATAGTGTGTAATATTGGTCCTTAATCGACGTTGTGAGAACCTTTCGAGTGTCTAGAACGAACTATACATATGAGGTCCTACACTTAAATTTGCATATAGTGTGTAATATTGGTCTTTAATCGACGTTGTGAGTACCTTTCGAGGGTTTACAACGAACTATACATATGAGGTCCTACACTTTGATTTTCTAATCGTGTGTCAAACGACGTTGTGAGAACCTTTCGAGTGTCTAGAACGAACTATACATATGAGGTCCTACACTTAAATTTTAAATAAGTGTGTGTGTAATTTTGGTCTTTAATCGACGTTGTGAGAACCTTTCGAGTGTCTACAACGAACTATACATATGAGGTCTTACACTTAGATTTTCATATATTGTGTAATATTGGTCTTTAATCGACGTTGTGAGTACCTTTCGTTTGTCTTCGACGAACTATACATATGAGGTCCTACTCTTAGATTTTCATATAGTGTGTAACATTGGTTTTCAATCGACATTTTGAGTACCTTTCGAGTGTCTAGAACGAACTATACATATGAGGTCCTACACTTAAATTTTAAATTAGTGTGTAATTTTGGTCTTTAATCGACGTTGTGAGTACCTTTCGAGTGCCTAGAACAAACTATACATATAAGGTCCTAAACTTTGATTATCTTATCGTTTGTTAAACGACGTTGTGAGTACCTTTCGAGTGTCTACAACGAACTATACATATGAGGTTCTTAACTCTGATTTTATAATCGTGTGTTAAACGACGTTGTGGGTACTTTACGAGTGTCTACAACGAACTACACATATGAGGTCTTTAACTTTGATTTTCATATAGTATGTGAAATGGTCTTTAATCGACGTTGTTAGTACCTTTCGAGTGTCTAGAACGAACTATACATATGAGGTCCTACACTTAGATTTTCATATAGTGTGTAATATTGGTCTTTAATCGACGTTGTGAGTACTTTTCGAGTGTCTACAACGAACTATACATATGAGGTCCTAAACATTGATTTTCTAATCGAGTGTTAAACAACCTTGTGAGTACCTTTCGAGTGTCTACAACGAACTATACATATGAGGTCCTACACTTTGATTTTCTAATCGTGTGTCAAACGACGTTGTGAGAACCTTTCGAGTGTCTAGAACGAACTATACATATGAGGTCCTACACTTAAATTTTAAATTAGTGTGTGTGTAATTTTGGTCTTTAATCGACGTTGTGAGAACCTTTCGAGTGTCTACAACGAACTATACATATGAGGTCCTACACTTAGATTTTCATATAGTGTGTAATATTGGTCTTTAATCGACGTTGTGAGTACCTTTCGAGTGTCTATAACGAACTATACATATGAGGTCCTAAACATTGATTTTCTAATCGAGTGTTAAACAACCTTGTGAGTACCTTTCGAGTGTCTAGAACGAACTATACATATGAGGTCCTACACTTAGATTTTCATATAGTGTGTAATATTGGTCTTTAATCGTTGTTGTGAGTACCTTTCGAGTGTCTACAACGAACTATACATATGAGGTCCTACACTAAGATTTTCATATAGTGTGTAATATTGGTCTTTAATCGACGTTGTGAGTACTTTTCGAGTGTCTACAACGAACTATACATATGAGGTCCTAAACATTGATTTTCTAATCGAGTGTTAAACAACCTTGTGAGTACCTTTCGAGTGTCTACAACGAACTATACATATGAGGTCCTACACTTTGATTTTCTAATCGTGTGTCAAACGACGTTGTGAGAACCTTTCGAGTGTCTAGAACGAACTATACATATGAGGTCCTACACTTAAATTTTAAATTAGTGTGTGTGTAATTTTGGTCTTTAATCGACGTTGTGAGAACCTTTCGAGTGTCTACAACGAACTATACATATGAGGTCCTACACTTAGATTTTCATATAGTGTGTAATATTGGTCTTTAATCGACGTTGTGAGTACCTTTCGAGTGTCTATAACGAACTATACATATGAGGTCCTAAACATTGATTTTCTAATCGAGTGTTAAACAACCTTGTGAGTACCTTTCGAGTGTCTAGAACGAACTATACATATGAGGTCCTACACTTAGATTTTCATAAAGTGTGTAATATTGGTCTTTAATCGACGTTGTGAGTACCTTTCGAGTGTCTAGAACGAACTATACATGTGAGGTCCTACACTTAGATTTTCATATAGTGTGTAATATTGGTCTTTAATCGACGTTGTGAGTACCTTTCGAGTGTCTACAACGAACTATACATATGAGGTCCTACACTTAGATTTTCATATAGTGTGTAATATTGGTCTTTAATCGACGTTGTGAGTACCTTTCGAGGGTTTTCAACGAACTATACATATGAGGTCCTACACTTTGATTTTCTAATCGTGTGTCAAACGACGTTGTGAGAACCTTTCGAGTGTCTAGAACGAACTATACATATGAGGTCCTACACTTAAATTTTAAATTAGTGTGTGTGTAATTTTGGTCTTTAATCGACGTTGTGAGAACCTTTCGAGTGTCTACAACGAACTATACATATGAGGTCCTACACTTAGATTTTCATATAGTGTGTAATATTGGTCTTTAAACGACGTTGTGAGTACCTTTCGAGTGTCTATAACGAACTATACATATGAGGTCCTAAACATTGATTTTCTAATCGAGTGTTAAACAACCTTGTGAGTACCTTTCGAGTGTCTAGAACGAACTATACATATGAGGTCCTACACTTAGATTTTCATAAAGTGTGTAATATTGGTCTTTAATCGACGTTGTGAGTACCTTTCGAGTGTCTACAACGAACTATACATATGAGGTCCTACACTTAAATTTTAAATAAGTGTGTAATTTTGGTCTTTAATCGACGTGGTGAGTACCTTTCGAGTGTCTACAACGAACTATACATATGAGGTCCTACACTTAGATGTTCATATAGTGTGTAATATTGGTCTTCAATCGACGTTGTGAGTACCTTTCGAGTGTTTACAACGAACTATACATATGAGGTCCTACACTTAAATTTTAAATTAGTGTGTAATTTTGGTCTTTAATCGACGTTGTGAGTACCTTTCGAGTGTCTACAACGAACTATACATATGAGGTCCTACACTTAGATTTTCATATAGTGTGTAATTTTGGTCTTTAATCGACGTTGTGAGAACCTTTCGAGTGTCTAGAACGAACTCTACATATGAGGTCCTACACTTAGATTTTCATCTAGTGTGTAATATTGGTCTTCAATCGACGTTGTGAGTACCTTTCTAGTGTCTAGAACAAACTATACATATGAGGTCCTACACTTTAATTTTCTAATCGTGTGTCAAACGACGTTGTGAGAACCTTTCGAGTGTCTAGAACGAACTATACATATGAGGTCCTACATTTAGATTTTCATATAGTGTGCAATATTGGTCTTTAATCGACGTTGTGAGTACCTTTCGAGGGTTTACAACGAACTATACATATGAGGTCTTACACTTAAATTTTAAATTAGCGTGTAATTTTGGTCTTTAATCGACGTTGTGAGAACCTTTCGAGTGTCTAGAACGAACTATACATATGAGGTCCTACACTTAGATTTTCATAAAGTGTGTAATATTGGTCTTTAATCGACGTTGTGAGTACCTTTCGAGTGTCTACAACGAACTATACATATGAGGTCCTATACTTAGATTTTCATATAGTGTGTAATATTGGTCTTTAATCGACGTTGTGAGTACCTCTCGAGTGTCTACAATGAACTATACGTATGAGATCCTATACTTTAATTTTCTAATCGTGTGTCAAACGACGTTGTGAGAACCTTTCGAGTGTCTAGAACGAACTATACATATGAGGTCCTACACTTAGATTTTTATATAGTGTGTAATATTGGTCTTTAATCGACGTTGTGAGTACCTTTCGAGGGTTTACAACGAACTATACATATGAGGTCCTACACTTTGATTTTCTAATCGTGTGTCAAACGACGTTGCGAGAACCTTTCGAGTGTCTAGAACGAACTATACATATGAGGTCCTACACTTAAATTTTAAATTAGTGTGTGTGTAATTTTGGTCTTTAATCGACGTTGTGAGAACCTTTCGAGTGTCTACAACGAACTATACATATGAGGTCCTACACTTAGATTTTCATATAGTGTGTAATATTGGTCTTTAATCGACGTTGTGAGTACCTTTCTAGTGTCTAGAACAAACTATACATATGAGGTCCTACACTTTAATTTTCTAATCGTGTGTCAAACGACGTTGTGAGAACCTTTCGAGTGTCTAGAACGAACTATACATATGAGGTACTACATTTAGATTTTCATATAGGGTGTAATATTGGTCTTTAATCGACGTTGTGAGTACCTTTCGAGTGTCTACAACGAACTATACATATGAGGTCCTAAACTTAGATTTTCATATAGTGTGCAATATTGGTCTTTAATCGACGTTGTGAGTACCTTTCGAGGGTTTACAACGAACTATACATATGAGGTCTTACACTTAAATTTTAAATTAGCGTGTAATTTTGGTCTTTAATCGACGTTGTGAGAACCTTTCGAGTGTCTAGAACGAACTATACATATGAGGTCCTACACTTAGATTTTTATATAGTGTGTAATATTGGTCTTTAATCGACGTTGTGAGTACCTCTCGAGTGTCTACAATGAACTATACGTATGAGATCCTATACTTTAATTTTCTAATCGTGTGTCAAACGACGTTGTGAGAACCTTTCGAGTGTCTAGAACGAACTATACATATGAGGTCCTACACTTAGATTTTTATATAGTGTGTAATATTGGTCTTTAATCGACGTTGTGAGTACCTTTCGAGGGTTTACAACGAACTATACATATGAGGTCCTACACTTTGATTTTCTAATCGTGTGTCAAACGACGTTGTGAGAACCTTTCGAGTGTCTAGAACGAACTATACATATGAGGTCCTACACTTAAATTTTAAATTAGTGTGTGTGTAATTTTGGTCTTTAATCGACGTTGTGAGAACCTTTCGAGTGTCTACAACGAACTATACATATGAGGTCCTACACTTAGATTTTCATATAGTGTGTAATATTGGTCTTTAATCGACGTTGTGAGTACCTTTCGAGTGTCTATAACGAACTATACATATGAGGTCCTAAACATTGATTTTCTAATCGAGTGTTAAACAACCTTGTGAGTACCTTTCGAGTGTCTAGAACGAACTATACATATGAGGTCCTACACTTAGATTTTCATATAGTGTGTAATATTGGTCTTTAATCGTTGTTGTGAGTACCTTTCGAGTGTCTACAACGAACTATACATATGAGGTCCTACACTAAGATTTTCATATAGTGTGTAATATTGGTCTTTAATCGACGTTGTGAGTACTTTTCGAGTGTCTACAACGAACTATACATATGAGGTCCTAAACATTGATTTTCTAATCGAGTGTTAAACAACCTTGTGAGTACCTTTCGAGTGTCTACAACGAACTATACATATGAGGTCCTACACTTTGATTTTCTAATCGTGTGTCAAACGACGTTGTGAGAACCTTTCGAGTGTCTAGAACGAACTATACATATGAGGTCCTACACTTAAATTTTAAATTAGTGTGTGTGTAATTTTGGTCTTTAATCGACGTTGTGAGAACCTTTCGAGTGTCTACAACGAACTATACATATGAGGTCCTACACTTAGATTTTCATATAGTGTGTAATATTGGTCTTTAATCGACGTTGTGAGTACCTTTCGAGTGTCTATAACGAACTATACATATGAGGTCCTAAACATTGATTTTCTAATCGAGTGTTAAACAACCTTGTGAGTACCTTTCGAGTGTCTAGAACGAACTATACATATGAGGTCCTACACTTAGATTTTCATAAAGTGTGTAATATTGGTCTTTAATCGACGTTGTGAGTACCTTTCGAGTGTCTAGAACGAACTATACATGTGAGGTCCTACACTTAGATTTTCATATAGTGTGTAATATTGGTCTTTAATCGACGTTGTGAGTACCTTTCGAGTGTCTACAACGAACTATACATATGAGGTCCTACACTTAGATTTTCATATAGTGTGTAATATTGGTCTTCAATCGACGTTGTGAGTACCTTTCTAGTGTCTAGAACAAACTATACATATGAGGTCCTACACTTTAATTTTCTAATCGTGTGTCAAACGACGTTGTGAGAACCTTTCGAGTGTCTAGAACGAACTATACATATGAGGTCCTACATTTAGATTTTCATATAGGGTGTAATATTGGTCTTTAATCGACGTTGTGAGTACCTTTCGAGTGTCTACAACGAACTATACATATGAGGTCCTAAACTTAGATTTTCATATAGTGTGCAATATTGGTCTTTAATCGACGTTGTGAGAACCTTTCGAGGGTTTACAACGAACTATACATATGAGGTCTTACACTTAAATTTTAAATTAGCGTGTAATTTTGGTCTTTAATCGACGTTGTGAGAACCTTTCGAGTGTCTAGAACGAACTATACATATGAGGTCCTACACTTAGATTTTCATAAAGTGTGTAATATTGGTCTTTAATCGACGTTGTGAGTACCTTTCGAGTGTCTACAACGAACTATACATATGAGGTCCTATACTTAGATTTTCATATAGTGTGTAATATTGGTCTTTAATCGACGTTGTGAGTACTTTTCGAGTGTCTACAACGAACTATACATATGAGGTCCTAAACATTGATTTTCTAATCGAGTGTTAAACAACCTTGTGAGTACCTTTCGAGTGTCTACAACGAACTATACATATGAGGTCCTACACTTTGATTTTCTAATCGTGTGTCAAACGACGTTGTGAGAACCTTTCGAGTGTCTAGAACGAACTATACATATGAGGTCCTACACTTAAATTTTAAATTAGTGTGTGTGTAATTTTGGTCTTTAATCGACGTTGTGAGAACCTTTCGAGTGTCTACAACGAACTATACATATGAGGTTCTACACTTAGATTTTCATATAGTGTGTAATATTGGTCTTCAATCGACGTTGTGAGTACCTTTCTAGTGTCTAGAACAAACTATACATATGAGGTCCTACACTTTAATTTTCTAATCGTGTGTCAAACGACGTTGTGAGAACCTTTCGAGTGTCTAGAACGAACTATACATATGAGGTCCTACATTTAGATTTTCATATAGGGTGTAATATTGGTCTTTAATCGACGTTGTGAGTACCTTTCGAGTGTCTACAACGAACTATACATATGAGGTCCTAAACTTAGATTTTCATATAGTGTGCAATATTGGTCTTTAATCGACGTTGTGAGAACCTTTCGAGGGTTTACAACGAACTATACATATGAGGTCTTACACTTAAATTTTAAATTAGCGTGTAATTTTGGTCTTTAATCGACGTTGTGAGTACCTCTCGAGTGTCTACAATGAACTATACGTATGAGATCCTACACTTTAATTTTCTAATCGTGTGTCAAACGACGTTGTGAAAACCTTTCGAGTGTCTAGAACGAACTATACATATGAGGTCCTACACTTAGATTTTCATATAGTGTGTAATATTGGTCTTTAATCGTTGTTGTGAGTACCTTTCGAGTGTCTACAACGAACTATACATATGAGGTCCTACACTAAGATTTTCATATAGTGTGTAATATTGGTCTTTAATCGACGTTGTGAGTACTTTTCGAGTGTCTACAACGAACTATACATATGAGGTCCTAAACATTGATTTTCTAATCGAGTGTTAAACAACCTTGTGAGTACCTTTCGAGTGTCTACAACGAACTATACATATGAGGTCCTACACTTTGATTTTCTAATCGTGTGTCAAACGACGTTGTGAGAACCTTTCGAGTGTCTAGAACGAACTATACATATGAGGTCCTACACTTAAATTTTAAATTAGTGTGTGTGTAATTTTGGTCTTTAATCGACGTTGTGAGAACCTTTCGAGTGTCTACAACGAACTATACATATGAGGTCCTACACTTAGATTTTCATATAGTGTGTAATATTGGTCTTTAATCGACGTTGTGAGTACCTTTCGAGTGTCTATAACGAACTATACATATGAGGTCCTAAACATTGATTTTCTAATCGAGTGTTAAACAACCTTGTGAGTACCTTTCGAGTGTCTAGAACGAACTATACATATGAGGTCCTACACTTAGATTTTCATAAAGTGTGTAATATTGGTCTTTAATCGACGTTGTGAGTACCTTTCGAGTGTCTAGAACGAACTATACATGTGAGGTCCTACACTTAGATTTTCATATAGTGTGTAATATTGGTCTTTAATCGACGTTGTGAGTACCTTTCGAGTGTCTACAACGAACTATACATATGAGGTCCTACACTTAGATTTTCATATAGTGTGTAATATTGGTCTTCAATCGACGTTGTGAGTACCTTTCTAGTGTCTAGAACAAACTATACATATGAGGTCCTACACTTTAATTTTCTAATCGTGTGTCAAACGACGTTGTGAGAACCTTTCGAGTGTCTAGAACGAACTATACATATGAGGTCCTACATTTAGATTTTCATATAGGGTGTAATATTGGTCTTTAATCGACGTTGTGAGTACCTTTCGAGTGTCTACAACGAACTATACATATGAGGTCCTAAACTTAGATTTTCATATAGTGTGCAATATTGGTCTTTAATCGACGTTGTGAGAACCTTTCGAGGGTTTACAACGAACTATACATATGAGGTCTTACACTTAAATTTTAAATTAGCGTGTAATTTTGGTCTTTAATCGACGTTGTGAGAACCTTTCGAGTGTCTAGAACGAACTATACATATGAGGTCCTACACTTAGATTTTCATAAAGTGTGTAATATTGGTCTTTAATCGACGTTGTGAGTACCTTTCGAGTGTCTACAACGAACTATACATATGAGGTCCTATACTTAGATTTTCATATAGTGTGTAATATTGGTCTTTAATCGACGTTGTGAGTACTTTTCGAGTGTCTACAACGAACTATACATATGAGGTCCTAAACATTGATTTTCTAATCGAGTGTTAAACAACCTTGTGAGTACCTTTCGAGTGTCTACAACGAACTATACATATGAGGTCCTACACTTTGATTTTCTAATCGTGTGTCAAACGACGTTTTGAGAACCTTTCGAGTGTCTAGAACGAACTATACATATGAGGTCCTACACTTAAATTTTAAATTAGTGTGTGTGTAATTTTGGTCTTTAATCGACGTTGTGAGAACCTTTCGAGTGTCTACAACGAACTATACATATGAGGTCCTACACTTAGATTTTCATATAGTGTGTAATATTGGTCTTCAATCGACGTTGTGAGTACCTTTCTAGTGTCTAGAACAAACTATACATATGAGGTCCTACACTTTAATTTTCTAATCGTGTGTCAAACGACGTTGTGAGAACCTTTCGAGTGTCTAGAACGAACTATACATATGAGGTCCTACATTTAGATTTTCATATAGGGTGTAATATTGGTCTTTAATCGACGTTGTGAGTACCTTTCGAGTGTCTACAACGAACTATACATATGAGGTCCTAAACTTAGATTTTCATATAGTGTGCAATATTGGTCTTTAATCGACGTTGTGAGAACCTTTCGAGGGTTTACAACGAACTATACATATGAGGTCTTACACTTAAATTTTAAATTAGCGTGTAATTTTGGTCTTTAATCGACGTTGTGAGAACCTTTCGAGTGTCTAGAACGAACTATACATATGAGGTCCTACACTTAGATTTTCATAAAGTGTGTAATATTGGTCTTTAATCGACGTTGTGAGTACCTTTCGAGTGTCTACAACGAACTATACATATGAGGTCCTATACTTAGATTTTCATATAGTGTGTAATATTGGTCTTTAATCGACGTTGTGAGTACCTCTCGAGTGTCTACAATGAACTATACGTATGAGATCCTACACTTTAATTTTCTAATCGTGTGTCAAACGACGTTGTGAAAACCTTTCGAGTGTCTAGAACGAACTATACATATGAGGTCCTACACTTAGATTTTCATATAGTGTGTAATATTGGTCTTTAATCGACGTTGTGAGTACCTTTCGAGGGTTTACAACGAACTATACATATGAGGTCCTACACTTTGATTTTCTAATCGTGTGTCAAACGACGTTGTGAGAACCTTTCGAGTGTCTAGAACGAACTATACATATGAGGTCCTACACTTAAATTTTAAATTAGTGTGTGTGTAATTTTGGTCTTTAATCGACGTTGTGAGAACCTTTCGAGTGTCTACAACGAACTATACATATGAGGTCCTACACTTAGATTTTCATATAGTGTGTAATATTGGTCTTTAATCGACGTTGTGAGTACCTTTCGAGTGTCTATAACGAACTATACATATGAGGTCCTAAACATTGATTTTCTAATCGAGTGTTAAACAACCTTGTGAGTACCTTTCGAGTGTCTAGAACGAACTATACATATGAGGTCCTACACTTAGATTTTCATATAGTGTGTAATATTGGTCTTTAATCGTTGTTGTGAGTACCTTTCGAGTGTCTACAACGAACTATACATATGAGGTCCTACACTAAGATTTTCATATAGTGTGTAATATTGGTCTTTAATCGACGTTGTGAGTACTTTTCGAGTGTCTACAACGAACTATACATATGAGGTCCTAAACATTGATTTTCTAATCGAGTGTTAAACAACCTTGTGAGTACCTTTCGAGTGTCTAGAACGAACTATACATATGAGGTCCTACACTTAGATTTTCATAAAGTGTGTAATATTGGTCTTTAATCGACGTTGTGAGTACCTTTCGAGTGTCTACAACGAACTATACATATGAGGTCCTACACTTAAATTTTAAATTAGTGTGTAATTTTGGTCTTTAATCGACGTTGTGAGTACCTTTCGAGTGTCTACAACGAACTATACATATGAGGTCCTACACTTAGATGTTCATATAGTGTGTAATATTGGTCTTCAATCGACGTTGTGAGTACCTTTCGAGTGTTTACAACGAACTATACATATGAGGTCCTACACTTAAATTTTAAATTAGTGTGTAATTTTGGTCTTTAATCGACGTTGTGAGTACCTTTCGAGTGTCTACAACGAACTATACATATGAGGTCCTACACTTAGATTTTCATATAGTGTGTAATTTTGGTCTTTAATCGACGTTGTGAGAACCTTTCGAGTGTCTAGAACGAACTCTACATATGAGGTCCTACACTTAGATTTTCATATAGTGTGTAATATTGGTCTTCAATCGACGTTGTGAGTACCTTTCTAGTGTCTAGAACAAACTATACATATGAGGTCCTACACTTTAATTTTCTAATCGTGTGTCAAACGACGTTGTGAGAACCTTTCGAGTGTCTAGAACGAACTATACATATGAGGTCCTACATTTAGATTTTCATATAGGGTGTAATATTGGTCTTTAATCGACGTTGTGAGTACCTTTCGAGTGTCTACAACGAACTATACATATGAGGTCCTAAACTTAGATTTTCATATAGTGTGCAATATTGGTCTTTAATCGACGTTGTGAGTACCTTTCGAGGGTTTACAACGAACTATACATATGAGGTCTTACACTTAAATTTTAAATTAGCGTGTAATTTTGGTCTTTAATCGACGTTGTGAGAACCTTTCGAGTGTCTAGAACGAACTATACATATGAGGTCCTACACTTAGATTTTCATAAAGTGTGTAATATTGGTCTTTAATCGACTTTGTGAGTACCTTTCGAGTGTCTACAACGAACTATACATATGAGGTCCTATACTTAGATTTTCATATAGTGTGTAATATTGGTCTTTAATCGACGTTGTGAGTAGCTCTCGAGTGTCTACAATGAACTATACGTATGAGATCCTACACTTTAATTTTCTAATCGTGTGTCAAACGACGTTGTGAGAACCTTTCGAGTGTCTAGAACGAACTATACATATGAGGTCCTACACTTAGATTTTCATATAGTGTGTAATATTGGTCTTTAATCGACGTTGTGAGTACCTTTCGAGGGTTTACAACGAACTATACATATGAGGTCCTACACTTTGATGTTCTAATCGTGTGTCAAACGACGTTGTGAGAACCTTTCGAGTGTCTAGAACGAACTATACATATGAGGTCCTACACTTAAATTTTAAATTAGTGTGTGTGTAATTTTGGTCTTTAATCGACGTTGTGAGAACCTTTCGAGTGTCTACAACGAACTATACATATGAGGTCCTACACTTAAATTTTCATATAGTGTGTAATATTGGTCTTTAATCGACGTTGTGAGTACCTTTCGAGTGTCTACAACGAACTATACATATGAGGTCCTAAACATTGATTTTCTAATCGAGTGTTAAACAACCTTGTGAGTACCTTTCGAGTGTCTACAACGAACTATACATATGAGGTCCTACACTTAGATTTTCATATAATGTGTAATATTGGTCTTTAATCGACGTTGTGAGTACCTTTCGAGTGTCTACAACGAACTATACATATGAGGTCCTACACTTAGATTTTCATATAGTGTGTAATATTGGTCTTTAATCGACGTTGTGAGTACCTCTCGAGTGTCTACAATGAACTATACGTAAGAGATCCTACACTTAGATTTTCATATAGTGTGTAATATTGGTCTTTAATCGACGTTGTGAGTACCTTTCGAGTGTTTACAACGAACTATACATATGAGGTCCTACACTTAAATTTTAAATTAGTGTGTAAATTTGGTCTTTAATCGACGTTGTGAGTACCTTTCGAGTGTCTAGAACAAACTATACATATGAGGTCCTTAATTTTGACTATCTAATCGTGTGTTAAACGACGTTGTGAGTACCTTTCGAGTGTTTACAACGAACTATACATATGAGGTCCTACACTTAGATTTTCATATAGTGTGTAATATTGGTCCTTAATCGACGTTGTGAGAACCTTTCGAGTGTCTAGAACGAACTATACATATGAGGTCCTACACTTAGATTTTCATATAGTGTGTAATATTGGTCTTTAATCGACGTTGTGAGTACCTTTCGAGTGTCTACAACGAACTATACATATGAGGTCCTAAACATTGATTTTCTAATCGAGTGTTAAACAACCTTGTGAGTACCTTTCGAGTGTCTACAACGAACTATACATATGAGGTCCTACACTTAAATTTTAAATTATTGTGTAATTTTGGTCTTTAATCGACGTTGTGAGTACCTTTCGAGTGTCTACAACGAACTATACATATGAGGTCCTACACTTAGATTTTCATATAGTGTGTAATATTGGTCTTTAATCGACGTTGTGAGTACCTCTCGAATGTCTACAATGAACTATACGTAAGAGATCCTACACTTAGGTTTTCATATAGTGTGTAATATTGGTCTTTAATCGACGTTGTGAGTACCTTTCGAGTGTTTACAACGAACTATACATATGAGGTCCTACACTTAAATTTTAAATTAGTGTGTAAATTTGGTCTTTAATCGACGTTGTGAGTACCTTTCGAGTGTCTAGAACAAACTATACATATGAGGTCCTTAATTTTGACTATCTAATCGTGTGTTAAACGACGTTGTGAGTACCTTTCGAGTGTTTACAACGAACTATACATATGAGGTCCTACACTTAGATTTTCATATAGTGTGTAATATTGGTCCTTAATCGACGTTGTGAGAACCTTTCGAGTGTCTAGAACGAACTATACATATGAGGTCCAACACTTAGATTTTCATATAGTGTGTAATATTGGTCTTTAATCGACGTTGTGAGTACCTTTCGAGTGTCTACAACGAACTATACATATGAGGTCCTAAACATTGATTTTCTAATCGAGTGTTAAACAACCTTGTGAGTACCTTTCGAGTGTCTACAACGAACTATACATATGAGGTCCTACACTTAAATTTTAAATTATTGTGTAATTTTGGTCTTTAATCGACGTTGTGAGTACCTTTCGAGTGTCTACAACGAACTATACATATGAGGTCCTACACTTAGATTTTCATATAGTGTGTAATATTGGTCTTTAATCGACGTTGTGAGTACCTTTCGAGGGTTTACAACGAACTATACATATGAGGTCCTACACTTTGATTTTCTAATCGTGTGTCAAACGACGTTGTGAGAACCTTTCGAGTGTCTAGAACGAACTATACATATGAGGTCCTACACTTAAATTTTAAATAAGTGTGTGTGTAATTTTGGTCTTTAATCGACGTTGGGAGAACCTTTCGAGTGTCTACAACGAACTATACATATGAGGTCCTACACTTAGATTTTCATATAGTGTGTAATATTGGTCTTTAATCGACGTTGTGAATACCTTTCGAGTGTCTATAACGAACTATACATATGAGGTCCTAAACATTGATTTTCTAATCGAGTGTTAAACAACCTTGTGAGTACCTTTCGAGGGTCTACAACGAACTAAACATATGAGGTCTTTCACTTAAATTTTAAATTAGTGTGTAATTTTGGTCTTTAATCGACGTTGTGAGAACCTTTCGAGTGTCTACAACGAACTATACATATGAGGTCCTACACTTAGATTTTCATAAAGTGTGTAATATTGGTCTTTAATCGACGTTGTGAGTACCTTTCGAGTGTCTATAACAAACTTTACATATGAGGTCCTTAATTTTGACTTTCTAATCGTGTGTTAAACGACGTTGTGAGTACCTTTCGAGTATTAACAACGAACTATACATATGAGGTCTTACACTTAGATTTTCATATATTGTGTAATATTGGTCTTTAATCGACGTTGTGAGTACCTTTCGTTTGTCTTCGACGAACTATACATATGAGGTCCTACTCTTAGATTTTCATATAGTGTGTAACATTGGTTTTCAATCGACATTTTGAGTACCTTTCGAGTGTCTAGAAGGAACTATACATATGAGGTCCTACACTTAAATTTTAAATTAGTGTGTAATTTTGGTCTTTAATCGACGTTGTGAGTACCTTTCGAGTGTCTACAACGAACTATACATATGAGGTCCTACACTTAAATTTTAAATTAGTGTGTAATTTTGGTCTTTAATCGACGTTGTGAGTACCTTTCGAGTGCCTAGAACAAACTATACATATAAGGTCCTAAACTTTGATTATCTTATCGTTTGTTAAACGACGTTGTGAGTACCTTTCGAGTGTCTACAACGAACTATACATATGAGGTTCTTAACTCTGATTTTATAATCGTGTGTTAAACGACGTTGTGGGTACTTTACGAGTGTCTACAACGAACTACACATATGAGGTCTTACACTTAAATTTTAAATTAGCGTGTAATTTTGGTCTTTAATCGACGTTGTGAGAACCTTTCGAGTGTCTAGAACGAACTATACATATGAGGTCCTACACTTAGATTTTCATAAAGTGTGTAATATTGGTCTTTAATCGACGTTGTGAGTACCTTTCGAGTGTCTACAACGAACTATACATATGAGGTCCTATACTTAGATTTTCATATAGTGTGTAATATTGGTCTTTAATCGACGTTGTGAGTACCTCTCGAGTGTCTACAATGAACTATACGTATGAGATCCTACACTTTAATTTTCTAATCGTGTGTCAAACGACGTTGTGAGAACCTTTCGAGTGTCTAGAACGAACTATACATATGAGGTCCTACACTTAGATTTTCATATAGTGTGTAATATTGGTCTTTAATCGTCGTTGTGAGTACCTTTCGAGGGTTTACAACGAACTATACATATGAGGTCCTACACTTTGATTTTCTAATCGTGTGTCAAACGACGTTGTGAGAACCTTTCGAGTGTCTAGAACGAACTATACATATGAGGTCCTACACTTAAATTTTAAATTAGTGTGTGTGTAATTTTGGTCTTTAATCGACGTTGTGAGAACCTTTCGAGTGTCTACAACGAACTATACATATGAGGTCCTACACTTAAATTTTCATATAGTGTGTAATATTGGTCTTTAATCGACGTTGTGAGTACCTTTCGAGTGTCTACAACGAACTATACATATGAGGTCCTAAACATTGATTTTCTAATCGAGTGTTAAACAACCTTGTGAGTACCTTTCGAGTGTCTACAACGAACTATACATATGAGGTCCTACACTTAGATTTTCATATAATGTGTAATATTGGTCTTTAATCGACGTTGTGAGTACCTTTCGAGTGTCTACAACGAACTATACATATGAGGTCCTACACTTAGATTTTCATATAGTGTGTAATATTGGTCTTTAATCGACGTTGTGAGTACCTCTCGAGTGTCTACAATGAACTATACGTAAGAGATCCTACACTTAGATTTTCATATAGTGTGTAATATTGGTCTTTAATCGACGTTGTGAGTACCTTTCGAGTGTTTACAACGAACTATACATATGAGGTCCTACACTTAAATTTTAAATTAGTGTGTAAATTTGGTCTTTAATCGACGTTGTGAGTACCTTTCGAGTGTCTAGAACAAACTATACATATGAGGTCCTTAATTTTGACTATCTAATCGTGTGTTAAACGACGTTGTGAGTTCCTTTCGAGTGTTTACAACGAACTATACATATGAGGTCCTACACTTAGATTTTCATATAGTGTGTAATATTGGTCCTTAATCGACGTTGTGAGAACCTTTCGAGTGTCTAGAACGAACTATACATATGAGGTCCTACACTTAGATTTTCATATAGTGTGTAATATTGGTCTTTAATCGACGTTGTGAGTACCTTTCGAGGGTTTACAACGAACTATACATATGAGGTCCTACACTTTGATTTTCTAATCGTGTGTCAAACGACGTTGTGAGAACCTTTCGAGTGTCTAGAACGAACTATACATATGAGGTCCTACACTTAAATTTTAAATAAGTGTGTGTGTGATTTTGGTCTTTAATCGACGTTGTGAGAACCTTTCGAGTGTCTACAACGAACTATACATATGAGGTCCTACACTTAGATTTTCATATAGTGTGTAATATTGGTCTTTAATCGACGTTGTGAGTACCTTTCGAGTGTCTATAACGAACTATACATATGAGGTCCTAAACATTGATTTTCTAATCGAGTGTTAAACAACCTTGTGAGTACCTTTCGAGGGTCTACAACGAACTAAACATATGAGGTCTTTCACTTAAATTTTAAATTAGTGTGTAATTTTGGTCTTTAATCGACGTTTTGAGAACCTTTCGAGTGTCTACAACGAACTATACATATGAGGTCCTACACTTAGATTTTCATAAAGTGTGTAATATTGGTCTTTAATCGACGTTGTGAGTACCTTTCGAGTGTCTATAACAAACTTTACATATGAGGTCCTTAATTTTGACTTTCTAATCGTGTGTTAAACGACGTTGTGAGTACCTTTCGAGTATTTACAACGAACTATACATATGAGGTCTTACACTTAGGTTTTCATATATTGTGTAATATTGGTCTTTAATCGACGTTGTGAGTACCTTTCGTTTGTCTTCGACGAACTATACATATGAGGTCCTACTCTTAGATTTTCATATAGTGTGTAACATTGGTTTTCAATCGACATTTTGAGTACCTTTCGAGTGTCTAGAACGAACTATACATATGAGGTCCTACACTTAAATTTTAAATTAGTGTGTAATTTTGGTCTTTAATCGACGTTGTGAGTACCTTTCGAGTGTCTACAACGAACTATACATATGAGGTCCTACACTTAAATTTTAAATTAGTGTGTAATTTTGGTCTTTAATCGACGTTGTGAGTACCTTTCGAGTGCCTAGAACAAACTATACATATAAGGTCCTAAACTTTGATTATCTTATCGTTTGTTAAACGACGTTGTGAGTACCTTTCGAGTGTCTACAACGAACTATACATATGAGGTTCTTAACTCTGATTTTATAATCGTGTGTTAAACGACGTTGTGGGTACTTTACGAGTGTCTACAACGAACTACACATATGAGGTCTTTAACTTTGATTTTCATATAGTATGTGAAATGGTCTTTAATCGACGTTGTTAGTACCTTTCGAGTGTCTGGAACGAACTATACATATGAGGTCCTTAACTTTTATTTTCTAATCGTGTGTCAAATGACGTTGTGAGAAACTTACGTATGTCTCTAAAACACTTGTGAGAACTTTACGTATGTCTCTAAAACACTTCTGAGAACCTTGTGCCCTAAACGATATTACACAAACGTTATCTTATATCTGTTTTTTTTCTCTTTAGATTTTTTATTTCAAATTTTTTGTTCAGTCCCCATAATTATGGTCTATAAATAAGGTCCCTATAATTAAGGTGCGGAACGTACCGAGTGTTAATTGTTCGTCATAAGGATGGTTAATATCGTAAAAGTGTCATTTGGTCCCGGCAAGTGCTGCGGAAAACTGGCAGAGTGGTAAAGTAGTTAAAACGGAACTACGTCATTTGACCTAATGTCCTCATATGTATAGTAAGTTTCGATTTTTAAAAAGGTTTAAATTTTGATGTTTTTTTTTGGTTTCCGTTATTGGAAGAGGTTTATCTATATAGGTGTTTTTTCAAATTATTTTTCATTGATTATTAAAGAAGATATCAACTGTCAAAGTTAGTCCCGACAAAATCGTCTGAAAACCGACGACGTGTTGGGTCCCAGTGCTGTATGTAATGGCCGTATGTGTGTGTGTGTGTGTGGGTGGAAGATTTCTGAAACTCTACGACCAAGATTTCTGTTAATTTATGGGTTTGGCGATTCACAAAACCCACGGGCGGTGCTCATCAATGTCTTTTCCATAGTGTATGAGAGGAGGCTTAAGGATAAACCAACGGTTATTTTTGAAAAACGGGTAGTTATATCAAATACGTATATAAGTTTTAGTTTAAAAAAAAAATAAATTTAAGGTATTATAAACATAACAACAGTGTTGCATTAGAATTTACCTACGAAAACGAATATACTAACGGCTACATACAATTACTCGATACTATCTTAGATGTTCAATGACCGTCCCATACTAGCTGTCAAATACGTTTTAGGGACACCTGTTTCTTTATTGTGCTATGGAGTGACATATACATTCGTTACGCTCTTTAATTCTAATGTTAATAAGCCTACGAAATCTTGTATAATTTATTACGAATAAACCGTAATAGTTGGAGCAATATGAATTACATATTCGCGTAGCTTACAATTTACTGGTTGTTTTGAATCTAAAATATATTTCCAAAACGATAATAAAATAATTTGATAGAAAAATAATGTACAATATCAAAAGTACACTTATTAATTTTAATTAACATTTACCATTTAATACACATACGTGAAAATTACAGCATAAAAGAACTGTAAGCATGGCTATTTCAGAGCGTTACTTACAATTACAACCTCTAATCTATAACCAGGCGGTAAGCCTGATTGACAGGACGATTTTAATGAAAAAAGGGACCATAACTAAATGAATGCGGGGGTATTTTGGATCAAGACCTATAAATAGAGGTAGGATTTTGACGAAGAAATCAGTTCATCAATTGAGCTTGAAGCTGGTTTATACACGAGCAAAATGAACGGCGAATCGTTAGTATGATGTCTTCAGAAAATGTCGGAAATACGGCCTTGGTGTTTAAACCATCTCCTTGGTTATTATTTCTCGCTATGTGTATTTTTAAATATAGACCCCCCCTACCCCCATAACTATTTTACCAGACATTATCAAACATTTGAAATTAAATGTAATCGAAAGTTTTATAGAGATAATAGCCACTCTACGTAAAGTACCCGTTTCCCCCGAGTTATGTAATACGACCGAAGAACTTCAAAGCTTTATGAACAACTTACCGGGGCGTTATGCAGCCGTTTACAGTAAGCGTTGCGAAAACAGAGATTTAGAAATAAACTCAGCGGATCTTACGCTCGACGAAATGTTATCATCGCAGTACGATGGACCCGTACTTGATTTCATCCAGCAAGAAAACGGTAAGTTTTATTTTAAAACTCTCATGGACCTCTCCTACACGTGGTGGCTGTCAATTTTGACATATCGCTTAAAATCATGAACACTAGCGATATCTTACGTTAATTTAAAAAATTCGAAAAATCATAAAGGTTAATATTACAGATATTTTGGATGAGTTTTTAATATCTCAAATATATGATTAATCCTCTGCTATATCCCCGGACGCAGCGGAAACGATGGAGGAAGACATGGAGAGAGAGTCGGCGGAATTCGTTGATGACTTCTTTCGTAAATTGGGCGATCAAGAAGGTGGCGGTGGTGTCGATTCGAGGAGCGACGTCATGCCCCTCATCAAAGATATCGTCGATTGCGAGATATTAGACCAACCGTAAAGAACTTCCCCAAATTTGGCATTAATGGTTTGGAAATTAAGGTGCAACTAACGAACGATATCGTTGAAGGTATCAAGTCTGTAGCGGAAGCTGTGTTAGTTGACGTTGCGGCGTGGGACTACGTTCAAATTATTTTGCGCAGTGTTGTACTAGACGTACATCGGCCTGATATCGAACTTAGTTTCAAAAGGCGCGATCAAATCGATATAGGTTTATTGTTCGATCAAATAGAGGAAATTTTGTACGACGACGAGTTGGAGAAATTTTTTTGAACCCCGTAACTATTATATTTTCGATCGTGCGTCTTCCGCAGGGTCAAGGAAGGCCCAAAAGTAAAAATGCCCAAACTTTTCAAACTTTTTCGAGGAATAGACGCTGCATACTCGCCATTAACAATAAAGATTCTCTCTGTTTAGTGCGGGCGATATGTGTAGTGCTCGCTCATTCGAAACACCAGACAGATAAAGAGTTTAAAAGAGAATACGATAGACTTTCTCAGTGCGATGTGAATAACTCGGCGCAAAAGAAGGCCGCCCTCGACTTGTGCGCCAAAGCGTGTGTTTCGATAGCAGAGTGCGGATCGCCCGAATCGTATCGAAAATTTCAAGCGTTTTTGGACTCCCACTCGACTTTAATTTTTCAAATGCAGAATAACGTACCCGTACTTTCGCTAGGCTCTATTAGCGTTGAAGACGACCGACCTTGGATTGCCCTGTTAAACGACGCCAATCATTTAAACGTCATTACGAAACTCAAACCTTTATTCGGCAAGGAACATTTTTGTCACAAGTGTCTAGAAGGGTATAAATATATCCATTCTCATAAATGTAACGACTTTTGTTTTAACTGCCGGCGAGCCGTAAAATGTGAAGGGATGGTTCGTAAATGCCCCGACTGCCAGCCCTCTTTCACGGGAGACAAATGCTTCACGTGGCACAAAAGGTTCGTGGCGGGTAAAATACCATTATGCGGTCGACTATATCATTGTTCGGATTAATCAAAGCTAATCGATATGGATATACGTTCAAAATGCCCCCACGAATGCGGAGAAATATATTGTTTTTCGTGCTCCAGTTTTAGACCCTCGAACCACTTGTGCTATATACAAATTATTAAAGCGCCACGGGTAAAACCACCTGCCAAAAGATCTCTTAAAAACGTTCCAGAACGGCTCATGGTATTTTTCGATTTCGAGTGCCAACAAACTCGTAGACACGCCGAAAAAAAAGTTGTTTCATTCACGAAGCCGTATTATGTATGGCCGAATCGTGCTGCGACGTGTGCATCGAGAACGTGAATGGTACGCATTGTCATCGCTGCGGCCGAGTTGCGTAACTGACTTTTTCGCGTATTTGCGAACGATGCACAAAGTTAAGGACGTTACGCTCTTAAGTCATAACGGTTCGAACTACGACCACCAGTTACTACTTCAAACGATCATGGAAACCGACGATACGTTTTCCCCCGACGTTATTATTTATGGCACACGCATTCTACAAATTAAACTATTCAATCTGACATTTTTAGACAGCTACTGTTTTATCCCTATTCCCCTATCAAAATTCGCCGCTACTTTTGAACTAGGTGACGCATTCTTAAAGGGTCATTTTCCTCATTTTGTGCTTAACTACGTGCCAAATAATTTTGACGCATCAAGGCCTGATGAAACGAATTTAATCTTAGCCGCTTTGCCACCGCCCGAAGCCTATGGGATCGAAAATTTCAGCGCCACGGACAATTGTTCTTTTCTCAAATGGTACGCGAAAGAATCGAAAGAGCGTGCGACTTTTAATTACGTGGAATCCCTCAAAATATATTGTTCCGATGACGTTCATATACTGGCTTCCGGGGCGCTCCGTTTCCGCGCCATATTTAAAGATCTCTGCGACCTGGATCCTTTTAAAGCAGGCGTGACAATCGCATCCGTTTGCAGCGTTGCTTTACGTAAAAAATTCCTCAAAAAGGACACGATAGGCTTAATTCCGGCGCGCGGTTACCGGCTTTTCGAAAACCAATCTAGGGTCGCGATGGAATGGCTTTCGTGGAAAAGTCACGTAACTGGTGATGTTATAAATTCAGCTCTGAACGGCAAAGAGGAGAAGGTACTCAAGATGAAAGTCGACGGAAAGTGCGGCAATAGGATATATCAATTCTCCGGCTGTCTCTGGCACGGTTGTAGAAGGTGTTACGGCGCTGGAACCAATAGAAACCAAGTTTTGCACGGTAACCCCTACGACACTTTGAATATACGTTTTAATAACACGATGAAAATACATAACCGCTTGAAGGAGCTGGGTTACGACGTTACGGAACTTCGGGAATGCGACTGGAGTAAACAGAAAAGCTCCAACCCCTATATTAAATTGTTTTTGGAAAAATCAAATTTCGCGAAAAAATTTCACGAGCCTCTTAATCCTAGAAAAGCTTTTTTTGGCGGACGCGTCAACACTTTGCGCACATATTTCAAAGTATCGGGCCCAGGAAAGATCTTTTACATCGACATTTGTTCGTTGTACCCCTATATAAACAATATGGGCAAGACACCCATAGGCCACCCCGAAATATTGTTAGAAAATATACCCAATGTTTCTGATTTTGAGGGACTTTTATTATGCGACGTTTTACCCCCAACAAACCTATATCACCCGGTATTACCCTACCGTACCCTGAAGGGGAAACTCGTTTTCGGGTTGTGTAGAACTTGTAGCGAAACGCGCTTCCAGGGTGAGTGTAGCCATACCGAAGATGAAAGACTTTTGAGCGGCGTCTGGGTTGTTGATGAGCTACGAAAAGCAGAACAGCGGGGCTACGTTATCAAGAATAAATACGAGGCATGGAAATACGAAGTGACACAATACGATAAGAGCAACGACTCTGGGGGTTATTTAAAGAATACGTCAACTGTTTTCTCAAGGCTAAACAAGAGTCATCCGATTGGCCTCAAGGATGTGATTCACCCGATGATAAAGCCGCGTACATTAAGGCTTACCAAGTTGCCGAAGGGATCCAGCTTGACCCTACTAAAATCAAGAAGAACGAAGGACTTAGGGCAATTTCGAAGCTACTTTTAAACTCGATGTGGGGTGAGCACGAAATTTTTGATTTGAGAATTATTTACAACAAGAATATACAACTATTTACAAAGAGAATAGGCATTCCTCTAGGGATGATTCGTATACTAATATATATCTCCCCTTTTTACAGGTAAACTAGGCCAACGACCTCTCGTCACGAAAACGGAAATCATCAAAGACCGTAAAAATTATTTTGAACTACTGCAAAATCCTGAAGTAGAGGTAAAGTCAGTCTTAACCATCACCGACGAAGCTATCCTAGTGAAATTGATCCCGTGTAAAGAAGCTAAAGTGCCCCTAAAGCATACAAACACGGTAATCGCCGCGTACACAACGGCACAAGCCCGATTGGCTTTACTGGAGTACTTGGAACAAGTTGGCCAATTAAATTTGTACCACGATACTGATTCACTTTTATATTACAGTCCTAGCGGCGAGCTCCTAATTAAGACTGGTCCCTTTTTAGGGGATATGACCGGCGAATTAACTCCTACGTACGGTCCGGGCAGTTACATTTCGGATTTCGCGTCAGCGGGACCTAAAAATTACAGTTATTGGGTAGAGTCCCCGGTAACTGGCAAACGATTCTCCGTAACGAAATGTAAAGGTTTCAGAATAAATTGTACAAACCAGAGTATCATAAACGGAGATACTTTGAAAGCCATGTTAGGCGTGGGTCTCGATAAACCCGCTGACCCGTTCGTCGTTGATTTGCCCCGACAAATACGCCGTCTGGCCGACCATACTCTAGTTAGTGTAGATTTATTTAAGACGTACCGAGTCCTAATAGATAAAGTCAGAGTACTACCCAATTCCGAGACAGTTCCGTACGTATATCGTTCCCCTGGCACCACAACACCACCGGTGATTTTATTATCAGATTGAGACTTGTACAAAAGCACCCCGCGACCGCGCCTGCCAGCCCTCCCACGACCCCCCACCCCGCGAACGCGCCGCGACCCGTGAGCCACCGATATAGTCTTTTTTATATCTGTATATATTGTTGTTGTTGAATGTAAAAATAAAAACAAACAAAAATAAATCATAAAAACTTCGTTATTATTTATACTTATATCATTATAGTTTTAGACATGAGGCAGACATGATTCCATTTTATCATAGCTGCAACATGATGTTGTGCGGACCGAGTCAAAGCGGGAAAACGTATTTCGCCGAGCAATTAATTAAACAAAGACGAAATGTTCCAACCCAATATCGAAGAGGTTTATTGGCACTATAGCGAGTACCAACCGAATTACGATAAATTAAAAGATGTAATTATTTTTCGCGAAGGACTTCCCGATATTAGTACGTTTGACGGCTCGAAAAAGACGCTTATCGTTCTCGACGATTTGCAGGGAACATCCAAGGGAGAGATTGGACAGTTATTCACCCGCGGGTCGCATCATAGGAATTTATCTGTCCTGTATATTACGCAAAACATTTTTCACCAAGCCCGAGATTCCCGGAACATTTCGTTGAACTGCCATTATTTGATATTATTTAAAAATGTTCGTGACCAAGCGCAAGTACATTATTTGGCTACACAGATTATGCCCGAAAATCCAAAATATCTCATCGAGAGCGTAAGTGACGCAACCAAGTTACCGAATTCCCACGTCGTGTTGGATTTGCAAAAAGACTGCCCCGACGAATACAGAGTCAGGTCCGGCGTTTTCCCCGATCAACAGCTGATAGTCTACGTTCCAAAATTATATCAACCCCCTCAACCACCAGCCTTACGTCAGTCGGTCTAAGATGTCCCAGGTCGTCAGGTCGCACAAAACCACGCTCGTCGCTTTGGGTAAATTGAAAGGCTGTAATCGTCGAGCTCTTTTAAGCGGCGCCGATAAGGGGTTATTAGACGCTCTGTCCGCCTGCGTTCATAATACACTTCGAGGTAATATTCCTCTTACTAAAACCCAAAAGTTAGCTTTGAAAAAACATAAGCATACGCTGAGAAAAATCGCTTCTAATACTTTAACTTGGAAACGAAAGAAACAAATTCTTTTAAATCAGAGAGGGGACGGATTTTTCTCGATATTAGTGCCCATCATTACGTCTATACTAGGAGCGCTAACGGGTCGCTAATATGTTACGTTACGCTAAGAAAATGGTTCTAGTACCGGCCAGTACAGCAACTACAACACCAGCAACCTCAACAACAACAACGGTACCTGCCGTCACGTCGATCATTAATCCAACGGACAATGCGTGGAAGGAAATGGATGCCGAAAAGGAAGATATACTGAAAGATAATAGCACCGATGACCGCACGAAATGGAAATTGTACGAAGAACTACTTAAAAGTCAGCGAGGTTTGGTAAAGAAAACGACACCGGAAGTTGCGCAATACGAATCGTGGATAAATCTTTTACCAGCCGGATATAGAGGGCAAGCTAGAGAATTATTTCAACAGTTGGCTTCGGATTCCGAACGCGTACGGTGGAACGAAAAAGCTGAGGTTTTAATAGACGGAGTCCGTGAAACCAACGCCGATATTGTGGATTTAGTTTACCATACGTTGAAACCCGTCGGTAAACGACCCGTAGACTGGGAAAGGTTTCAAAGAATCGTCGCGCCAAAAGGGTCCGAATCGGTAATCGTTAAAAAGAAAAAAGTTAAAAAGTCTAGTACGCCACTGAGGAAACGATTGAGAAGTGGCAAAGAGAACAACAGGGCTTCGTTTATCAAGACGAAATGGGAGGCTTATTAAAGAAAACTGAACGACTCTTATCCAAAATATATTTCGATAGCAAACATCCAGCTTCTTTCGGCTGCGCTACGAAATTGTACGAAGCCGTGAAAGAGCGTGGCGTGTCTCTCGAAGAAGTGGAAACGTTCTTGCAAGGTCACGACGCTTTCACTCTTCATAAACCTGTCATCAGAAAATTCAAGAGACGTCGTGTGTACGTACATAACCGTTACGACTTGTACCAATTAGACTTATGCGATATGAGATCGTTGGCGCAATATAACGATCAATATACGTTCATTTTAACGGGAATCGACGCTTTTTCGAGAGTCGGGTTCGCCGTACCTCTGAAACGGAAAACCGGGGTGGAAGTCGTTCGAGCCTTAAAGATTATTTTCCTAGAGGGCCTACCTATCAGGGTCCAATTCGACAAAGGCCGGGAATTTTTAAACCTTCCAGTGAAGACGTACCTACGGGGGCTGGGCGTCAAATATTTCACGTCAGAGAACGAGGATGTCAAAGCAGCCCTGGTCGAGAGGTACAACAAAACGCTCAAGGGTCGAATGTGGAAATGGTTTACGCATAACAACACTTATCGATACATCGAAGAGTTGCCTAATTTCGTCCACGCCTACAATCATTCCAAACATAGTAGCATATAGATGGCGCCCGTCGACGTCAATGACTGAAACGTACTTCAAGTTTATAAGAACATATACAAACGTGAAAAGAAATCGACGAAAACTACGAAATGTCGAATTGACGTAAACGATTAGGTGCGGTTAAGTAAGCCCGCGGAGGCTTTCGCAAAAGGATACGATGTCAACTGGAGTACCGAGATTTTGAAGGTCGTCTTCAAGGGGGCCAAGAAACCATTTTTATTCAAACTCGTGGATTTATCTGAGGAGCCTGTTATTGGCCAGTTTTACTATTCCGAGTTGCAACGCGTCGACAAACCCGAGATATTCCAAATGGATCAAGTTTTGAAGAAACGCAAGTCGCGCGGAAAAACAGAATGTCTAGTTTCGTGGCGTGGCTACCCCAGCTCATTCGATTCGTGGGTGCCCAAGAAAGATGTCGTCTCAATTTTACCTCACGTTACCGTCTAACAGCAGCTTAGATACGTTCCCCAATAATACATTAGCGTCTTTCGTGACGCAATTACCGCAACCCATCCAACTGGAAACCGAATACGAAATTGGACTCGTTTCGATTATATATCCGTCCGCTTTTTACAACGTACTCGAGAACGACAATTATTTAGAGTGTCACGTTGAAGACGCGGCGGAACACGATTTTGGCGCTGAAGGAAGACAGGTAGCCCGAGTGAAAGAAGTACCCGCAGGACATTATCAATCTATTGATCATTTAATTAAAGAAATAAACGAAAATGCGCTGTGTAAAGTGGGGGAAGCTTGTTTCGTTCACGACAGCTTAAGCCGAAAGTAGCCGCAAAGAAATGATATTAACCATGAGCGAAGGTTTGAGTAATATTCTGGGCTCGAGACCGGCTTTACGTGCCCTCGCAAATATTCGTGTACACGGATATAGTCGAGGAAGTCGTAGTCGGACACTCTTTAGTTCAACTTTTGAGAATTATCGCCATCGACGATAAAAGAGACGGTTCTCACTTTGAAAAGACGTACATCGCTCCTCATTACGTTCCCGTCAACAAACTTTATTTCGACACTATCCAAATAGATCTCAGAGACGCCTTGGGGAAACCGATCCCATTTCAGTTCGGCAACCTAACGGTGAAAAATCATTTAAGGCCCCGACAATGACGAAGCCTGACGTCCTAAAAAATCGCTCCTGCGTTTACCGAGATGATTACGTAAATCAAGCCGGTCAAGGCGTATCAAAGGTTTATGTTGGCGCTAATTACCAGCGTGGACACGGACAAATTGGTCACGGAATCGGGAGTTTCTTCTCGGGATTGTTTCGAGCCGCTAAGCCTTTTCTAATGAGAGGCTTTACATTTTTGGGTGGTCAGGCCCTTTCGACTGGCAGTCAAATTCTTAGTAACGTTCAAAAAGGTGAGAATGTCAAGTTGGCCGCCAAGCGGAGGGTCAACGAAACTTACGATAATTTAAAACAACAATACGGATCTGGCAAACGTAGACATCGCGCCATTCCTAAACAAACTAAGAAAAGGGCCCCCGCGAAGACCGATAAATCATTAGGAGTTCGGAACGCCACCCGGAAAGTTCTCGACATTTTCAGCTCTCGCAAACTAAATCGTAATGGCCGCCCACTGTCAGGCGCTTAAGAGCGAATTAGATTTGTTCGAATCTACACCGGTTCAGACGTCCATCGAACGAGGAAAATGGATGACGTATCAACCCGTATCTTCGTTACGCGGCGAAGCCATCGAATTCAACGTCTTAAGCGGGGGCGACGAATATCTCGATTTACCTTTAACGTATATGTACCTGAAATTGAAAATCGTCGCCGACGCCGCGGGAACCGACCTAGCAGATGACGACGAGGTCGCTCCGTGCAATAACTTTCTCAACACGTTGTTCAGTCAAGCCGAAGTTCATCTAAACGGTACCCTGCTCTCGCCGTCGGCATCTACTTACGCGTACCGTTCTTACGTCGAGACTCTTCTCAACTATGGCAGTGACGCGAAATTATCCCATTTGACCTCGGCCATGTGGCATAAAGACACGGCGGGGTCTATGAATAATTTAACCACCAACGAAGGTTATAAGACTAGAAAGGCTCTCACCAGCAATTCCAAAGAAGTTGAACTGATAGGACCCCTTTTTCTGGACATATTCAACGTGGAAAAATTCATTATAAATGGCGTCGATCTTCGCGTAAAACTCTCGCGCAGTAAAGCCAATTTCGCGTTGATGGGTAAAGCCAAGGCTGGCTCTGATTATCGAATAGTGATTTCGGACGCTACGCTTTTGGTTCGCAAAGTTCGCGTGGCACCTAAAATACTTCTCGCTCACGAAGCAGCTCTAGCCCAATCATCGGCCAAGTACGCTTACACTAGGACCGAGACGAAAATATTCACTATAAACTCGAGCGTGTTAAGCACCACTATAAATAATTTGCATTTGGGGACTATGCCCAATCGCGTTATAGTGGGTTTACTCGATCACGACGCCTACAACGGTAATCTAGCCAAAACACCCTTTTGTTTCGAACACTTTGACGTAAATAGTTTAGCTCTGTATTCGGATTCCGAGGGTGTCGATTCTAAACCCCTACGGCCCAATTACGCGTCTAATCTTTACGTCGAAGCGTATCACACTTTATTCACCGGAAGTGGCTTGTACTACAAAGACCAGGGCAATCAGATTTCGCTAGCCGAGTACCCTCATGGGTTTTGTTTATACGTTTTCGACCTGTCCCAAGATTTAAGCGCCAGTTCAGTGTTCCACTTCAACCCAACAAGGCAGGGACAATTGAGGCTCGAGTTAGGAATCGCTAAATCGGTACCCCACGCGTTAAGTTGTCTCGTTTATATGGAATTTCAGAGTTCATTTAGAATTGATAAAGCCCGTAACGTAATTGTCGATAATTCATGAAAGGCGGAGACATAATGAGCGAAATGGCCAATACCCAACATTTTCTAGGTGTTTTCCCGTCCGATTTACTACCCTCGAGAATCGACCAATACCCCGCTTCTCTAATAGTTAACTTGGATAAGCATGACGAACACGGCAGCCATTGGATAGCTATATATTTTGACGCTAGGTGTCACGGTTTTTATTTCGACTCATTAGCACTAGGGCTATTATTACCCACCATTAAAAAATTCTTTAAAGACAATTCAGTCAAAAGGCGTCACAATAGACAGCGCTTACAGTCGCTAAGTAGTAAAGTGTGCGGTGAATATTGTGTCATCTATATTACTCATCGAACTAAAAAGAAAAGTACGGCCAACTTCTTCAAGGGTTTTTCCAAGCACCATGAGATAAATGACGTCAAAGCTACTCGTAAATTCAACGGTATAAGAAGGTCGACTCACTGAGAAATAGTCACAGTACGCAAAATGGAATCTCTGATACTGGACTTGGAATACCTCACTACCGACAAGGAACGGTATCTAACCAGTGACCGCGTATTGAAAACTGTTTCGCCGAACTATCGAAGTTCGTTTATCGTGGAATTTGATTATTTAATCGGAAAAACCAAACGGGAAGAAAGACCCGACATTGTGGTAAAGGAACTGGCCGTATGTACCGCCGAGAAAACCCCCGCCTGTTTATCGTGGACATTTGAACCACCCTACAACCAGGAACAGTTACCGGTATCTATTCAACGACAAAACAGTTGGGTCGTAAGAAACCAACACGGTCTAGACTGGACTACCGGACAAACGCCTTATGTTAAATTGCCATCTTGCCTACTCGCGTCTACATCCCTCGCTACCCGGATCTTCACCAAAGGTGCTGTGAAACGTCAGTACTTGGCCGATTTCTTGAACACTGTCATCTACGACTTGGATGATTTCGCCTGTCCCAAAGCCATAAACATCGATAAAACACCGCCTGTGAAGGGTCTATACAACCACCGATCAAATTTCGAACGTAAGCCTTGCGCCCTGGAAAGAAGTCTACTCTTGGCCGATTGGGTCCATCACCACGACGACTCCATTAATATCCAATTACAGTTTCCGTTTTAAATTCTCCCCCTGTATATTTTACCCCCTCAAATAAATATTTTCAACACCTCACGGCTGTTTTCATTAATACATATAAGCAACCGTCTTTTCCACCCGTAGTCTTCAGTAGGTATCATGGAATCTGAACAGAAACGTCTCGAGAGTTTTCGCTGTTGGGAGAATCCGTTTGTCACCAAAGAACAGTTGGCGGAGGCCGGGCTATATCGCGTATATAAAGGAGACGCCGTTCGCTGCGCTTTTTGCAATGGAGAAATGTACGACTGGAAATCCGGAGATATCCCCCGAGTGGAACACGATAAATTCTTTCCCAATTGTGGCAGAGATATAACACCCTTAGAAAAATATCTAAAACCATATGACAACTTAGCATTTACAGTTAAACCACATGAGCTAGACGCTCTTATGGAAATCTTTGTAACACATCTCATTTCAGACACCTAAAACAGTACGCTTTGATACGCTTAACGTAATCTTATGTACCCCGCCTGAAGATCGCCGAAATTACGATTTAATAAACAAGGCACATTTTCAACGTATTATTTATAATGTCGGTAAAGTACTCGAACCTGTATTGCTTAAAAAAATAAATTTGTTTCGATATATACCGTATTTTTATTCATTTGTAGGGGCAGCTGCATTGGGGGTTGAGAAAATTAGGGGGAAAGAATGGAGCTTGTCTAATTGGGCTTTTTAACCTATAGTACATAACCCATAGTACACCAAATAACCTATAAGAAATAACCCATGTCGCTCCCCTTATCTCTCACTTCGACCATTTCCCGCTCCCTCCCTATATATTTGGCGCTGGTTAGTGATTTCCCGCCTAAATTGTTAACATAAAAAAACCTTAAAAAAGACTTGAGGTTATATTCCCTTTAATATGTGTGCATAATAGTTTTTTTTAGAATTGAAAAAAATTATAAGAAAACTAAGTATAATGCTAATTAAATTAATGTTCTCTTTTGAATAAACAAAAATTAAAATAATTTTTCCTTTTTAGGTCAGGCATGTACTTTGAATCTGGAATTCAGAATCATCTTGTTGATAAACATTCGTTTATTCCGTCATTCGAACGAAATCTTGAACAACCCGTAGAAGCTTTAAATATTAAATGCTTTGACTTGATAATCTTAATTCATTTTAGTGTTTGCATGTTCAGCCTCATTACCTTTCTATTTCACATTATTAAAATGCTTTAAGTCATATCTAAACTTATCATATGTAGTTACATGTTATCTCTCAAACGAAATAGAATGTTAACATCAAAGCACTTGATAAGTATTTGTAATTTTTTACTTATTAGTCACGATGTTGTAGCATTGAATTTTGATAGAAAACGTCGATATAAATTATGAATAATGTAGAACTTGTATGCGCCTGGAAAAAACTACCTCGAAGCAGCCATTCACTTTTGGTAAAGCTTTAACTTTTGATATTTGAAGTAAGAAAAAGAACAACGTTAGGACTCAGGAGTAAAACGTTTTTACAATAACGATAACGCAATCGAACACCTTATGTCTTTGGACTAAATCCCAAGTGTTCTCAAAGCCTGTGGAAAATGTGAAACACATAGCAGTGAAACGGTGGTCTCTACTACTTGCAAGAAGTTTACAAATCTTTCTATTTAATAGTCAGCTGAATTTTAGCATTGTGCTCTGCCTTACGAAAGACATTTTAAGAAAATTACTGTTAATTGTTTTGTCTGTTAAATTAATAAATTAATGTATTTGCATTGTGAGGTCATGTAAAGTCAAGTGATCAATTATGAACAATTTAAATAAATACCTTAAAAGCCTCAACGATTTTCTCTTCAGTTAAAAATGTTAATATTTTTAAGAGAAATTCCTCTCTCATTTGTAAAGCATTTATGGCATTGGCGCAATAAGATATAATTAAGCTTTGAAATGTCTTGAACCTGCAAATCAACCTTAGAAAACAATTATCTATATGTATCACACTGTATATAAAACGAAAACCAATCTAGTATTTCTCAAATTGCATTTATTAAGTATATATCTAGAGTGGTTACTTTATGAAATATTTATGATACATCAACCGATTGTTAATATGATAGACTTGCGTTTGAAATTCAAATGTGTACACTAGGGCACACTAAACTTCGATATCTCTGAAACATAAAGGGTTTATTTGATTCTAGATTAATTTTCATCGAAAACCATGTTAACATAGGATTGCTTGACAATTACCATTTATGCGGTATTTAGCATTTTCTTATAAGTTCGTACATTAACTATGCCTTCATTTCCGATGCCGGTTATACAGTACCGCCTAGAACAAAGTTCACTAAGCGAGCGCTCGCTCAAAGCGGTGCTTATGGGGGGGGGGACATGAGCTTGGGCTGCTGCCAGACCCCCGCTTCGCTATAAGCGAGCGCTCGCTTAGTGAACTTTGTTCTAGGCGGTACTGTATGACGCCAAGTAAAACGAACGTCAATAACGTTCCTGTTGACGAAGAGAACAAAAATGTTTTAGGGGACATGAATACTTTAACGATGTGTAACTAATAATATGGCTAGGTCATCTTGTTATAAAGTATTACAACAATGTTTGGCCATCGCTGCCATTTAATTTGGAAAGCGAGCATTATCTTTTATAGAAAAACGTATAAATAACGTCCTGTCACATTGTACTGGAAAGAGAGATAATTCTTAGAATTCATACTTTAAGTAATATAAAAAAACATAATTATAACACTTTCTTATCTCCCTATAATAGCTTTTATAAAAGCATTCTGTTTCTCCAATGACCTTTTCAATCATTCCATAGCTAAGGATTGAAATGACTTCACGAGCTGTTAGTCGTCTTTGGTAGCGTCAGTGACATCTTATTTCAAAGAATAGCTATGATTAGATATAATGAAAGGCGCTTTTTGGCCAAAGAATAATAAATTATTAGAAAAATCATGGTTTTTGTTCTTATTCTAGGGAGCTGTTGCCTCGCGTGGCATGAAGGGCTTTCCACCACCCTCCTACGCATTGTAACCCGGCCACCTGGATTAATGTCTTTAAAAGTCGCTTGCTGACTTAGGTCTAAGGTGGTGCCTTGAGTACTAGCCTAGCTGATTATGGTGAAAGGCGTAGAAACATTAAGCGCCGATTTTTACACAAAACTAAAAATGTATATAAAAATTTCAATTTTTACGACTCTTTCAATTTGGTGCTACAGGCGGGCGCCTGTATTAATTACGCTTCGCAACGTCACTGCTTGCCAGAATTTTTTTGGAAATAAGGATGTCACTAGTATTGTTATTCGGAAACTTCCGATTAAACAATCACTCCACTACTGCCTATCACTAATCGTTTAGAGTGATATTGAAATTGGTTGTTTACTAATGATTATACGTATAGCACAAGGCCATATTTGTTGCTGCGGTACTTTTAAAGGTTAAGCAGAGCAACGTAGACGTCTGATGGTAAACTTTAATGTAAAATCTTTCGTAACACAGTTGATTCGTACACTGTGCGAGCGAATCGTGGAAAATCCCATTGGAACCTTTAAAGTTAATCATATATTCCAATTAAAGTTCTTTTTGGGGTCATTAATTAAGCACTCTTCGTCTTTGCGCAGTTCCACGACTTGGCTTTGTGACTACCCTTCGCCAATGTCTGTTTTCCGGAGGACATCACTTAGCAACTCTGTCACGAAACTGTTTTCCATTATTCCCGTTCAAATGAAAACACTTTTAACATTGACTATCAGGATCCTACTGCTGATTTATTGAAAGGTGAGATTCAGCCAAACAATATTACCGTTTTACTTATAATACTATCAGTGTGAATATAATTTCGAGGGTTTCGTCAGAATTTTACATAAATGATTGGGTAAATAATTCGTAAAAGTGATATTATTTAGCATTGATTATTGTTTGCACGTAGATTAGCCACCCCAATTTGGTACAGCAGACAATTGATTTAATAATCTACGATTCAGACTATCAAGTGCGCTTAGCTATTTCTAACACCAAATCCTCCTATTTCAAGAAATTCAAGTAGGAGCATAAAGCGAAACAAAGAACTCCGAATGCTACTCTTCAGTTAATAAGTAATGTCCCAATTGTCAATACATCATAACTGAAATTTGGTATGAAACGTAGTCCCCTGCAGGTACTAGGTTTGGAAAATAGTATAATATATTTTTATTGATTAAACTGCTTTATTTTGATTGTTCATGTTTTGCAAGACACGATGATCCTCGAAATTGTGGTTTCATTTCTAAAATAGCATAATTTCAACGGTGCTATTATTGATTGGGCATACCCTGGTTCCAATTCTAATGAACTAGACCGTGGTACGTATGGGGAAGTAGTCAGGGTATTTAAATAATTGTCTTTTTAATTGATGTAATTATCTAAAATCATCTTAGGCTAGCTTTTTCCTAGAGTGTTTTCGTCTTTGGACCGATGATCACGCTCTTCGATTCACAAAAGTTTTTCAATTATACCAACCTCAGCTGCGATACACACCCCGGTCAATGCTCGCAACTCTGACGCTCGATCGAGATATGCAACGAACTACTCAAGGGCAACGTCTTCCAAGTCAAAGTGGTTTCGGCCGTGTCCACAGAACATCGTATCGATGTTGCCGAAGTTGTTTAAGTTCTTAAAGACTCTGAGAACAGTTGTGTGACTAGGGCTAGAGTTGAGAACAGTTGCGTAGCCAGGGGGGGCACAGGGGGCACAGGCCCCACCCCGAAAAGTATGGTCGTACGTACTAATATTTTAATTTTTTTACATTTTATTCAATGGTGTCCCCCCCCCCGAAACAAAATCCTGGCTACGCCACTGGTTGAGAAAACCATTTCTGAATAATTGGCTTACGCTACGGGCGTTCCGGTTACTTACACCCAGAAATAGCTCGAGCATATGGGTGCGTTGTACTAAATAATAACGAGGCATACTTATCTTGAATTGATAATTTCGAATCGTGATTTTATTTCGTAGTGGTACAGCTTTAAATAATAATGGAATTTTTTTTAATACAAGATGTAATTTTTTTGGAAATTCCAAGTGGTTAATTCCAACATAGAAACATTTTTCTTAATTTTTTATTAACATAAATGGGAAAAAAGCTCTTGCCTCCTACGACCAACTTATTTTTTGCGACCCCCATATTTCATTGAAAAATAGGCGGATTTTAACCAAACCAAGTTTATTCTAAATATTAAGAGTCTGCTCATTCCATTTCTCATTGAAACATTTTGTCGGGTAAAACATATTTTTTGTTCCAAAAACCATGGAAAATGCCTTGATTAAAATTTTAAACGAGTTCTAATCATGGAATACCCCCTGAAATTTTCGTACTTCTGCAATACATAGTTTTTGCGAAAAACGCTTGTATCGATCAATTTCAAACACGCTGTACAACTGCGTTTACCCACGAGGTAGGCAAACTGAATCCGTATTTAAAAATTAATATTTAGTAACGCTAGTGTTATTAGTTTTAGTGAAATACTTATTTTTTTACATTAATATAAATCAAGAATTCTATAATACGACAGTTTGATATAAAAATATTGAGACTGGTCATAAATATTACAGTAGGGAAGTTTTTCGAATTGCGTTACGTCATCACTGTAGATTTATTAGTAGACCTCGTTATTAGGGGAAAATATTTATCAGTGGTCAAATAACCTTCGTGACGGCACCGTAAGAATCGCTTTAGGGGCTCTATAGTGCCGCACCTTAATTGGGAAATGGTCAGCGAGCGCCCATTGGCCTGTGAATCGACGTTTTTCTTATACTTTAAATTCCTTTTAATCATCATTACAAATTGGACTAAACGATAGCCTGAAAAGCAAAACTGTAAAAAATAGGAACGTTGTCGATTGTTTTTATTGGACTTGACCAGACCTTTGCCAAAAAAAACCCGTGAACGTAAACTAAAAATAATTTAATTTCCAGTTAAAAGTGACTTAACTGTCTTCTCTAATACCTGTCCATTCTTGGCCGAAGATAATGACACAGGAATACCTATATGTGACCTCCTTTACTCAGCGTAGCAGAACTTTTTCCAGTAATGAATTTCTACTGTCGGCTGAATGACTTTGTTGAGACCATCCGCAGAAATCATGGTCAAATTTGCCCGATAGGGGGAGGAACAACTTCGCTTCAATAGGCCGATAAAAATATTATCCTACGAGGAGACTTCCCATCAGTACTTCCCCCGCGTAAACCTGCGAAAAAGAGGATTTCTCTGATTGGTCGGATTTTACGGCCAACTTCGACGATTTTTTTGCAGTCTAACGAATTCACAATTCGCGAATCGGCAAGTTTGAAGCGATGGATTCTCCAGAGAAAAGGTTTGTTAATGTTTTTGAAAAATGTAAATTAAATAACATTTAAATAAAATAGCAAACAGACACTCCAATTCCAATTAGACGATTCATTTAATATTTTTAACTTATAATTTACTTGCGAATCATAAGAAACGTTCGCGTAAGGCCACGACTCTTACTCTTCCCACAAAAATACTGCAGTAGACGAAATTTGTTTTTAACGTTTTTTATAGTTTTGATATATGTACATAGATGGCGCTGCTGTTGAACACACGTCACCGACTTACTTCCCCTTTACGAAATCCTCTAATAGTGAGGGAAAGAGAACAACTTAGGCGAATTATTTTTATCGGCCTATTGCGGTGGAAGACGTTAGTTTTAGATAACAATTGAAATACTGTTCTTATCGGATTTGTTTTGGCTAGTAGGAGCTCGCTCTTTCAGTATGAGGGGATTGAGAGTAACGCCAAAAATCGTCTCACAATATTAATTACCTCTAGTATAAATAAATTCATTATTGATTTAATCTCGTAATTGTTTTATCGATATTTAACTTATTACATTTATGAGTGCCAGCATACTGATAATATCTTTAAGTTTATTGTTTCTTAATATTCATTAATTAATCTGTTTTTTAATAAAACAATTGCACGCGAATTGAACGAGGGGACAATTGGTCCAGGAAAATAAATAATTAAATTTAATCAAGAGTACATAAATAATATTAACAATTATCCGTTAGGTTATTCATTTTCTCTTGTTTCTCATTAATAAAATTTACAAGGAAATTCCAATCTTGTTGATGGCGAAAACTAATAAACTCGTCAGAATTCCAGATGCGACCAAACCAGATTTGCCTGGAAAGAAAATATCATTATTATACATTATTTACTTACTAAAGTGATCATAATAAACAAACCATTAAATTTTTAATATCAATTAAGAGGAGCCGGGTTCAATCTCAACTTGCTTAGGTAATACTTTAAAGGCCTAGGATTTCTTCTGCCGGTTTTCCCTTAAGTTTTCTTCCCGCCACGCAAATATCCCGGTGGTACGCCAACCGCAGAACACGTTGGCCAACCACGAGGATATTTGTGTGGCGGGAAGTAAACTTAAGGGAAAACAGGCAGAAGAAATCCTAGGCCTTTAATTCAGTTAGTAAATTAGCCAACTTAAGAGTTTTTAGAAATCAATTTTAAAATATCAACGAAACGTTTTCCTAAGTGATATTGGAAAGTTATTATAGAACTGGCGTATTTCAAAACGTTGTAATATATTAAATCCCTTAATTTTAAGCAATTCATGAATCAATACAAAGAATGATGAAACATGGAAAAGATGGACCCTAACAGAATTTAAAAATTGCAAAACTTGGGAGTTACTCGGAAAAATAGGGCTTTGAATTCGTAAATAAATAAAAGATTCAAAACTCGGACCAAATAAATCTTTAAGTCAAAAGAAATTGAAAAATATAGAAAATTGGCAGAATTTGCAACGATAGACCAGTTTCGCCCTATTTGAGGCTAATCAGCACAGTGTAGGGAATTTGGAATCCTTTGCGTTACTACGCAACGAGATTTGAAATTTTAAATAGTTAAGTTTAGCTTATCGTTTGGGTTTGTTTTTTGAAACCCGGGGTAGTTTCAGTGTAAGAACTTGACGAATCACGGCAGTGAATAGTTCGGAAGCGGCTATTTTCATTTATGACCCCGGTAAGTCTAGGCCAAAAAGATTAATTTTATATTTTGAGGCCGATGTGCTATTCAGAATATTAAAAAGTTTATCACAGTTTAAAGACGTCTTAGCACTTAATAAATTATAAAAATTTGTGAATGAGTCGCCGATATAAAAATAGGTAGGGAAACCCCTTCAAATTAGTTAGTGTAGGGAGCTCTTGGCTCTCGTGGCTTGCAGGGCTTGCCACCACCCTCCTACGCATTGTAACCCGGCCACCTGAATTAAAGGCTTAAAAAGTCGCTCGATGACTTAGGCAGAGCGTGGTGTCTTGGGTATTTGCCTAGCTGATTTTTATTATTATCATTATTAAATTACAAAAAAACCTTACCCTTGGCCTGACCCAAATTATCTAAAGCTATTTATAATTTCTCGCAACAAAAGAGTTAATACTGGAAACACCCCACCCCCGTTATAAATATACTTTTGACGACCCTCAGATATAAAAGCACCATAAACCTTAAAATCATGAAATTTCGTTCAAAATTATTGTGTACATCTGTTTCAAAATTTAAGGTTGGGCAATTCCTTACAAAAAAACGTAGGTATTAATGAACAAACATTTTGGTGCGCCTCTTTCCAGCCCTAGAACATTGTGCGTACAACCGAATGATGGAAACTATTAAACAGTTTTGTTTTTGGATTAAATAAAAGTTAAAATTTTTTACTTCAGATACTGCACCTAGAAAATGGCTATTTATACCTCAATTCAAAATAGCTATCTTAATCTTCAAAAGGTTTATTGCACAAAAAAAAACACATTTTGGAAATAATAATAGTAATTACCAAAAGTAATTTCCAAGGCACCACTTGGGGCCCACGTTAGCTCACGACTTGTACAATACCGGATGACAATGCAAAGGAAAATGGCAAGCCTTTCAAGCCCCGTGAGCCATTAGCTCCCTACACTTACTATTAACATTAACCTCAACAAATTTTTTTGGAAGGAGAAACCGATTACTTCCAAATGCAAAACGGAATTTCAAATAGCCGATCAACTAAATTTGAGATTAAGCACCTCTGCTGTGAAGTCACCAGCGAATTCTCCAGAATTTATGTCGACAACTTTTGGGAAAAAAAGCGATGTATTTTAAACGTTGAAGGTTCTTACCATTCTCAACCCTTGTCCAAGGGAAATATTCTCTGCGACCTCCTTTCAATTGGTACGGTGAGACATAAATGTCGAACCCAGTTGAGTTCTTGGCCTTCTTCAAAATGTAACTGGTAGTTCTATTATTCGTTAACGTTTCGTTGGTGTATGCACTCCATATTTTCTTGTCCGATCGAATTCTTCGCGTAATTTCGAAACCATTGATCGTGAAGGTAGTGTTCTTCACCGGAGCAGTCCACATGACGGTTACTTTTTCTGTTTCAGCAGAGCAGTTCACATACCTGAGTGATCCAGGCACTACGATCGAAATACAATTTTATAACATAATATATATTTTGTAACGTGCTATTGCGTTTCGTAATAAACTTACATTTTGGTCCGAACTGTGTTATTACGCATTTCTAAATTAAAATAAAATATATTACTAATAATTTGCCACCGAAAACTATCGCTTCGCCCTCTATTCGCTGCGGTGATAAACAAGTTAGCTCGATTGTATTTAGGCTTAATTAAATGAAATTAAGGCTGTGAAAGGTTATTATTTGCATTAAATAATAATTTTCTGTGTCCTCCATGGTAGTTTAATAGCATCCAGATTTATCCATTTTGCTCTTATTTGATTCAAGCAAAGCAAAATCATGGGCGCTACCTTTTAAGCACCACCGAGACTCGTTTCGATCTGGAAAAGTGACCGTGTTATGATAAGTATCTGAACTATTTCGTATAGACTATTTTCGGTATAAAGATCAATATAAGATTTGGAAGCAAAATGCCGCAATTTAATTTATTCGGTACACTCTTCAAAGGCAAAGGTTAACTAAACTGTGATTTTGAACCCGTTTATTCTGCTTGATAGGCCCCTGTTTTTAACCCGAGCCACCGATGCTTCGCCAAGTCACTGCTCGTATTGCGTATATTCTCTCGCCCTGACTTTAATTATTGTTAATGGTATTCAGATAATGAATTTGCCTTAGACTGTGATTACAAATTTTAAATGCTTGTCCTTCGCTTGATTTGAATTTTATTGTTAAGGGTTCGTTCACGTGTTTGCAAAATAGGTTAAGTAACATATAATTCATTGTTTTGAAGGTTTGGTTTTTATAATTTTATTCAAACAACCGGTTTATATGGACATTTATTAAAATCTCTGCATTTTTTGTACATACTCTTTGTTTAATAGTGGTGACTCTATTTTATAATCCCCGTCATTCTTGTACTAAAGCAATAACACGTTAAATATTATTTTTAATTTACATTTCGAGTATAAAAACCGTTCAGTTTTCTCTCATTATATTTGGAACGACTAAAAAGGATAAGACTTTACTGCTGCAAAACATTTTACTTTATCTTGATAGCAGACGTTTCACATTAGGTTACGTTAACCCCTGTATAGATTACCCTTTCGGCTGGTAAGGTGTGGATAGGTGACAAGCGATGACCTCGCAATCGTGCGAGGAGAGGTACTATTTGGGGTTTTCCAACTTCTTTTTTAGTTGTAGCTGAAAATGCCCTTATCTACACTAGATATGAAATCCCGACTGGGCGACTATTTCTAACTAAAATGTTTTTGTAAAAGTTGAGATGCTTAAAAAGCTTAAGTCGATTTACTTGGTTTTGAAGCTATCTTGGTGTCTTTTTATAAGGTGCGATGATTAGATATAGTTTTAAAGGTCACAGAACGCGATAAAACCTCCGCCCACAAAATATTTTTCGAAAAACATTTGGAAGGAAAAAATAATTATCCGATAAGACAACCCTTGACGACACCTTTATAGATTTTTATGCTTTAATATTTTGCGAGGGGCTTCCATTTTGCGTGCGCATTAATCATAGTAAAATTATTAAATCAGGGTAATCGTGATTAAATCCAGGTAATAAAGATTAAAAAATCGAATCACGATTTAATCAATATAATCACGATTTAAACGATATTTAGTCATTCTATTCAGGATCTAATTATTAATCAGGATTTAATCATTTAATCAGATTTAATCATTTTTAACAGATTTAATCATTTTAACCACGATTTAATCAATATAATCGGTCGAATCGATATTTTATCGAGCGTGGTAAATACGAAATAGTAATTCTAATCACATATTAATTTTTTTCTAATCAACTCGTTCTAATCACGCACAATTGACGGGTTTTTAAATTCATTTTGCGCGTGAGAATACCTCTACATGTTATGGTCATAAAAGCACGCAAAGAAGGCTGTGTGCCCAAGACATGTACCTGTAGTGTCACGCGCTAAAACTTCATTTAAAAATCCGTCAATTATAATCATCCCAAGCACCAATATAATTATTATGATTCTCGTTCTAATTTATAATCGCCATTTAATTATACTAATCACGATTTAATCATTAAATCATGGATAAATCCGATTTAAACATTATAATTACTGATTAAACATGATAATCGTTATTAAATTGAATTTAATCAGAATAATCACGATTAAATCGTATTAAATCTCGAGGGGTGCGTCGTTAGTCAACCAAGTGACCTGCCACTCGATATTTTGCGTAATTTGGAATATTAGTTGAGATGCGGAAACTACTCTTATAATTAAATTTCAAAAGTAGGTGGAAATGCCATTATCTTTTCTTGTGAATATACAATTCCCTTGGTCAAAACGTCGTCTGCTACTTCGTCTTTTTTCCCACTCTCACGAGGTTAATTTAAGACGACGTTCTTTGGTTTTAAATTTTATTCGTAATTTACTTTATATAAATAAATTTATTTTGCAATTTATCATTGGAGTAAATACGGCCCACGAAGAGCCCGCAATGTGAGGGCCCTACGGCTCTACGGGCCCCGTAAATCTTAGGAATCTATGGGTTAAGTATCCACTACTCCTCTATAAAGCCAATGATTATAAAGGCCCCCAATTGAGATTCGCGGGCGGGTCCGGAGATTAAGTTAGGCCACCGTAATTTTCTGATATTTGCAATTTAGTCGTTTAAAAAGTGATGGTTGTAGTTGACCTGTAATCAACCTTTATTTTTAAATTGAGTGATTTGCGCGCAGAAAACCAATATTGTTTATTCACCATATCAGAAACTAATATTGGTAAACATTATAATTCTTAATAGGAAAAAAATAAAAAATAACTCTAACAATTTTAACAGAGGAAACACAAGGACTTTTTCAAACTAAAATTATTTCAAATTGAACAAGACGAACGGGTCGAAAGCTCACGTGATTTTTAAATATGTAGTTCATTTATTTTTAAAGGTCCGTGTGTTTCCTCCGTTAAAATTGTAATCAATATTGGTAATTTACCGGAGGGGTCGGACACTTGCCATTATTTTGTACGGGATTTCGGGATTTCGTAGAGATTTTGGCGATTTTATCATTACTTTTTGAAGTGATTTTGGGATTTCAATGTTAATTTACCATAGAGAGAGTTAAAAGATTTTGCGATTTTAGACAAAGTTTACGGGATTTTGTTCAATGTCCGACTCCTCGAATTTACCAGGTCATAAATCGATTCTAGTCATTTACCAAGCCAGAAACCGATGTATTTACCAAATAAGAAATCGATAATGGATATTTGCTAGTCTAGAGACCAATATTGGCTATTTATCAGATAAAAAAACGATATTGAAACCAATTAAGAACCCGATATCGGAATTTTTATCTTTTCGAACAAATTTACCGCATTAATAACTAAACTAAAAATGTATTCGTTAAAGAACCGAAAGTGATTTTAGCTGCATGTTAATTCACCGGAAGTTTTATCTTAGAAGTATATTCATTATGGGACACATGGCTACGTTCAATAACGCTCAACGGTGAGTTCGTTGAGCATTTTGGAAACCGGTATCTTACTATACGGATTTCAGCGAAATTTCGTTTGACGTCACGATTATCATCTGATGACCATCGGAATCATCGGCGTGAAGAGCAGGTTTTTCCGATGACTGACGTCATAGTGATGTAATGGGGATTATGTGCAATGGCGTCTCATAATCAGTCATTCTCAGCGGGATTGACCTAGGCTTAGCAGTATTTTCCAAATACAATAGTAATTGCGATTCCCTGATTTATTTTTTTAGATAGCTTTTAGGGTGTACCAAATTAGTATCGTTTTCTTTTAATATATCATCATTAACAAGTTCATAATCTAATAGAAAAAACAATTTTCTTTTTCGCTTATTTTCATGACCAGAAAAAGTAGACGACGCCATTGAGCTAAGAAACCGGACTTCAAAATAAACCGTACAGTAACACCCTACGTCACGTTGGTCAACGGACTTTTTTTAAGAAAACGGATTGAATCCGTTGAGCAATCGTTGTGCGTTACTGAACGTAGCCAATTAATATTGAGTTGTCTTCAAATAAATATAGTCAATTTCAATTTCAGAGCGCTCTGGGTCGGTTTTAGATTTCCATTTCTATCTGAGATTACGTTACGAGAGTGATCGAAGAGCGCTCCCAGATCTATCTGGGATTACTCTGAGAGCGGTTAATGGAATTCAGCGGTTGATTTTTCATAGTGAAACATATTGCTAATTGACTATTTAGCGCTTTTTTTGGGGTAGATAAGGGATTTAAATAAGATATTTACCTGCTTCGACGATTTGGCCAGCGTTACAGATGCAACGCATAGTAGGAAAAAAACGCAATACTGATTCATTTCGGTGGACAATCAAGTTTCGTTCGACTTTCCTCTGTTGCCAACAAAAGATATTGAAGCTGTGAAAACAATTCCTCTAAAGCTCCAATTTCAAGTGCTTTATCTTTGAACAGCTATCGGCTGCGGCGCATTGCTCACACTGAGATAATGACACGTGTATATTACGAAATAAGGCGTAGGCGGGTTTCTTTCGTAAGAGACTGCTTAATCATGGGAAGACAGCTAGTTCAATATAAGCTTGTATTTATTTCTATTTAGGGTGAATGACTAACAATTGTAAGTTGAGGCGATCTTGGTCTACCTTTCCCAGACAGGAAAGATGAGTGGGTGATGAAAGAAAAACGTAACAGCCGCGCCCTTCAATCGCGTCGGGTTTTAGGGAGCCAATGAGATACCGGGCTTAAATGATTGGTCTTAGGGAACCAATGAGATACCGGGCTTAAATGATTGGTTTTAAGGAACCAATGAGATACCGGGCTTAAATGATTGGGTTTAGGGAGCCAATGAGATACCGGGCTTAAGTGATTGGTTTTAGGGAGCCAATGAGATACCGGGCTTAAATGATTGGTTTTAGGGAACCAATGAGATACCGGGCTTAAATGATTGGGTTTAGGGAGCCAATGAGATACCGAGCTTAAATGATTGGGTTTAGGCAGCCAATGAGATACCGGGCTTAAATGATTGGTCTTAGGGAGCCAATGAGATACCGGGCTTAAATGATTGGGTTTAGGGAGCCAATGAGATACCGGGCTTAAATGTTTGGGTTTAGGGAGCCAATGAGATACCGGGCTAAAATGATTGGGTTTAGGGAGCCAATGAGATACCGGGCTTAAATGATTGGTCTTAGGGAACCAATGAGATACCGTGCTTAAATGATTGGTCTTAGGGAACCAATGAGATACCGGGCTTAAATGATTGGGTTTAGGGAGCCAATGAGATACCGGGCCTAAATGATTGGGTTTAGGGAGCCAATGAGATACCGGGCTTAAGTGATTGGTTTTAGGGAACCAATGAGATACCGGGCTTAACTGATTGGGTTTAGGGAGCCAATGAGATACCGAGCTTAAATGATTGGGTTTAGGGAGCCAATGAGATACCGGGCTTAAATGATTGGTCTTAGGGAGCCAATGAGATACCGGGCTTAAATGATTGGGTTTAGGGAGCCAATGAGATACCGGGCTTAAATGATTGGGTTTAGGGAGCCAATGAGATACCGGGCTAAAATGATTGGTCTTAGGGAGCCAATGAGATACCGGGCTTAAATGATTGTACTTAGGGAACCAATGAGATACCGGGCTTAAATGATTGGTCTTAGGGAACCAATGAGATACCGGGCTTCAATGATTGGGTTTAGGGAGCCAATGAGATACCGGGCCTAAATGATTGGGTTTAGGGAGCCAATGAGATACCGGGCTTAAGTGATTGGTTTTAGGGAGCCAATGAGATACCGGGCTTAAATGATTGGTTTTAAGGAACCAATGAGATACCGGGCTTAAATGATTGGGTTTAGGGAGCCAATGAGATACCGAGCTTAAATGATTGGGTTTAGGGAGCCAATGAGATACCGGGCTTAAATGATTGGTCTTAGGGAGCCAATGAGATACCGGGCTTAAATGATTGGGTTTAGGGAGCCAATGAGATACCGGGCTTAAATGATTGGTCTTAGGGAACCAATGAGATACCGGGCTTAAATGATTGGTTGTAAGGAACCAATGAGATACCGGGCTTAAATGATTGGGTTTAGGGAGCCAATGAGATACCGAGCTTAAATGATTGGTCTTAGGGAACCAATGAGATACCGGGCTTAAATGATTGGGTTTAGGGAGCCAATGAGATACCGGGCCTAAATGATTGGGTTAAGGGAGCCAATAAGATACCGGGCTTAAGTGATTGGTTTTAGGGAGCCAATGAGATACCGGGCTTAAATGATTGGTTTTAGGGAACCAATGAGATACCGGGCTTAAATGATTGGTTTTAGGGAGCCAATGAGATAATGGCCTTAAATGATTGGGCTTAGGGAGCCATTGAGATACCGGGCTTAAATGATTGGTCTTAGGGAACCAATGAGATACCGGGCTTAAATGATTGGTCTTAGGGAACCAATGAGATACCGGGCTTAAATGATTGGTTTTAGGGAGCCAATGAGATACCGTGCTTAAATGATTGGGCTTAGGGAGCCAATGAGATACCGGGCTTAAATGATTGGTCTTAGGGAGCCAATGAGATACCGGGCTTAAATGATTGGGTTTAGGGAGCCAATGAGATACCGGGCTTAAATGATTGGGTTTAGGGAGCCAATGAGATACCGGGCTAAAATGATTGGTCTTAGGGAGCCAATGAGATACCGGGCTTAAATGATTGGTCTTAGGGAACCAATGAGATACCGGACTTAAATGATTGGTCTTACGGAAGCAATGAGATACCGGGCTTAAATGATTGGGTTTAGGGAGCCAATGAGATACCGGGCCTAAATGATTGGGTTAGGGAGCCAATGAGATACCGGGCTTAAGTGATTGGTTTTAGGGACCCAATGAGATACCGGGCTTAAATGATTGGTTTTAGGGAGCCAATGAGATACCGGGCTTAAATGATTGGTCTTAGGGAACCAATGATATACCAGGCTTAAATGATTGGTCTTAGGGAACCAATGAGATACCGGGCTTAAATGATTGGGTTTAGGGAGCCAATGAGATACTGGGCTAAAATGATTGGTCTTAGGGAGCCAATGAGATACCGGGCTTAAATGATTGGTCTTAGGGAACCAATGAGATACCGGGCTTAAATTATTGATTTAAGGAAACCAATGAGATAACGGGCTTAAATGATTGGTTTTAGGGATCGAATGAGATACCGGGCCTAAATGATTGGTTTTAGGGAACCAATGAGGTACCGGGCTTAAATGATTGGTTTTAGGGAACCAATGAGATACCGGGCTTAAATGATTGGTTTTAGGGAACCAATGAGATACCGGGCTTAAATGATTGGTTTTAGGGAACCAATGAGATACCAGGCTTAAATGATTGGTCTTAGGGAACCAATGTGATACCGGGCTTAAATGATTGGGTTTAGGGAGCCAATGAGATACCGGGCTTAAATGATTGGGTTTAGGGAGCCAATGAGATACCGGGCTTAAATGATTGGTCTTAGGGAACCAATGAGATACCGGGCTTAAATGATTGGTCTTAGGGAGCCAATGAGATACCGGCCTTAAATGATTGGGTTTAGGGAGCCAATGAGATACCGGGCTTAAATGATTGGGTTTAGGGAGCCAATGAGAGACCGGGCTAAAATGATTGGTCTTAGGGAGCCAATGAGATACCGGGCTTAAATGATTGGTCTTAGGGAACCAATGAGATACCGGGCTTAAATGATTGGTCTTAGGGAACCAATGAGATACCGGGCTTAAATTATTGGTTTTAAGGAACCAATGAGATACCGGGCCTAAATGATTGGGTTTAGGGAGCCAATGAGATACCGGGCTTAAGTGATTGGTTTTAGGGAGCGAATGAGATACCGGGCTTAAATGATTGGTTTTAGGGAACAAATGAGATACCGGGCTTAAATGATTGATTTTAGGGAACCAATGAGGTACCGGGCTTAAGTGATTGGTTTTAGGGAACCAATGAGATACCGGGCTTAAATTATTGATTTTAGGAAACCAATGAGATAACGGGCTTAAATGATTGGTTTTAGGGATCGAATGAGATACCGGGCCTAAATGATTGGTTTTAGGGCACCAATGAGGTACCAGGCTTAAATGATTGGTTTTAGGGAACCAATGAGATACCGGGCTTAAATGATTGGTTTTAGGGAACCAATGAGATACCGGGCTTAAATGATTGGTTTTAGGGAACCAATGAGATACCGGGCTTAAATGATTGGTTTTAGGGAACCAATGAGATACCGGGCTTAAATTATTGGTTTTAGGGATCGAATGAGATACCAGGCTTACATGATTGGTTTTAGGGAGCCAATGAGATACCAGGCTTAAATGATTGGTTTTAGGGAACCAATGAGATACCGGGCTTAAATGATTGGTTTTAGGGAGCCAATGAGATACCGGGCTTAAATGATTGGTTTTAGGGAACCAATAAGATACCGGGCTTAAATGATTGGTTTTAGGGAACCAATAAGATACCGGGCTTAAGTGATTGGTTTTAGAGATAAGGAGTTCATTCTTTGAGCGTGAGGGGTAATGATCGTATCGATGTATAGACACTCTAAGTATAAATAAATACGTTGTTGCTTCAATATAGGCAATACTTACCAGTAATTGGAAAATGATTCATTATACACATCCGTTTAATTATCACTGAAGTTAAATTATAAAATTAACGAGATATTATTAGTTATTGTATTTTATTTCATCAGATTTTAAAAAACGTTTTAAACTCGAAACCTAAGGAAAATCCCCGGTTCCGTCAGCGCACCTTCTGAGATAATCGCGAAATATTTCTATTCAAATAAAAAGCATGCGCCTTAATATGTCAGATGACCCGGATTCCATCGTCTGCTCTGCAGTTTTTAATAGAAGTGAGGCTTTTGGAATTGTAATAGGCTTTAGATTATTCAGTAATAATTGTATTGGAATAAAAATGAAAGGGTTATTTTTAAATTAAGTTAAATAGGAAGTTCGCTGTAAAGTTTTTGCGTGTATAGTTTGTGTGCAAGTTTCAATTTATTATAAATTTAAAAATACCTAGTCAAAATGGAAATAAAGGTGTAAGCTTTGACTACAGTGACGAGCTAACAACGCTAGGCCAAACGTCTTCCGCTTATATTGGGCAAGTGTTAAGTATTTTTATAGATATCTTTCCAATACTTGACACAATGGCGCTACAAGCGGCGCTGTCGTAAAAGCAACAAGCGCTCCATTTGGTTTCGGGTCCTGTTATTATTCGTTCAAGTAGAATCTGTAGGTTCTTATCTGAGCAGTTAAAACTATCTCGACCTCAAAAGCTATTGCTTTTGCCTTATGAACCTCCGGTGAGTAATATTGAAACGGACGAGGCTTACATCTTCTCATTAAAGAAATAAGTAGTCCTACCGCCTTCCGATATAAAAATTTCTAGTCCTTCTTGCTCTATATTCATGAATTCACTCCTTGACACAAGAGCAGAATGGAAATAATAAAATAAAGCATCTATAAGGGAAATTTTTAAATTGAATTTAGGGTTTTATGTAAATTATTTAATTATTTTTTGGGTTAAGCCAGAAATAACAGAAACGTGAGCCTAAGTCTGTTGCCTTAAATACCTGGCAGTCCTGTCCTACGTACAACCTGAGGCTCACTAGATGCTTGGCCTTGAATATCATATTTTTCCTCAGACGCTCGCAAAACTGGAATAATTTGGTGCCATAAGGAATAGTTCCACCCACTCAATTCCACAATGTCGTTCGTTGGTTTCGGAATTTTTGTTCTCTAATAGACTTCTTCAAAAACCATAATTTAATTCAATTTACTTTATTTTGCGATTTAATATGTTTAATTATACTTTATTGATTTCTTAGCAGTTGCCTGTTCTGATGGTATTTTTAAAAAAGTATTATTATTATAATTATAATTATTATTATTACTATTACTGATCTTAAGTTTTTTACTAAAATATATTTCAGTATGTTATTTTAGTTTAAAATAGTAGGTCTATCTTATCAGCACTTTCGCGGTTTGCATTTTTTAACTGAAATGAGGGTGGATCTTTTCCTCAAAATGGAAAGAACTCATAAATTCATTCTTTCAATTGCAGAACACACCTTGGTGCTTGAGTATATCAAATTGATAAGGATCTTTTCATATTAACAACTTCCGTTCTCTCCAATCCCACTCGTTTTTAAAACTCGAAATGCTTTGGAATCAAGGCAATATTTTTATACATCAAAATTATTGGTCGTATTATTTTATTTCGTGAACAGTGTTGTACACATGTTATTTATTTGATATTGGAATGTTTTTATGATACAAGATTATTTGTAATAAACCGTAACTAGAATAACGCTCACTTAAATCGTGGAGAACGTGGCGCCATCTAAGAGCTGAGAACGGGACTAATTGGTAGATCTACGATGTTAAGGCCTAACAATTTGCAAGTTTAACTGAACTAATAGCTATAGCTACGAGCTTTTTTTATTATTTTACAATTGATATAGTAATTATTAATTAAAATCAACCGTTATCGAAGGAAATAATGGTCAGCATTTGACAGAGAGACTATTTGAAATCGCGAGGCGGTGACATGGTTGCCAGGGAATAAAATTCAAAATTTTCATCCTGAGCGCTGACCGGAATACCACAAATGCACTTCTTCGCGCGTAATGTGCTATCCTTATTGGTTAGAAATATCACGTGATCACTAGCTCTTTAAAAAGGGTGTCAAGCTTGGTGGAAGGTAAAATCTGAAGGCAGTGATAGACTTTCTCCCCCTGTTTACTTTTGGAATTATGTAACGCCCTAAGGGAGAGGAAGTTATACAAATGTTACAAGTATGTGACAAATATGAGGTTAGAGTTCACTTAATTTTGTTACATCACATATAATATTTCTTTACAGGAACTCATATTATCAATTATTTATAGGTACACAAGCAATTTAGTAAATGTTTTCCTCATTTGTAATTGCTTTTCCAGAATGCAAAAGCTTCCTAGCGAGCGCTTCCTAGTCCGGGATACATTTCGTAAATAAATAATTCCTTCAAACGTTGGATTTGCAATTAATTTTTATTCTGAATTCTCAAATTTATCTAGTTTTATTATTGTATCTTTCGCAATGTGCATTGAGCTATGGAAACTTTATAAATAAATTAATATCAATATATATCCAGTTTTCGATCGAAAACTCATGAGATAAAATGAATTTCTGTACAATGCTGTGCATAAATATTTCATTTGGACCGATAGTAGAGCGGCTATCTTACGGCCAAACCTAGAAATCGCCAATAGTGAAAATTTTTAATTAGTAGTAAATGAAAGTTAAAATTCAATTTGCACACCTATTTTTTGGAGATGGTCGTCAAAAACCACTTACGTTACCATAAGAAGTAACGTAAATCCCAAAATAAACTTAATTATCTTGAATTTGAAAAAATGTAATGGTTTTCTTTTATTGATAATCACAAAGGGGGGATTGTGAATGTATTAGTTTGACGTACAACGTAGTCCGCCGTCTCTGTATTTTACGGGTAATGGGCCAACTGCGCAGTTCCCATTAGCGCAGTTCCCATTTCCGCAATTGCAATTTCGCGGTTTTCCGTAAGCGCAGTTTTCCACTTGCGCAGATATTTTCCATTTGCGTGGTTTATCATTTGCGCAGGTTTTTCATTTGCGTGGTATTTCATTTGCGCAGGTTTGTCATATAGAGGTAGTTATATCAAGGCTAGCGCGCGAAGCGCGCAACGGTTAGGTTAGCCGCAATCAGAGAAAAATATATAATTTCAATTCCTTTATTTGGGTCCGAATTCACTCTTTTACAGGAATTGTTTTGGAATAGCAGATGCGAGTAGCAATAAGGTAATTTAACCCGAGGGGCAGGTCACTTCCTTGATTAACGACGCAACTCTTGAAAGATTAAATCGATTTAATCGTGATTATTTTGATTAAATCACGTTTAATCAATAATTAATATGTTTAAATCTGATTTAATCATGATTTTATGATTAAATCTGATTAAAATGATTAAATCCAGAGTGAAACGATTAAATCGTGATTAGTATGATTAAATCGCGAATAGCAATTAGAACGAGAATTATAATGATTATATTGGTGATTGGAATGATTATAATTGTGCGTGATTAGAACGAGCTGATTAGAATAATTTAATATAATTATTATTTCGTATTTACCGCGCTCAATAAAATCTCGATTCAACTGATTATATTGATTAAATCGTGATTAAAATAAATAAATCGTGATTAAAATGAATAAATCTAATTAAAGTTATTAAATCTGATTAAAATTATTAAATCTAATTAAAATTATTAAATCTGATTAAAATTGTTAAATCTGATTAAATTTATTGAATCTGATTAAAATTATTAAATCTGATTAAAATTATTAGATCTCGATTAGAATAATTAAATACCGTTTAAATCGTGATTAGATTTTCCAATCTCGATAAGAATAATTAAATACCGTTTAAATCGTGATTAGATTTTCCAATCTCGATTAGAATAATTAAATACCGTTTAAATAGTGATTAGATTTTCCAATCTCGATTAGAATAATTAAATCTCGTTTAAATCGTGATTTTCTAATCTTGATTAAATTTTAAATCTTGATTACCCTGATTTAATCACGATTACCCAGATTTAATCATTTTACTATGATTAAGACGCACCCAAAATGCAAGTGAACTGCCCCTCGATATAACCGTAAAATTGATTTCGATAGATTCGTCCAAACAGAAAATTGCTACGTCGTGTACCCTATTTTACCTAAAATACCTTCGTAAAAAGGCCATGAAAGCTTATTTATCTAGTCATGTACACAGATATATTTTCTAAATTATATAGTAATAAAAATTCAGATCTGCACATTTTTAACATAAGTTTTAAGTATTTTCATTTTTGGGTAAAAAAATAATGGCCCGTGCCCCCACAGAAATGTTTTCCGATCGCCCCCGTGATTTTACTTTTAAGTCTCAAATGGGGCTGAAAGTTTAAATCCCACCCGAAATAATATCCTGGATACGACCTTGTCAAATACCACCCAGTATGATGTTGATCGTAGTATAATAGTAATACAAATCTTTTCGTTAAATAAAGTTTAATGTCTTCTGAATAAAGGTCACCCACCAGGTTAGGTGCGCGTTGGCTATGCTACAGCGCGAGCTTCCGCACGCACTCATTGTAATATCGGAAAGGAGGTCATCCATGGCTTGAGCTACCTAGTAACAGCTCGGCCTGATTTTTTCAAAACGCCGATGAGGCCTTTTAAAGAGCCTGTTTTTGGCAGTTTATATTTTAATGTTCAATCAGCCGGGCCCACCCCTGGTCAAGCACGGTATTCCAATAAAATTGACCACATAAAATTAATTTCCAACGTTATCCTTCTATCCATCCATCCATTATAAGATGATGAAACTTTGCAGTCCATATATAGTGTATGCAGTCCTTGTATAGGTAAAATAATGGAGTAGAGCCAGAGTAAACTTCGATTTAAGCGAGTGTAAACTTCGAAAAAAGAATTATATTCGGCGACGTTTCGATGTAAAATAAATGCGATTCACGGTTTCGATGTAAAAAAATCAATTCGGGGTTTCGATGTAAAAATAAATCAATTCGCGGTTTCGATGTAAAAAAATCAATTCGGGGTTTCGATGTAAAAATAAATGTAATTCGTGGTTTCGATGTAAAAAAAATCAATTCGGGGTTTCGATGTAAAAATAAATGCAATTCGCAGATTCGATGTAAAAAAATCAATTCGGGGTTTCGATGTAAAAATAAATGTAATTCGCGGTTTCGATGTAAAAAAATCAATTCGGGGTTTCGATGTAAAAATAAATGCGATTCACGGTTTCGATGTAAAAAAAATCAATTCGGCGTTTCGATGTAAAAATAAATGTAATTCGCGGTTTCGATGTAAAAAAATCAATTCGGGGTTTCGATGTAAAAATAAATGCGATTCACGGTTTCGATGTAAAAAAAATCAATTCGGCGTTTCGATGTAAAAATAAATGTAATTCGCGGTTTCGATGTAAAAAAATCAATTCGGGGTTTCGATGTAAAAATAAATGCAATTCGCAGATTCGATGTAAAAAAATCAATTCGGGGTTTCGATGTAAAAATAAATGTAATTCGCGGTTTCGATGTAAAAAAATCAATTCGGGGTTTCGATGTAAAAATAAATGCGATTCACGGTTTCGATGTAAAAAAATCAATTCGGCGTTTCGATGTAAAAATAAATGTAATTCGCGTTTTGGATGTAAAAATAAATGCAATTCGCAGATTCGATGTAAAAAAATCAATTCGGGGTTTCGATGTAAAAATAAATGCGATTCACGGTTTCGATGTAAAAAAATCAATTCGGGGTTTCGATGTAAAAATAAATGTAATTCGCGGTTTCGATGTAAAAATAAATGCAATTCGCAGATTCGATGTAAAAAAATCAATTCGGGGTTTCGATGTAAAAATAAATGCGATTCACGGTTTCGATGTAAAAAAATCAATTCGGCGTTTCGATGTAAAAATAAATGTAATTCGCGGTTTCGATGTAAAAATAAATGCAATTCGCAGATTCGATGTAAAAAAATCAATTCGGGGTTTCGATGTAAAAATAAATGCAATTCGCGGTTTCGATATAAAAAAATCAATTCGGGGTTTCGATATAAAAATAAATTCAATTCGCAGATGCGATGTAAAAAAATCAATTCGGGGTTTCGATGTAAAAATAAATGCGATTCACGGTTTCGATGTAAAAAAAAATCAATTCGGGGTTTCGATGTAAAAATAAATGTAATTCGCGGTTTCGATGTAAAAAAATCAATTCGGGGTTTCGATGTAAAAATAAATGCGATTCACGGTTTCGATGTAAAAAAAATCAATTCGGCGTTTCGATGTAAAAATAAATGTAAATCGCGGTTTCGATGTAAAAAAATCAATTCGGGGTTTCGATGTAAAAATAAATGCAATTCGCAGATTCGATGTAAAAAAATAAATTCGGGGTTTCGATGTAAAAATAAATGTAATTCACGGTTTCGATGTAAAAAAATCAATTCGGGGTTTCGATGTAAAAATAAATGCGATTCACGGTTTCGATGTAAAAAAATCAATTCGGCGTTTCGATGTAAAAATAAATGTAATTCGCGGTTTCGATGTAAAAATAAATGCAATTCGCAGATTCGATGTAAAAAAATCAATTCGGGGTTTCGATGTAAAAATAAATGCAATTCGCAGATTCGATGTAAAAAAATCAATTCGGGGTTTCGATGTAAAAATAAATGTAATTCGCGGTTTCGATGTAAAAAAATCAATTCGGGGATTTCGATGTAAAAATAAATGTAATTCGTGGTTTCGATGTAAAAAAATCAATTCGGGGTTTCGATGTAAAAATAAATACAATTCGCAGATTCGATGTAAAAAAATCAATTCGGGGTTTCGATGTAAAAATAAATGCGATTCACGGTTTCGATGTAAAAAAAATCAATTCGGCGTTTCGATGTAAAAATAAATGTAATTCGCGGTTTCGATGTAAAAAAATCAATTCGGGGTTTCGATGTAAAAATAAATGCGATTCACGGTTTCGATGTAAAAAAATCAATTCGGCGTTTCGATGTAAAAATAAATGTAAATCGCGGTTTCGATGTAAAAAAATCAATTCGGGGTTTCGATGTAAAAATAAATGCAATTCGCAGATTCGATGTAAAAAAATCAATTCGGGGTTTCGATGTAAAAATAAATGTGATTCACGGTTTCGATGTAAAAAAATCAATTCGGCGTTTCGATGTAAAAATAAATGTAATTCGTGGTTTCGATGTAAAAAAATCAATTCGGGGTTTCGATGTAAAAATAAATACAATTCGCAGATTCGATGTAAAAAAATCAATTCGGGGTTTCGATGTAAAAATAAATGCGATTCACGGTTTCGATGTAAAAAAAAATCAATTCGGCGTTTCGATGTAAAAATAAATGTAATTCCCGGTTTCGATGTAAAAAAATCAATTCGGGGTTTCGATGTAAAAATAAATGCGATTCACGGTTTCGATGTAAAAAAATCAATTCGGCGTTTCGATGTAAAAATAAATGTAAATCGCGGTTTCGATGTAAAAAAATCAATTCGGGGTTTCGATGTAAAAATAAATGCAATTCGCAGATTCGATGTAAAAAAATCAATTCGGGGTTTCGATGTAAAAATAAATGCGATTCACGGTTTCGATGTAAAAAAATCAATTCGGCGTTTCGATGTAAAAATAAATGTAATTCGCGGTTTCGATGTAAAAATAAATGCAATTCGCAGATTCGATGTAAAAAAATCAATTCGGGGTTTCGATGTAAAAATAAATGCAATTCGCAGATTCGATGTAAAAAAATCAATTCGGGGTTTCGATGTAAAAATAAATGTAATTCGCGGTTTCGATGTAAAAAAATCAATTCGGGGTTTCGATGTAAAAATAAATGCAATTCGCAGATTCGATGTAAAAAAATCAATTCGGGGTTTCGATGTAAAAATAAATGCGATTCACGGTTTCGATGTAAAAAAATCAATTCGGCGTTTCGATGTAAAAATAAATGTAATTCGCGGTTTCGATGTAAAAATAAATGCAATTCGCAGATTCGATGTAAAAAAATCAATTCGGGGTTTCGATGTAAAAATAAATGCAATTCGCAGATTCGATGTAAAAAAATCAATTCGGGGTTTCGATGTAAAAATAAATATAATTCGCGGTTTCGATGTAAAAAAATCAATTCGGGGTTTCGATGTAAAAATAAATGCGATTCACGGTTTCGATGTAAAAAAAATCAATTCGGCGTTTCGATGTAAAAATAAATGTAATTCGCGGTTTCGCTGAAAAAAAATCAATTCGGGGTTTCGATATAAAAATATATGCAATTCGCAGATTCGATGTAAAAAAATCAATTCGGGGTTTCGATGTAAAAATAAATGTAATTCGCTGTTTCCATGTAAAAAAATCAATTCGGGGTTTCGATGTAAAAATAAATGCGATTCACGGTTTCGATGTAAAAAAATCAATTCGGCGTTTCGATGTAAAAATAAATGTTATTCGCGGTTTCGATGTAAAAATAAATGCAATTCGCAGATTCGATGTAAAAAAATCAATTCGGGGTTTCGATGTAAAAATAAATGCAATTCGCGGTTTCGATGTAAAAAAATCAATTCGGGGTTTCGATGTAAAAATAAATTCAATTCGCAGATGCGATGTAAAAAAATCAATTCGGGGTTTCGATGTAAAAATAAATGTAATTCGCGGTTTCGATGTAAAAAAATCAATTCGGGGTTTCGATGTTAAAATAAATGCGATTCACGGTTTCGATGTAAAAAAATCAATTCGGCGTTTCGATGTAAAAATAAATGTAATTCGCGGTTTCGATGTAAAAAAATCAATTCGGGGTTTCTATGTAAAAATAAATGCAATTCGCAGATTCGATGTAAAAAAATCAATTTGGGGTTTCGATGTAAAAATAAATGCAATTCGCAGATTCGATGTAAAAAAATCAATTCGGGGTTTCGATGTAAAAATAAATGCAATTCGCAGATTCGATGTAAAAAAATCAATTCGGGGTTTCGATGTAAAAATAAATGCAATTCGCAGATTCGATGTAAAAAAATCAATTCGGGGTTTCGATGTAAAAATAAATGCAATTCGCAGATTCGATGTAAAAAAATCAATTCGGGGTTTCGATGTAAAAATAAATGCAATTCGCAGATTCGATGTAAAAAAATCAATTCGGGGTTTCGATGTAAAAATAAATGCAATTCGCGGTTTCGATGTTGAAAAATCAATTCGGGGTTTCGATGTAAAAATAAATTCAATTCGCAGATTCGATGTAAAAAAATCAATTCGGGGTTTCGATGTAAAAATAAATGCAATTCGCAGATTCGATGTAAAAAAATCAATTCGGGGTTTCGATGTAAAAAAATCAATTCGGGGTTTCGATGTAAAAATAAATGCAATTCGCAGATTCGATGTAAAAAATCAATTCGGGGTTTCGATGTAAAAATAAATGCAATTCGCGGTTTCGATGTAAAAAAAACTCGATTCGGAGTTTTCATGTAAAAATAAATGGGATTCGCGGTTTCGATGTAAAAATAAATGAGATTCGCCGTTTCTATGTAAAAAAAACTCGATTCGGCGTTCGACATATAAATTTGTTAATTTGCGAATTTTGTCCTCGATGGCATTCCAGAATATTCCCTTTAATTCTTTGAATTCTATGATTTCGAGATATTTTTATTCCTTAAATATTTCTACTAGAAATCATCGGGCAACGTTGCAGGCACTAGAAATAATCAAGGCTAGAAATCATTGTTTCTTCTTGAGACGTCAAAGGACTTCATTACGAGCCCAATATATCATCTGGCCTCATTACGGGTACGAAACAATGTCGGACCTACTTTCACGTTCTAAACGTATTCGGGCCTCGTTTCGTGCCCTAGCCATAATTCGGCCTCGTCTCATGCCCTTGGCTTTGTCGGTCTCATTTTTGGGCCCTAGACATCATCTGGCTTCGTTACGGGCCCTAGATATTATCTGGCCTACATTCGGGCCTTGTTGACATCAAAGGGTCTCGTTTCGGGCACTAGACATTTTTGGGGCTTCTTTCGGCCCTAGACATTTCGGGTCCCGTTTCTGGCTCCAGACATTATTGCGTGTCGTTTCGGGCCCTAGATATTATCGGACCTCGTATCGGGCAATACACATAATCAAGCCTGGTATCGGGTCATAGACATTATTGGGCATCGATTCGGGCCCTAAAGTTCATTGGGTTAATTTATCGGCCCTAAACATCAGAAATTATCAAACCTGGTTTCTGGCCCAAGATACCATCAGGTCTCGTTACAGTGGCTGGAGGTAATCTAGAATCGTTAAGGCCAACAAACAATTTATTCTGGGACGGATCCTAAACCTCATCTATAAAAAGTATTTAGATTAACGCCCTTGAAATTATCTAGTTGGGTAACGGGCCCTGGAAATTATCAAGTTGCGTAACGGGCCCTGAAAAATACCTAGTTTTGCAAAGGGGCAAGATATGTAATTTCATTACAGTCGTGGTCTATAGTTTGGTGCCAATTACGTTTTCTCTCCAAAGCACATTTTAGGTTGAATAAAATAAATAGGTTTACGAAGAGATAACCCGTGAACAAAGGATAAAAGTAATTTAATATTTTTATTAACAAATTGTCGAGACGTTTCGAGCTGCGGCGCGTCATTCAGTCTGAATGACCTAAATATTAGGTAATTGTTAATATTTTACGCAGACGGCACTTCCAGCGGCAATTACAAAAGCGTCTGGCAGTTTCTATTTAATCCAGAAATACTGTGATAATTTTGATGACTCTTACTAAATACTACTATTTTACAAATATCTGATTTCGAAAATAATTATCGGTGTTTATTTTGGAAAATGTGTGGTTACAAATGAGTCCTAAAATTTTATTATTTCCGAATTTTTCTAGAGTACTATTGTTTTCCTGTGATTGTTGGTAAATTATTTTTTATTACCAAAGAATTCTTGTGATTACCGGTGAATTCTCGATTTTCCTCAAAGTATTTTTAAATTCCGCGTGATAACCCATGATTTCGGAAATAAGTTAATCGATTTCAGTAACTACCTCCTCGGGCTTGGGCCCTTGTAGCTAAAAGTATAGGATATAGGGGCTGGCAAAGAACAGTGCCACAGCGGCCCCCTTAACCCGTTTTTGGGGGTTTTCACCGGGCCTCTGAATTTGAGCTTTTACCCTGGACAGCCCTATGTTACATTTATAACATTTTCATTAAATACCAAAAATACACAGTGTTCCAAAAGCCCGATTTTGGCCAAAATTCCAGAGAGTGCATATAATAAATATTTTTACATATTTCGTTTATTAAGAATACCTGGATTTGTCAAATCGAAATATTTTTTTACGACCCCTAGCGGCCAAGTTAGCTTCCTATTGAGTCTTGGACCATTTTGACTTTTACATTGGATAGATTAAGCTATTCATATCACGTAGTAATTTTTGGATGGCGATGTCCCGCATATTAATAAAGATCGGAACAAAAACCATCTCAAAATGCACAAAATCAGCCATCTTGGACTGGATTTTTCTCGAAACGTTGCGAGCCAATTGCGTATATCTTTTCACTGTGGGTTGACAAGATGTCATATAATGTAATAACGGTGCCAAATTGTTGCGATCTCTGTTGGTTCGGAAACTATTGATGTTTATCTATGATAAAACCATTTCTTTAGTATAGCAAAGATTTGGGCGGTTTTTGGGCTAGATAAATATATTGTTTAAACAAATTTCGAAATTTAAATTTTATCAAAATAGTATTGACTGGAAATGTGAATTTCCAGGTCTTCGTTACAATTTGTTAAATTACGAAACGAAGAGCAAATCTGGAAAATATTCGGTTTTTAATCGCAAATGAAGATGCGCAAGGTCATACTTTCAACATTTCTAAGCCTAAAAATGGCAATTTGTAAATGGATTTTTTACGTTTTTAATTTTTTTTCAATGTTGTGTCACGAAATTTTATTTGGAAACCTCAGATTCGGATTCAACACCCCAAAAAACATATATAATTTTCCGGGTAAACACACAATGTGGGTGGACTATTACTAGACTGAAGGAAATATTTAGGGTATAGGTTTTTTGCTAGAGGGGGGGGGGGAGGTTCGCCCCGGGTTCCACCCATGTAGCACACCATGATATCTGCCCCGGGTGTCACCCATGCTACATGTAGCTACGCCACTGCCGTGGCCTTCCACACCTGATTCCTACCCTAGTAAAATAGCCTTCTTTATAAAAGACAAGCCTTTTTTACCAGCTTTCGCCCGTCGAGAGTTTCGCGTAATGGAAACATGTTGGTACTGGCTCCTTTTGGGGCCCTGGGCTAGAGAATGAAGAAGGGGCCCCTTAAGGGTCCTCCGGGCTGTGCGGGGTGTATAGAATAAAAACTTAAATGGTTACTTATAGGGCAAAAAATAACAAACGCTTTAGATTAACATCTAAAATAACCTCACTATCACATCACTTCACATCCAATCACTTCACATCCAATCACCTCACTTCTCAAACCTATCACCTCACAATATCACCTATCACTTATTACCTCACCTCATTTCACCTCACTAACTCGCACGTATTACCTATAACGTTATACTTATCACCTTAGCTCACCTATCACATCACACTTCACCTATCACCTAATATCACCTATTACCTCAAACCTATCACCTTACCTATCACCTATCACCTTACCTATCACCTATCACCTTACTTATCATCTACTAATCTATCACCTTACCTTGTATATAACTTCACCTTACCTATAACCTCACACCTATCACCTATCACCTACCTCATACCAATTACCTTACACCTATCAGATATCACTTCAACTATCACCTATAACCTCACACCTATCAATTATCACATACCTCACAACAATTACCTTACACCTTTTAGATATCACTTCAACTATCACCTCACACCTATCACCTATCACTTCACACTTATCAGCTTTCACTTCACCAGACGTAAATAGGATAAGTGGACTTTTCTATCTTTGGCTTCTGCAAGACGACCATTGGACACCAGTAAAACCGGCTTCAAAATGAAAATTTAAAATAAGAAAGTAGTTCTATTTAGTTTGGCTCTATCTATCTTTCTATAAACATCCAATGAAACGTTATTTGCTATTGATAATCCCTGAATAAACCAATTTGAAAATTAGACGCCTCTCCAAAATCTAGAAGAGGGCCGCTTCTCATACTTACTTTTGCCATCACCTGTACCTCATCTGTTACCTTTAACCAATCACCGTACCTATCATCTATCAACTATCACCTCACCTAACCTAAACAATACTTTAGTCGCAAGGAAGTCACTTGGGGGCACAGAAGGTGACAGCAAGTTCATAAGAGTGGCGTTGATTTGGAAAAAGAAAGTCGGGAACGTGGTGAAATTTTCAGCATGCTACCTAGCAGCGTTTTCAAGTTTTTAAAAGGACAGACATACATCCATCTATCCATACAAACATACAGGACAAACTGAGAAATATATTATAGATATTGTTACTGGATTACCTAAAATGACCAACTAGCAGACAATTAAATAAAATAATGTTAAAATAGGTACACTTTACCTTTTCGGTTTGTATGGAAACCTCCTGTGTGTATCGTGAAATATAAGCAGAGATGGGCAAAAATTGCGAACGCTCAAATTTGAAAATAACCTAGTAATGAACGAGCACTTAAAATTCGAAAGTCGGCTGATCTTGTTCAGAGAGAGATTAACTGAGCAAGCTTAGGGCGAACGCAGAATACATTTTTTCACTGGCTGATAAATCACGGCGCGGTGAGCGAGATCGGCCAATCAACGGATAAATATTTTCACTTTTGAGCGATAATCCCTCTAGCGGCGCGGCATTTTTTCAGTTGAAAGCGAATAGCTGGGCGTCGAGAAATATCTTCCCGATTGACCGAATTGGATGTTCAATTTTGAAAACTAGTAGAGGGCGAATCTTGATCAATCTGAGCAATGGCGGGGTTTTTTCCTCGAATATCGTTCACCGGGAGGCGAACCTTCATTAAAAATATTTGTTTTCTCATCGATTTGTCTATTATTTTTAAATAAGTGGCCGTTCGAATAATTGGTTACACAACGATTTGTCTATTCTAAAATTGGAAATATCTAGGCGGTAATAGAAATATTACTGTTATACTTTAAATATTCTACACTTTTTAATTATTAAGCCTAGTTCACACTGTACAATTAATTCGGCCACTTAATTGTATCCAACTATTTTTAAGCCTGATAATTGGATAGTGTGAACGGAAAAAGTGGGAACAATTCTTACAGTTGTCCTGGTCATTGTATACAATTTTCTTCCTTACAATTAGTTTGATACAATTAAGTGGGCCAATTAATTGTATAGTGCGAACTGAGCTTAGAATATAGTGGCATATTTATTGGTTCTTTTTACCTCTCCGAGGGGACAAAGTCCCCTAGGAGGGGTTTTACAATCATCGTCTCTGTGTTTGTGTCTGGGTGTCTGTGTGTGTGTGCGAACGCGTTACCGGGGGCAAAGTCCAATACGTGTTACGGGTGAAAAGTCGTGAAATCGTTGTTAAAGGTTGGCAAAACCACCGTCCGACGGTGAGCGTTAACGGGTAAAGTTGCGGTTGCGTAGGGTGCGGTTTGGTCGTTTTTTTCGTTAACGCTCGCCGTCGTTGCAGTTTTGGCTCAGTTGTAATGGGAATTTGTCGCAATGTTAATGTGTAGTGTAGGAATATTGAGTTTGTTTGTTATGGCGGTTGTGAGTGTTGAGTTTGTGTAATGGCAGTTGAAAGTGTTAAATTTGCATATGCGTCTTTGCTCTCCAACTTCTTCTTATTGACGTTTTAGGACGGACCGAGTGCTGAGGGTTACGATAAACGTCTCAACGTCCAAATGGCAGGGTTTCCACCAATTGTTTACGGTATTCGTCTTAGTATCAATTTGCGATCGCATCAGGCGGGATTTGAACTTGAGACCTCCTGTTTGTCAGGCGGACGTTCTACCAGAGAACCACCGACAGTTATTACGGTTAATCGAAAATTAGACCCTCAGCTTAATCGGAAGCGTTAATTACAAATTAACAGAGTATTAAATTTTGGTTGTTACTAAATAGAACGAAATTTCGTGGTCCATTTAAATTATTGCATCGAAGTAATTATAATGTAGCGTATTCTCTGTTGATTAAAAAAGAAAGCGCCAACCAGGTTTCGAACCCGAGCCCTCCTGCGTGACAGGTGATTGTTCTACCACAGAACCACCGATACAAGTTACTCATATTTGAAAATTATAAACTCAGCTTCTTGGAAGAGTATATTAATGGTTTTTAAAGTCTATATTTTTTACGTATGAAATTTTAAAGGTGAAATCTTGTTTCGGATACGCTTTTTTGTTGTGTTTTTTAACTGATCCCGATTACGTTCTTTTTGTCTAATCTTTGGTATTGTTGGTTTTTTCTGTCTTATATTTGTATCTACTATTTTTTAAGTTTATTTCCTTTTTCCCGCAAAATCGTCCAGTCTTAGAGGAACCTTTCAGAGCATAAGTCATGCCCAAAAGCTTATCCGGTTTCATTATAATAACGTGAAAAATCGTATTTGTGAATGGTAAGGTGTTGCGCTTCTTGATATTATATTTTCTATTGCTTGATTTCTAAGTATTTGAACTAATTTATTGCTTGACTGCGTTATAATATTTTTCTATGAATTATTTTGACTCTGAAGTCTGATTGCTTGACTGCGTTATAAAATTTTTCTACGAGTTTTGTTTCTGAAGTCTGATTGATTGAGTTGTTATTGTGTATTTTTCTATTCGTAATTTTTATTTTTTGATACAATAATATTTTAAACTGGATATAGTATAACGTTAATTCTGCGTATTTCGAATGTGCGTGATGTGGAGGGTATTTTTACGTTTTATTAGGATCATTGTTTTAATTTTAAATATCTTTCGTTTTATTTGTATTTTATTTCGTTTTTTCAGTCGTATATTTTTATCGAGTTGCTTACACTTATGTTGGTCTGGTTTTTAACTGGGTCGTCATTACTTCGTAATTTATTTTAAACGTTTTCTCGGCCGATTAAGTTGTTTAATTTGAAATAAAATGAGCGTTAAAGATGCGGCAAGTATTTCGTAAGCGAGACAAATACAAATACCCTCTGTAGATATTTCGTTCATTAAAATTGGCTTCGTATTATATTTAACTGATAAACTTGTACCGTAAATAGGGTTAAATTCAATTGAGCATTGTTTTAGTACGTCTAACTAGCTGTTGTAACTAATTAATTTATAATATTCTGAATAAATTATACTCGGTTGTTTCGTCTCAATTATTTTAATTATAATTAAAATTTTATACCGGGCGGGATTTAACCGGGATTACGTTTTTAGTAAATAACTCGGAATTGCGGAGATATATCTTTAAAAGTCATCTTGAAAAATTAATACCGCTAGGGACAATTCTTCCGAGGAGAGGTATATTTTGGCTGGCCAACTTGTTGTTATTGTTGTTATCCCCCTCCCCCAATTCGTCCCGGAAACGTTACGATGGTTAACTTGTTCTTTATCATTGTTCGGAATGAATCGGAACCAAGCTTTAACAATGTAAAATATACGATAAAAAATTTCTGGAAACAAAAATGTAATGTACACAAAAAATAAAGTAGCCCGTGGACATGATTTTTAAAGTGCTTAATAACGCCATTACGGGCTATCAAAAGCCACCTAAGGAAACCTTGAACTCCCAAAGGGAAGCTAATTGGGCCGCTAGTAGGCACAGCTGACAAATTTTTGTTATCGGACAATCACTGCTAATTTTTATTCCAAATATGCAAACATTACTTAAATGATAGCGTTTTTTTTTCATTTCGCCGATTATACGGCGTTTGGAGTGTTGTTTCCAACTAATCAACCATACATTTTATATATAAAATCAATTTTAATTAAATTCCTACAAGGGTTCAATTCCAGGATATTTAATATCTACGGGAGGGGGCGGGATCTAATCGTAATTTTAGTATCGAATTATACGATATTGCGAAAACGTGGTACACACCGATGAAGTGGACAAGCATTATGCTTTGTAAACACTTCTGTCGGTTAAGATGTTTGGCAATTTTTTTATGAAATAGTGGAATATAATTTATTACAATCGATGCTGTAATTTGTTTTTAAAATATATTTACAGCGTTTAAAAATCATAACTTATGTAACTTATGAGTTTAATAACCTGTAATATGTTTAAAAAATGCTTGTACCATTTCTTTAGCAAGTTGCGCTCCAAGATGTAATGATTGGTTTTATCGCACTTAATAATATCCTATTGGTAGAAATAATCTAATAAAAAGTCATCAATGGCGATGTCTTCCAGGGGTTTATCTATTTGAATGAAAATAGACCTTCGTATTATCTACCAATTCAGATAAAAGAAAGTTTAATCGGATCATTTAATTTTATACGTTTCACCTTTGACCCCTCTTATTTCTATGACGTGCAAACCATATAAATAAACCGTCGCGTATGATCAGAATTTAATTATCAAGTTTATCTAATAAGTAGGTCTATCTAAAAAAAAACAATTGTTCGTTGCCTAAATTATCCAATAAATAAAGTGGACATTCTTTCAGATAAAAACAACATAACCTTTATCTCGTTCGTTTTCGTAATATACTTGGTTTTCGCAAATGAACATTGCATCGGAAGTACAAAATACAAAGTGGCCAAAGCCTTGACTTCGCGGAGTATAAGCAAAAGCAGAATTATATATTTCTTATGAGAAAAGTATACATCGCTCTATGTGGTGACCATAGACTTACTAAAGTGCTTCGTACACGCGAGCAGTTTCAGTGATACAGGGTGTCCACTAAAAAACGATCCAAGTCGAATAACTCAAAATCGGTTTTAGCTAGGATTTTGAATTTTTCAGGTCAAATAGCAGGCGTAGGGGGCATTGGACGATGAAAATTTCAAGGTCATTCAAAAGCTATCTCGAGACTTGTAAAAATCCCTGAAGAAAGAGAAAAAGTAGGATTTTTTAAATAAATAAATTGTGAATTTTAAAATCGTTTTAAGTCTCTTTTCATTTAGCTATTATTGTTACTTTTAGCTTGATGACCATTCAGTTTTCTTTCTTCGTTTTATCATCTTCTTATCGGTCAATTTACATCGGGTCAAAGCTTATTAGAGGTAGAATGTGGTAGCACAAAATCTCTTAACCCAGTGGTTCTGAAGTGAGATTTTGAATGACCTTGAAGACTTGGTTCAAGGACATTGAAATTTTCATCGTCCAATGGCCCCCTGGGCGTGCTATGTGACATGAAAAATTCAAAATCATAGCTAAAACCGATTTTATAATAATAAGGCACTGTAGGCACACCCTTACCTTGCTTTATTATCTACAAATTATTTGAAATATTACAGCAAAAGTACAAAAACACTAAGAATACGCATTCATTCTAGCCAAATGAACAAAAAGCTAGTCTCACTACGAGAAAAGGATCAACTTTAACCATTACTAAAAACAAACAATTTTCTTTACTTGAAAGAAAAATTTCGCCCTACAGAAAATGCCGCCCGGGGCGAACAACCCCATCCAACCTTCCCTAGGTACGCCACTGCACTTGACAGAAAATTAACAACGTATTGTTGAGCGTTAACGGTATATCGAATGTGAAACAAAATTCCGCGCGGCGTTTATCGTAGACACTCCGTCGAGTGTGAAACCAGCTGAAGTCGTATGCCTCGGTTTCAACGTATGACCAGAATTAACAAATAAGTGTAACACTTTTTGGAGCAGTACACGCTGTTTCCAACGTATGATCCGACGTAACATATATAAGTGTGACACTTATTGGAGCAGTACGCACGTCGCTCTCGACGTGTGAGGAAAAGTAACAAATAAGTGTGACACTGATTTTAATCGGGTTTTCTACAGGATTGTATGTATTCTGACTGTCGTACGTCTTGTTTCAAAACGAAGGGCTTTGGAAATATCAGCCTGCATAAGCAATTAAGGGGTCGGCCTTATTCGGCCCGCGGACCAACCCCACTTATCTCTAAAAAATCGGAAGAAAAGTACTTCGGTACTATTATGTTGAAATACGCTTACGTAATATATTTAGTTATATAGCAAAGAACAAAAACCGAATGTAACGGTACCATGGTCACATTAGGACAACACGAACTCTCAGGACAAAAAGTGGTTTCCCTAAGAGATGTAGACTGGCGTTGTTTAATTTATTTTAGTTACTTGCAAAATGCTATTTCTTCAATTGTCTGATTTTTTTCTTTTCGTTGAATAAAGAATTGATATGAACTTGGTTCCCGATTCTATATCATTAGTCCTAAACAAATGCGTCTATATATTTCCTCAAATAATAAAACTAGCTTTCTAGAGCATTGTGGGAGTGCTTAATAAGGCTCCCTACACCGACAAAAAAATAAAATAGAGCCACGCGAGTCCGTCCGTGTAAGGTTTGATATACGTTTACGTTAAATTTCGCAAAAACCAAATTTACCAAATGACAATAAATTTTGAATTTAATTTGCATATTTATATTGCGATATCATTATTAATCATTTCCATTCGACGTTAGTCGCATTATTTTTAATTATGCTTTCGTTAAATTTAACATGTGGCAACATTTAGATGAGCGGGTTGAGGGATACACAACATTGGACAAGTGGGGGTTGAGTGCCAAGAATGGCTAGATCACGCGTTAAACATCTCACGCCCGTATTGGCTTCCCTCTGGCTACAGGCCTGGTGTCAACACCATTCGCCCACCCTTTATTTAGGTCACGCTCGCGATAGCCGTTGCCCAACCCACAACATACGATGATTTATTCTTGAAGTGACGACATGGATAATAGTCATGCTGATTTTTATTAATTTATTTATTTAATATTAATAATAAAAATAAATATAAATGATTTATAATAAAGTATATATTTTTTAAACTTATATATATATTTGTTAATGTTATATATCATTTAATCTTTATTATTACATTTTATATGGATAAGTTTAATTCCATCTTTGCAGGCGACCTGCGCAAATGTATTATAATTCTTCAAATATTTTGTATTTTGTTAGGCAGTTAGTGTGTTGTTACGCACTTTAAAAATTATGTTCGTGGCCCATGGACTACTTTATTTTCGTGTACATTATATTTTTGTTTCCAGAAATTTTTTTTCGTATATTTTGCATTGTTAAAGCTTGGTTGCGATTCATTTCGAACAATGATAAAGAACAAGTTAACCATTGTAACGTTTCCGGGACGAATTGGGTGGGGGGGGGTGACAACAATAACAGAAAGAACCAATAAATATGCCCCTATATTCTAAGCTCAGTTCGCACTATACAATTAATTGGCCCACTTAATTGTATCAAAGTAATTGTAAGGAAGAAAATTGTATACAATCACCAGGACAATTGTAACAATTGTTCCCATATCACTTTTTTTCGTTCACACTATACAATTATCAGGCTTACAAAACGTTGGATGATAAACCCAAATATTTTCAATGAAGGTTTGCCTCCCGGTGAACGATATTCGAGGAAAAACCACGCCATTGCTCATAGTGATCAAGATTCGCCCTCTACTAGTTTTCAAAATTGAACATCCAATTCCGTCATCCGGGAAGATATTTCTCGACGCCCCGCTATTCGCTTTCAATTGAAAAAATGCCGCGCCGCTAGAGGGATTATCGCCCAAAAGTAAAAAGACTAATCCGTTTATCGGCTGATCTCGCTCACCGCGCCGTGATTTATCATCCAGTGAAAAAAACTATTCTGCGTTCGCCCTGAGCTTGCTCATTTGAAGATAGATAAAATAAGATCGCCTGTCGTGAACACTCGCTCACTTGAAAAATCAAGGTAAAAAATTATGAGCGTTCATGTTAGACAGCTGCTCACAATTTTTGCCCACCTCTGAATAGACTCGATCGCGTGGCGGTTGCTATATGCAACCGAAATTCCCGAGCCCCGACTTTCGGTGGCAAATTGTCGTGGCAGCGCGATCGAGACTATATTTACCCCCGACTTTCGGTGGCAAATATCAATGGCCGCGCGGTTGCGCTATTTTCCAAGGTGAAAAGCCATTATCAGGCCTGGGCTTCGCTGACGATACAACGGCTATAGCGAAAAACAGTGACTCTGCTGCGGTTCTGGTGCAGATGATTATGGACCGTCTACGAGAAATTGGACTTTCAGTCAACTGCAAGAAAAGTAAAGCCATACTTATAAAGAATGGACGCTTGGACGTGACCTCAGAGTTCTTCAAATCGCTTAACGGTGACCTAATCCCTACCCTTACGCACGATGAACGGGTAAAATACCTGGGAATTAACTTCAAGGATGAGATAGTCCTTGACAAATTCACCGTCCTGAAAACCGTGGCCGAGAATTTAGATCTGTTGACATCTACCCCGCTGCTACAGCCTAGTCAAAAGTACAACATCATTAATCAATTCGTATGGCCAACAGTCGTTTATCCTTTGCAAAATGCCCCGTTGAAAAACTTGACCAAACAATTCTTGAAGGACTTAGATGTCTCAATCCGTGGCGCTGTGAAACAAATAATCTTGATTCCTAATGAAAGCCCAGATGCTATGATCTACTCTCCACGACGGCTAAGAGGTCTAGGAATAGTCCGCGCTTCGTGGGAGACCTACCTCCAACATTACAGCATCGCGCTGAAACTGACAAGCATCGATGACCCAGTTCAACAGGCTTGTCGGGACTTCGATACGGAACGTTTGGAGTGTTTGGAGAAACTTCATATTCAATCAAACCCATCAGAGACCGTACCTTCATCGAAATAACGCTTTCGATGATTGGTCGAAGCTTCCAGGGAAGGGTATTGGCGTGGATGACAACCGGAAAGGGACTTTCTTCATCACAGTGGACCTCCGCGATCAAGATGAACTCCAATTGCTGCGCCACTCGCGGAACGAAAGGCCGTTCTGATAGCACAATCTCATGCAGGTATCTCAACTGCGTGAAGAAAGAAACACTTTGTCACGTGCTTCAGGACTGTCCCCATTCTAACGAGTTGGTAATCGCGAGACACAACCGAGTGGTCAATTTGATTGAAGAGAGCTGCTTATCCACCGGACTCGAAGTCCATAAGGAGGTTCATTGTAGGGACGAGAACGGGAGCAACAAACGTGCGGATTTGGTGATAATCGATCGCAAATTTCAAGTCTTGCGAACCGATCCCACAAAGCCCAACGCAAAAGAGCCACACGGTTACATACTCGATCCAACTGTACGATTTGAGCAATACGCGGACCAATCTAACCGTGTTAATAAAGAAAAAAAGGACTATATGGATACGACACACGCGTATTTCCGTGAGAAATACCCAGACGCGGTGGAATGGGAAACTATTGGCCTATATGTAGGAGCTCGTGGTACCATCACAACTTTTTTTGTGGATTTTATTCGAAAATTCAAACTGTCAACGACATTAATAGAAGACGTAACGGCATCAGTCTTGCGTGACTCTATTAATATACTGAATTTTCATCTATTCTCATCAAATATGCTACGATGAGTTTAGTTTTTTTTTCATTAAGTAAATTCCTTAACTTAAAGTATACAAAAATCTCTCTTTCTCTCTTTCTCTCTTTCTCTCTTTCTCTCTTTCTCTCTTTCTCTCTTTCTTTCTTTCTCTCTTTCTCTCTTTCTCTCTTTCTCTCTTTCTCTCTTTCTCTCTTTCTCTCTTTCTCTCTTTCTCTCTTTCTCTCTTTCTCTCTTTCTCTCTTTCTCTCTTTCTCTCTTTCTCTCTTTCTCTCTTTCTCTCTTTCTCTCTTTCTCTCTTTCTCTCTTTCTCTCTTTCTCTCTTTCTCTCTTTCTCTCTTTCTCTCTTTCTCTCTTTCTCTCTTTCTCTCTTTCTCTCTTTCTCTCTTTCTCTCTTTCTCTCTTTCTCTCTTTCTCTCTTTCTCTCTTTCTCTCTTTCTCTCTTTCTCTCTTTCTCTCTTTCTCTCTTTCTCTCTTTCTCTCTTTCTCTCTTTCTCTCTTTTTCTCTTTTTCTCTTTTTCTCTTTTTCTCTTTTTCTCTTTTTCTCTTTTTCTCTTTTTCTCTTTTTCTCTTTTTCTCTTTTTCTCTTTTTCTCTTTTTCTCTTTTTCTCTTTTTCTCTTTTTCTCTTTTTCTCTTTTTCTCTTTTTCTCTTTTTCTCTTTTTCTCTTTTTCTCTTTTTCTCTTTTTCTCTCTCTCTTTCTCTCTTTCTCTCTTTCTCTCTTTCTCTCTTTCTCTCTTTCTCTCTTTCTCTCTCTCTCTCTCTCTCTCTCTCTCTCTCTCTCTCTCTCTCTCTCTCTCTCTCTCTCTCACCAATCTCCGCGTTTGTATTCTTCAACTCTAAACCCGTCCCGTTCTACGACAAATGTTCGTCGCCGTTTCACTTTTCGTTCCTCCGCCTCATCATATTCTCAATCTCGCAACGGTCACCGCGCTCAAGTTCCAGCAAATCACGGCCTCGTCATTTATGCTTCCATCTATACCTACTCGACGCAAGACTATATCAGTTTCGAAAACGGTCACCTCCGAGAAATAATGTCCGAATACGGCCAAGTGATAGGACCGATAAAAACTTTAAGAGCGTGTTTTCTGATCCAGACCTTCCTCCCATGTTAAGTTTCCGCCGTCAAGTCAATATGAAGTTTGCCTCTTCCGCAGCCCGTGACGCACTGCCATTAAGGTTTTTCATCTCTACTTCATGTCATCATTGCGGCGTTACCGATTTTGATATGTCTCCGATTACGCCAGATTTGGAGCCTGTTCTACCCAATCTTTCATCTGATCCATCAAAATCATCCGAAAACACACTCAAGGTTCCCACTTCCACCGCTTTTGCCGGTTTTAAATCAGCTTTTCTCAATTCTTTCAAAGAATTGCCCAAAAAAAACCCAAAAAATACCGAATTCATCACACCAAAACTAACATCCCGTCAAACCAAACGACCATCCGGGTCCCAACTTTCTCAATCGTCGCCAAAAAAATTACTGCAACAGAACTTACGGTACTCACTCCTAAGGCTAAGGCCCATTCCGACACAAATTCAGAGGACAGTCACTTTTCCGACATCAATATGGATGATTTCATGGATGCCAGCGATTCAGATCCGCTCGCCGACTTTCTATCACAATCCGATCTCCCCGCTCTTTTCGATATTACTTACAAATCCAAAATTCCAATTCTTCAACACATTCGTACCTTTACAAATAATATCCCGGCCTTGTTAGTTCAACTTAACGTCATTCGACACCACGGTCCTACCCATGCAAGCAGTGCCCTTTCAAATTTCTCCGCGGGTGCCATCTACCAATGAGAGCGCAAGGTCGCTGCTGCGCTGCGGGCAGAACGTGCCCAGCTCTCAACTTCCTTGTAACTTTTTTTAAAATTATTACGTTATTTGATTTGGTAATATTGTAATTTTATTATCGTATTTTATCTACTAATTTTTAAAATTTCCCCCATTTGACCCCCACCTGGGTCAATGGCACTCAATAAAAGTAAAGTAAAGGGGGTCGGAGCCCGTAAAGCGCCCTTTAAATATCTCACTACTTCCAAGTCTGAATAAAATCGTTGCTATTTTATTAAAGGGGCTTAGTTTTTGTGGTAATGGGCAAGGACAAGAAATATAAAAGTGGATCTTTGAAACGAAAATTGAAGCGAACAGCAAACGAAGAGCTTGAAAAGCTTCCCAAGCTAACCTCATTTTTTAACAAAACATCAAATGAAAATGGGGTTATTGAATCTGAATCTCTTGAACCTAATTTCACTAAGAAATTTTTGGAAAGTGAGTGTATCGAAGAAAATATAATTTCAGATGAAGTTTATTCTATCGAGACTGCCGATATAGATTCTGTTATGGTAATTTCAAAAACAGCTAAGGATGTCAATATAGAAAACTTCAAAATGAAAAGTATCCTACTGATATTGCTAACTATCCCGATAATTTGACAACGGACATGAAGAAATTCATTTTAAAACATGGATCTTCTAAGCCAACGAGACCTTTTCCGAAAGATAACAAAAATAGGTCATTTTCAGTAAATTATAACTTCACTATTATTCAATCCGGAATAAAAGTGAGTAGACAGTGGCTATGCTATTCTAATAAGCTAGATTGCGTATATTGCGAGCCGTGCTAGTTCTTTTCTGATTCAACTATAAACAGTAATTGGAAAAAAGGTATCAATGACTGGCAAAACTTATCTTATAAAATTAGAGACCATGAGAAAAGTAGTAGGCATGTTCAATCATGCATTGTAAAAGAATTGTGGAAAAACAATGAAGGGATTGATCAGGCCTTGGAAAAAAATATAGGAGAAGAATGTAACTTCTGGAGAAAAGTGTTAGAACGGCTTATTAAAATTATTCGTAAACTGACGAAAAATTCTCAACCGTTAAGAGGTCATCGTGAAATTGTATCTGAAACTTATGTTGGCAATTTTTTATCGGATGTAAAACTGTTAGCCGAGTATGACCCTGTTATGAGACAAGTAATAGATTTATCAGCTGGAAGTACGAAATACCTGAGCCCCCAAATTCAAAATGAACTAATTGAATGCTTAAGCGTACATCTTAAAAAAGAAATATGCAAAGAAATTAAGGATGCCCCGTTTTATTCTATCATAGCTGATACAACTCGAGACATTTCCAAAATAGATCAATTAAGCTTGGTAATTCGCTACGTTTATATTTTGAAAGATTCAAGTGACGATAAACCTAAAGAGATCGTTGTTAAAGAAACATTTCTTGGTTTTGTACGAGTAACAGATGGGTCTGCGGCAGGTGTTACTTCAGTAATTTGTGACACTTTGAAATCATCTGGTTTAGATCTTTTAAGATGCCGAGGACAGGGTTACGATGGAGCGAACACAATGAGTGGAAAGTACTGTGGAGTTCAAGCGCGTTTGAAAGAGTTACAGCCGAATGCGTTATACGTACATTGCGCGGCGCACAATCTCAATTTAGTCATTAATGATGCAGTGAATGAAATTCCAGAAATTTCTAAATATTTTTCCATAATTCAAAGCATTTACACATTTTTTGGCAACAGTATTAATCGTTGGGATTTACTATCACAAATTACTGGTGAATCCGACATTACATTGAAAAAACTAAATCCAACGCGATGGTCTAGCCGCCTGTCTTCTATACTTGCTGTAAAATTGAGGTTTTCTGATTTGCTAAAGGCTTTGAGTAATATTATTTTACAATCAAAAAAAGGTGATGAGAGAACCGAGGCTGCTCAAATCAAACGTAACATCAAAAAATTTTAGTTTGTCTTAATAACCATTATTATTGAAAAAATACTGTCGAGCATTAATGCAACATCAACTGTTTTGCAAAGAAAAAATATGGACATTGGTCAAGCTGCATTCCGCATGAAAACATCTTTCAATAAAGTAAAAGAAATGAGAGACGAATATGATAATATTGTTGAAGAAGCTACAGCAATTGGGAAAAAATGGGGCGTACCTTGTCAACTAACAAATAAACGTAGACGGAAAAATAAAAGACATTTCGATGAACTAGCAGAGGATTACCGATTTGAAAACGCTGATATGTTTTTTAAATTTAATATTTTCAATCGCGTCATTGATATTGTGACTACGCAATAGATAAGAGATTCGAAGGGCTAAATACTTTTGCAAATTTTTTTGACTTTCTTACACCGTCTAAATTAATTGTGATGGACGAAAACGAAATAGTGGATAATGCCAATAAGGTACAAAAACAATTTTCCAGTGAGCTAAGTGATTCTCTGGCTTTCCAATTACTCCTTTGCGTAAAATCTCTAAAAAGTTAAATTAGCAAAATTAGTACAATTTTTGAGTTTTCCGAGTTAGTTATTGTGAAATACTATGATATGTGTGCTAGTTTTTCTGAAGTGTATTCTCTATTAATGTTGTTTTTATCAATTACTGTAACGGTAGCATCAGCCGAACGCTCGTTTTCAAAATTAAAAATAATAAAAAATTATCTTAGGAATACTATAGGCCAAAACCGCCTATCCGCATTGGCGATACTTAGTATTGAAGCTAATAAAGCAGAAAAAATGGACGTTTCAAAATTAATCGATGATTTTGCGAGTGTAAAGGCGAGTCGAAAATATTTAAAAAAAAATAAATGGCGTAATATATCAGTTCCAAATTGACATTGATTTTCTTATATTGAGTTATCCATCCATTGGTCATTTATATGCATTCACATATTTATTCGTTTTATGGTGACGTAAATAGGCCAACGCACCCAATCGCGTACATTGGGGCAAAAAATGACTTGTCACGGGGGCCCATTTTCTTATCTTGCATTGGGGCCCATTTTCCCTAGCTACGCCACTGTTCTGAAGGCTGCAAATTCCTCGGCGTCCATCTCGGTCACAGCCCGTCGGTTATTTCCCGAAATTGGACGGAACTTGAAGAGGCCTTTCACCGTGTCCTCGCTCGATGGAGGCCCATTAAGCCCCATTGTTCCCTTTACAGCCGTGTTAATATCGCCAATCAGTTGGTGGCCAGTGTCTTGTGGCACCAGCTCAAAGTATTGAATCCTCCGGAGGATTTTATCAACAGTTGTCAATCTGCTCTTGAGACTTTTGTTTGGGATAAGGTTCGTTGGGTGAGAAGAGAACATTGTCTTCTGCCCAAACCAGTTGGAGGCTTAGGACTCGTTTCGATCACGGACAAAATTCGAAGTTTTCGCGTTGCCAGTGTCGCTACTCTTTTACAAACTGCTCCTACTCAACCTAACCATATTACCGCTTCCGCTTTCATCCACGGTTTTTCCTATTCGCTTTCTCATCATTTCCTTACTAACAAACCTCGGCCTTGTCATTCTCCATTTTATAATTCGCTTTCTGAAAACCTAGCTGCTCTAAAGTTTAACCTTTCTCTTGATAACATTGACGTGGAGGCCCTGGCCAACATTCCGTTGTTTGATAACCCAGTTATCACGGACTCAGACAAAACTCCATTCTTAGGAACTCTTTTTAATCGTTTCACTCGTGACGGAATTTCCTCCATCATTGACCTCCTTGATCCGGTCTCCCTTTGGTGGCGTCACGCTCCCGATCTCGCCTCTTCACCGGAATCCGATTCTCGCTTGACAGTGAAATCGTTCCGCGCTTTACAAAAGGGTGTCCTCTAAAGCCGCGTTCACAAAGACGTTAAAAATGGTAAATAGCTTAAATTGAAAGCGAAAGGAAGAAGACGAAGTTTGAAAACGGCGGTTCACAAACCCGCCGAAAGTCGAAAGGGGAGAGAAAACTTCTCAAGACGAGAGGGAAATCGGTGGTCAACCCGTATCTACTCCAGTTTAATATTTCGACCTTCAGCTGAAAATCACGTGCCAGCTTTGGCCAATAGAGAAGCGGTTTTCATGCATCGCACCTCTCTGGCATTCAACTTATATTAATTAAAAAATTTATAATCATTTTTAACATTAGAAACATGTTTTTTGAAAAATCGCGGATCTTAATGTTATGTTTTAAACTTGATTTATTCTAAAAACAATGAAGTAGGTGCAGTTTCAGTTCTTGTAATGAATATTCCATTTCTTGTGTTCCTTCGGGCTGTTAAGACTGTACTCGAGGTGAATATATTCCCTCGACCAACAAAGCTTCTAGATTGCAATACTTTACCTGTTAATAAATATTGTTAAAAATTAAATATTTATATATATAAATTATAAATTACTGAAAAATATTTTTAAATTAGTTGTGAAAAGACTCAGGCAACTTACTCCCAACTGGTTATTTTTCAAGCCCTAATATATCAGAGACCAATTCACCTATTCCGACCAAACCAATTTCATTTCAGGCTTTCGAGAATGCTCTGCAACTTGTTTCTGGACCGTTTTCGTCTACCACCAAGCGTAAAAAAAAATAAAAATTCCAAAACCATGAAACATATCACGATTTTGCTGAAATTCACAAATATCAAATTAAAACAACCTAGTAGAAGTATTGCTTGTGTTTATACAACACAACAATTTTTATCAACAACCTTTGTAAAATTTTTACCATAACATATCCAATATGTTAAAAAAATCACAAAACATTAAAAAAGATATATCACTTACCTTGAAGGTCGGCAGAAGAAAGGTCTACCGAGTTAGTAATCGATAATACGTTAAATCTTCTGAAACCTACTTAATCAAGTGCTCAAAGATTTTGAAGAAATATTTTAAATAAAGCTGTCTAACCTACCTATGTAAAGTTTGTTATCATTAAATATTTTTGAGATGAAATATTAATCGTGTTTTGAATTTTGCGTATTGTGTTTTAAAACTGTCTGGTTAAATTCAGCCTCTATTATTTCAAAAACATATGAGACATCCATCTTGCATATGCCTTGAAAAAGAGTAAAATTGACAATTTAGAAAATGTTATTTTGATAGAAGCAGAAAAATTATAAAATATTTAATTTTTATTATCGGCAACCACGCGTGCGTTTTGGGAAGTTCAACAGATGTTTCAAGTGCAATATTTCAAATAAGTTGTGTATCATTAAAAATCCTCCTTCTAGCTAAACTAGAATACTATTTATAGGAAAACGATACGTTAATCTGCGCAGACAGACCCGCACTGTTTATTGAAAAATCAATAGAACATGAAATAGAGCATATTTTATAGAGTATTCTTCTTTTAAATTAAAGCTCATTCTACGGGAGTTTTTGATATTTCAAAATAGAGCAGTTAATTCAAGCTAGTATCTCTCATGTTGGAGAGTCAAATACTTGGTTGAGATATCAAAAGCTCAAGAGAATACGCACTTTGTCGTTTTGGGATAAGCTCCAAGGAAAGGGTTTTCGCATTTGCATTTGCTGATTAAAATCCAGCAGCAATCCTCAGATTTAGCCAAAGTAAGCTATAGCTACCGCTAGGTTTTGTAATTTTTATTGTTCTTTTAAACAGTAACCTCACGTTTTCTACCTGATTTAAAACAGCAATTTAGAAGAACCGATTTCGTACTGAAAACTTTGTGCAATACGACATCGGTTTTGCGAAGCAATAATTTATTTCCTTCATAATCATAAACTGATAAATTTGTGACTTCTATGGAACCTTTTCACTGAGTGGCTCCTTAAATCAATATGTTTGACAAACATAATTTAAATTTTATTCTTTCGTTTCAAAAATATTCACCTTAATTAGAAACGATTTTTCAATCGTTGACAGCTTTGTTTCATTTAAAACACTGCATCCCAGTGGTGATTCCGTTTTACGCTCACTCTCTATCCCCTATGTGGATTTTAAAGGTTAGGCATAGGTTATCTTTTCGGTTTGTTAGTCGTGTTCCATATTACGACACTGAGAGAAAAAAGCCCTGTTCAAATTCTATTAATTTGTTGGAAGCAGGGGATGCCAAGACGTTTCTGTAAATATAACAGCTTATTCCGTATTATAATATTACAAGTAATTTTAAGTTAATTTAACATGAAATAGCTGTAAATAACACAGTAATAAAGTATGTCACATCAACATGAATAACATCCGTCGGTAGAAAAAACTTGTTAAATCTCAGTAAATTCGATAAGTAGCAAATAATTAATTAAACAAACAATATTGTAGAAAATACACTAACACGTTCAGCCAAATTTACGAATATGAAACTGAATTTTTGACGTGGTAGCTTGGGAAAAAAAAGATAATCTGCAGGGACGATCTCACATTTTCTAATAACATATAATTATGAGGTTATCCGAACAGACAATTTATTAAATGTAGGGCTAAACGGGTCAAATCCCTCAGAGAGACCCATTATTACACAATTTGTTCTTTGGTTTTCAAAAATTAGGTTTCTGTTCATTCCTTAATGGTTAGTAATTTCTTAAGTTTCACGCGTAAGGTTGATTTCTAGTACATAGCTAAGGTAGCCTACGTAAAGAGACTATATTCCAAAGTATAGCACGATTATAATTTACTTGCTTACGTAATTACTGATACACAGCTATTTCACTAGTAAAAATGATGTTGTTAAAAAAATAACAATAAAATCAGAAGCCTTTTGAAGAAAAATGTACATGTTTTACCATAGAAACTACAAGTGGAATAGAAAGAGTCGATGAAAAGTGTTACGGGCTCGGTACGGGCAAAAGGTTCTCCGTTCATTTCCGCTTGAATCTAATTGGCCGTCATTTCCTAAGCTTTTTTTTATTGGACCAGAGATAACCGGAAATGAAGGGAGAACCTTTGGCCCGTGTCATCTTAGTAAAGCACGTACAATGACAGAGCCTTCTATTCCTGTGGTAGTTTCTATGGTTTTACTTGGCAACTGGGTTTTCACGTTTTCCAGATAGGTACTAATCTAATTCTGAGCCTCTCTGGTTCAAGAGAAATCCGGCCAAGCCTTTTTCCTCTCTATAAACCAAAGTAAATAATCGCGTAAGTAGTATTTTACCCAATTGATTATTGCTGTAAATCAATTCGACAAACGACTAAATATTAAAACGCTCGCTCTTTTCTGAAAGAAACACTCGCTTAGGTGGTATAAAATATCTCACGGTTTTTATATTTATTCATTTTTCTTATTTATTTCGTACAATTTGTATAACGTTTTTATTAATGTTTCATTAAAACCATTTGAGGCCGATAATGGGTGGCTATAACCACAAAACCTATCACGACTCTATAATTAAAATATTTCAAAATAAAGCTATTGAAAGTCAAAGTTTAGTCTAACGGGCAGTGCACCCAAAAATATAATTTTGGGCAATGTCGGAACATTTCCATATAACTTCTTGGTCTGCAGGGTGAAGAATTATCAAAGAATTTACCATGCATTATGCATAATTAAATTTACGGGGTTCAAATGCTATTAACTAAGTAGATGAAGGGTGGTCGTACGGGGCGCGCCCCCACAGCAATGAAACCATAAATAAAACTGTTTAAAACATTTGTGTGCTGAAATAACCAGTTTTTCAAAAATACTGGCACTCCGATGAATTATACGTTTGAAAATTGTAAATTGAAATTAATGGATTCCAGTATGAATATAAAGATAATTGAACATCGGATAGCGCATGATTTTAATCGTCGTATTTTAGGCACGATTCCGAATGATTTGTAAACGCGTGAAGTGAGGTTTTTAAAAAATAAGAGTCAGAGTTGACGTGAAAAGAATTAAGTTAACAAAAAAAAGAGTAATCAGCAATTTAGCTTGTGTTACCCAATTACTTTACATTGGTGGCAGAAGTGGGATTTCTCCTTTATTCGTGAGTTTAAAAATATGACTTTTCCCCCCGTTAAAAATGCCACGTCGAGTCGAACCACCACACGAATTACATCTGCCGAACGTAAACGCTGCCCCGGAAAAGTACAATGGAGAAGGAGATTTTGGAGTATGGATGAAATATTTTGAAGTATGTACAGCGGTGAACGAATGGCATGACACGAGGAAATGCAGAGCCTTACCTACGTTCATATACGGTCGAGCGTTTAATATCTACGACAATTTAACACCGCAACAGAAGAGTACGTACGCTTTATTGGTTTAAACTTTTATGGATGCCTTTTTACTACCTGAACGACAAAGACTACACGTAATGGGATTCCGAGCCAGATTCCAGCAACCGAACGAGCATTAAGATGATTTCTGTCAGGACCTTCGAAGACTCGTTGAGAGAGCCATGCCTGGATTGAACCCTAACGCGTTTAAAATTTTGGTTTTCGAACAGTTTCTGTACGGTCTGCAATCTAACCTACAATATGGGGTACACCAAGCCAACCCTAATGATCTCGCTGAGGCGTTGTCGAGGGCAAAACGTCTGCAGCCTTTTCAAGAAATGAAGTGAACAGATACACGTTACCGTCGACCAGAGACGCTTCTGGGTGTAATTGAAAATTTACCGGATGGCCCGTCTACGTCCTCGACAAACAGAGATTTCAACTCATTGCAAGCTACCGTTTCTCAACTTGCCAGTGAAGTCGCCGCCTTGCGCCTTGAACGATATCATCAACCGGTGAACGCGCTTCACGATTTGTATCGTCCGAAAAACCCACCTCAATACAGTTCTGCCAGTTACCACGGTAATCCATACTACCCTTCTCGTTACAACGCGCCTCGTAACGCTGCACCTGGGTACTAATTTTCGAGTTATGGATCCCCGAGGAACCGAAGTTCCCGACCCTACCAGCAACGTTACGCTGCACCAAATTACGGTTGGTCTCAGCAGGAAAGTCTGGATTCAAGACCCACATGTATTTATTGTCAAGAGAAAGGTCACCTCCAAAGAGATTGTTACTATCGCTGGCGAATGGAGGATACCGTTAGAGGAAATTTTAGCGTAAATACTCGAGACCCAATTGAGCATCGTCAAGGACCTTCAAGTTTTCTCGATCGCAATCAAGAAAATACCAAATCAAAACGTCCAAACTAGGCAATGTAGGTAAAAGGACGTTCTGGAATTACCTATTACTCGATGGTGGAAGTCAACGGAACGCCATGCAGTTTCTAGTCTTATAGACAGTGGGTCTTCTAATAGCATCATCAGGGCATCTTTGGCTCGTAACCTTGGAATAAATTTAGAGCTTAGCACCGACGAAAGCGAATGTAAAATCTATTCACTAACGGGAGACGTAATAAAGGTTTTGGTCAGTGTTACAATAGAGTACGGTTTCGGAAAAATTAAACAGTCGTGGCGCATCTACATCGCCGAAGTCCTTTTAAATAATTTCGTTATTGGATGTGACCTGCTCGACTTTTTCAAGTCAAGCTCGATTTCGAGAGATAGGTACTGCAAATCAGAGATGTTGCGCTTCCATTAATTAAAAATTTGCATTTGGCTGATACGGTTATATGTAGAATAGCGTTAGCTGAGGAAGTGGAAATTCCCGCAAATCATGAAATCGTGGTTAAAGGGACGATAGTCAAGGATAAACCCAACTTTAAATTACGCTTCTTTGGAACATCGTGCGGTGTGATTGAACCCATTGAAAGTTTCCGTCAAGCGAATACCTTGGACCTAGGAAGGAGTCTTGTCTATACGTCCACGGACTCATTATTCGTCAGATTAATGAAAACCGGCTCGGCGCCAACCAAAATATACAAAGACTGTGTAATTGGAACTTTACACGAAGTGCGAGAGGTTCAAGCTGTGTTGCCGCTGCCCACCCGAGAAATACAAACAACTACCTTTAATTTCGACAATTTTAATCTGGAAAATACTTGTTTACAGCCGCAAGAAACAGAGGACCTACTGAAATTATTCTGTCGTTACGACAATATATTTTCTAAAAACGAATATGGCCTATAGGATTTTGACACACGTCCAACATAAAATCAATACGGGGGAAGCTCTACCTATCAAAAAGCGACCGTATCGCGTTCCAGATTCGCAAAAGGATATTGATAACAATCAACTAAATGTAATGTTGGAAAATGGAATAATATCACCGAGTTTCAGTTCATGGCGATTTTGCGTGGATTACCGTTCTTTAAACGACGTGACGAAAAAAGACGCATACCCTTTACCTAGAATAAGTGAAACACTGGATTCTCTCTCAGGAGCTACGATTTTTACTACTTTGGATCTGGCGTCCGGATATTGGCAGATTGGAATGGATCCGAGAGATAAGGAAAAAACGGCATTTGTTACAACGAAAGGTTTATTTGAGTTTAATAAAATGCCCTTTGGACTCTCGAACGCCCCCATCACGTTTCAAAGACTTACGGGGTGAATTCTACGTGGGCTTCAATGGGAGATTTGTTTGATATATTTGGATGACGTCATAGTGTTCTCGTCTAATTTTGCTGAACACTTGGAACGATTAGAAAAGGTTTTCCTTTGTTTCGAGTCCAACGGTATAAAACTCAAGCCAAGCAAGTGCTTTTTCAGCAAGACCGAAGTCGAATATTTGGGACATATCGTCTCTGGTTCAGGAATAAAACCTAACTTGAAAAATACATCGAAGGTTGCTGATTGACCTACTCCACGATCAACCAAAGAAGTACAGTCGTTTCTCGGTCTCTCGTCGTACTACCGAAAGTTTGTAAGAAATTTCGCTTACATCGCTGCACCGCTTAACGATTTTTTGAAACCGAAATATGGATTTAAATGGACAACGGAATGGCAGAAATCGTTTGACATTTTAAAACAACGATTAATATCACAACCGATCTTAGCGTACCCAGATTTCCAAACTGAGTTTCGAGTTGAAACCGACGCCTCCTGTCGCGGAATTGGTGGAATACTGTCGCAAATTCGACACGAACAAGATAGAGTTATCGCTTTTGAAAGTCGATCCCTGAACAGAAGTGACAAAAATTCTTCTACGGTCGAAAGAGAAATGTTGGCTATAATTCATGCTATCGAAAAGTTTCGTACGTTTCTTTTCGGAAGTCATTTTGCCATCATTAGGGACCACAACCGTTGGTAACATGAAGGAACCGCGTGATAAGTTCGCACGTTGGATTCTTAAATTGGAAGAATAGGATTATGAAGTTCATTATCGAAGTGGAAGGAAACACGCTAATGCCGACCCTTTATCGCGTTTGCCCGAAAATTTAAACCAAAAAAAGACAATACATTTTCTGAAACGATCAACGCCACGTTATTATGTGCACCAAAAATAACCCTCAGCGATCTTCAGACACTACAAACAAATGATCCCGACATCAGTAAATTAACTACAAAATTGATAACCGGTGAGAAGCCAACACCTGAAGAGTTGAAAGGAGAAGAAAATCGCCACTTCTTATATCTGTGGAGATATTCTGCTGATTTATACCAGGAAAACGGACTGATGCGTAGAAGGAAGCAAGACACTAACCACTCCCAAATTGTAGTACCAGCAAATTTAATTCCGAACCTCTTAATAGAATTTCACGACGCTCCCTACTCTGGACATCGCGGAAAAGAGAAGACAGAAAACGCCATTCAGAAACAGTTTTGGTGGCCCCTGATGAGCGAAGACATTACTCAATGGTGTAGGAAATGCATACCGTGTGTTCAAACTAAACCTCCCCATCAATACCAGGTGGCACCCATGATAAATATCGAAGTTGGTCGCGCGTTTGAGAAGGTCGGAGTTGCTGTTATTGGACCACTTATACCATCGAAATAAGTACGTTCTAACCGTCTCCGATTATTTCACAAAGTGGCCTGAAGCTTACGCTCTTCCAGATGAAAAAACTGAAACCATTATAACAGCGCTCTTACACTACGTCCCGCCATGGGGAATACCTTTGATTATGATCACAGATAAGGTTAGTAACTTTGATTTTGAAATGTTTAAAAAAAATTGTGAAAAACTGGACATCCAAAGAAACCGAACGTCGCCTTATCATCCTCAGTCTGATGGATTACCTGAGCGTCAAAACTGAACTTTGGAGGAAAAAATAACCTTTTACATCGCCAAGGAACACAATGACCGGGAAGATAGGCTACCTTATATGCTGATGTCTCTAAGAGGGATCACTTACAGTTCGACGGGAGTCACCCCGTATAAATTGTCGACTGGCCGAGAAGCGAAGCTTCCACCAAAACTTTTTCTTGAAGTAGAAATGAATAAACCACAATCACCGGCCACTTATTTGAGAAGTATGGAGGAGGAAATGACACGTGTTAATGACTTTGTCACTACTCGAATTAAAAAGAAATAAAACGATCAGAAGAAACAATATGACACTCGCGTCAGTTTCACTGCCTATCAACCCGGAGATCGAGTTTGGCTTTACAGTCCATATTGTCCACCTGGACAAAGTGCTGAGTTCCATAAACCACGAGTCGGACCTTATACTGTTAAAGAAATCATCGGGCCCGTTAATTACAAGATTGTGAGAGATTCCGATGACAAAATCAGCGTTGTCCATCATAGCAGATTGAAGAAATGCTACGTATAAACATTGATTCAGAGAAAAAATATCTCTAACGATTTTGAAAATGGACTTAAAAGTTCTCAAATAAGGAAACCGAACGCACTATGAACTATTCATCGTATTGAAGGAAGAAAACGTTTGAAAAAAAATGCATCGGTTTTTGGTTTTGTGTGTTTTGAAATATATAAAAACAACTTGGCAAGCCAAAATATACCTCTCCTCGGAAGAATTGTCCCTAGTGGTATTAATTTCTCAAGACCTCCCTTAAAGGTATCTCCGCAATTCAGAGTTATTTACTAAAAACGTAATCCCGGTTCAATCCCGCCCGATATAAAATTTTAATTTTAATTAAAATAAATGAGACGAAACAATCGAGTTTAATTTATTCAGAATAATATAAATTAAGTTGTTACAAGTAGTAGGAAACTAAATATGAACCATTTTTTCCAAGATGGCCGCCAATATGGCCGCCATAACAACCCCCCCAAATAACCCCCAAAATATTTTCCAAAAACAAAATTTTTGTCCTTGGAAAAATCGAAAAACATATTTTTGTTTTCAATCTCAAATTTCACCTTGAAGATGATCCTTGACCTCGACGAATGACACCTGTCCACCACCCTTAAGCCTCGGTCTATCACCCCAACAAGTTGGGACACGATCGGACAAGGTCGGCCCGAGATATCGGCGGTAATATGTTACCCCCCCGATTACGTCAACATATTTACTTTTGGTGTCACTTTTTTCGTTTTTTCGTTTTTCGCCGTTTAAAATGCTAATTAGTTATTTGCGAGATGGGGAAACCTTCGCTTTATAGCCTTGGCAACGTTTGGCCACACCCAATCACGTAATATCCAACTTACCCCTGTTGAAAATTAAACTTTATTTACTTTTTGGAAATAAATAAATAAACAAGAGATAAGTGAGTGCGTATGCCGATACGGGGCACCTGCGGGCGGGGGAAACGGGCCCCTATAGGGGCCCCCTTTTGCGGCAATATTCGGCGGGGTCAAAAGGTTAGATGATTTACGATGTTAGGTCAATAGGTTATCTGCCCCTATGGACACGATGCAAACAGCCGTTAAATAGGTGTGAAACGGACCCCCGTAGGGGCCCCATTTTGCGTACATTTTCGGCGGGGTCAAAAGGTTAGGTCAATAGGTTAGATGATTTACGATAGGTTATCTGCCCCTATTCCGCAGGTGGTGTGGACTGACACGATGTTATGCAAACAGCCGGCCCGTCATAGTTAATAGCTGGAGGCACCCCATTTTCGGTCAAAAGGTTAGCTGATTTACGATGTTAGGTCAATAGGTTATCTGCCCCTATGGACACGATGCAAACAGCCGTTAAATAGGTGTGAAACGGACCCCCTATAGGGGCCCCATTTTGCGTACATTTTCGGCAGGTCAATAGGTTAGGTCAATAGGTTAGATGATTTACGATAGGTTATCTGCCCCTATTCCGCAGGTGGTGTGGACTGACACGATGTTATGCAAACAGCCGGCCAGTCATAGTTAATAGCTGGAGGCACCCCATTTTAGGTCAAAAGGTTAGCTGATTTACGATGTTATAACCCATAAAACCCAAGGTGTTAACCCATTTTAGGTCAATAGGTTATCTGCCCCTATGGCGGTGACACGATGTTATGCAAACAGCCTACCCGTCATAGTGAATGTCGAGTTGGTTGGTTTTCGCCGACAAACACTTTCGGGCCCCCTAAGGGTAGCGTAAAATAGCGGGCGGTCATCGGTAAAAGTGTTTTGGAAAAAAAGAGCAGAGTGTATACAAATTATAAGGTTTTATTTATACATTCAAAGTTACAGTACATTAAGCGGATGAAAACGTTTAAAGATAAAACAATTTATTTTTAATATATTTATGGTTGGTAGATACCATATTAAACAAATTGTAAAAGTTAAATACACAAAACATATTTTGGTTGGCCACTGTTTCTTTAAAATCGTCAATAATTTTAAATGCTGTTACGTAATTGGACGCGTAGCGGACAACGGTATCATACCTTTCATGTTCATCCGATAGAAATAAATTGTTGGGTGCACATGGTTCTTTATACAATATTTCGTAAATTTTACGATAATTATCGGTTATAACGTAACCCATTAATTCAAAGAGTTTTTGGTTCACTTTAAGGAGTTGAATGTGCAAATTAATGAAATATTTGAGTCGGTCCAATTCTCGAGTTTCCGGCGCTTTGATTACGACCGACGCTTCGGATATCGTACTTTGCAAGGTTAATTCTTTTTGGTCAGACATGGCGGCGGTCACTAGCGCATCAGATAGCGGGAACGGTGATCGAAAGGGCAACCGTTGGGGATCATTTATTTGTTCCCAGTGGCCGTATAAATCATCCCAGGCGCGCGAAGACATTTCAAAGACCTGGTGTGTGATTTTATTGCATAGAGCTACAGATATATCGAGCTCAGACGTAAAACCCGTAGTAACGAAAAGCTCGGATGAAAGTGAATACCGAGGGTTAACTTTCCGCTGAGTCGGATCAAATTTAGACATTTTAGTGGGCCCAGGAACGTTATCTACACAGCTTCGTTTAGACATGATGCTCGAGAAACGGTTTGTAGTGTACTGCCGATGGATGACGGGGATGAATCCCTTATATAGCGATAATAATTTGATGACGTAATCAGGATGATGTAATGGGTTGACTCAATGACTCACGCGATTAGTCAAATTTTGCGGTGTTATGTGTATAGCGACGCCCATATTGGTAAACCAAAGAGATAGAAATTCCACAAGTCCCATTAAAAGTAAAATCAACGCGATTAGTAATGCGTTTTTAGGATTGTTCGCGATAAGCCGACTAACGGGAGAGGCGGGGATAGAACCTTCCATACCGGAAGTTATCGTTAAACTAAATTTATCAATAAACCAAAAAACGGATTTAAACTTTATATATTTTATAAAAACGCAAATGACATACAAAGTATTAAAATAAACAAAAAACTAAAATAAACAAATGACTAAAATATACAAAAAGAAATATTGACAAAAAACTAAAATATAGAAAGGAATTATTTACAAATGAAAAAATATACCAACAAATGAAAAAAATATATACAATAATTAAGAGGATCTATTCCACATAGTTTATGGGGCTCCATAAAATTCTACGAGCAACAACATTCATTTATAACCATTTTTCGACAAAACGTTTGTCCCCAAAAAATATCTAACACTTTGAAACGTCTTTTTTAAAAAGTGTTTGAGCATATAACTCTTTCACCATGACCATCCTTCGACGCTTAAAAACAGCTGTGAAAACAATCGCTTTTTATAAACATTTCGGTGCACACTATTTTAACAATACCCGATTTGACGCGTCATGTTAAATTCAGGAGTCGTGGGTCAAACTTAATTTGCATCGTAAAAAAGGTTAGGGTTGACACAAAAAAAGAGCCCCTAAACAATTTTCCCTTCAAAGAAAAAGACCGTAGGGGCCCACATTGTTCAATTAAGACTCGAGCGGCGTGGCCCCCAAAGGATTCCACCCTAAGGGTTTGGTGTCTAATAAAACAGCGGCTCGTAAAAAAATTGGCCGCTCGGAGAACAAGAAGGACACAGTCAAAAAGTTTTTTTCGTATATTCATCCAGCTTTGTCAAAATAGTCAAAAGAGTTTTCTGCGGCTCTTTTGAAAAACAACCTTTGTCAGCGATAAAAGGATGAACCGCCACCATATTTATGGGGCTATCATTAAAGTAGTCATTGATCCACCCTTAAATTTAATAGGCTTAAAAAACATTGGGGTCCATCTTTTAGAAAACAATCGAGTTTTATATAATAGAGTTTCGACTTAACGACGTGATATTATTTTTATACAGCCTCAAAAGATACGTTTAAATAGAGCCCTATCGGCCAAAGAAACTTCACTAATCAGCGGAATTCTCAAGTTGGAAGTCGTTTTCTTATCGCCTAGAAAAAATGGATAGCGAAAGCTTATGTTGGTTTCTAGACGATTTGGAGGTAAATAGACCATGGTCCGTACCGCAACTACTGCAATTTTATTACGGAATATGTTTATTTTTAAATTTAGACCCGGGGTTTGCACCAAATAAGTTACCCGCAATCTTTAGCCGTCTGAGTTTTAAATTAATTTTGACGGTTATTGAAATTTTTGAAACTGTTCAAGCTATCCCCCACGTTCCAGAAGCGTGCCAAACGGTAGCCGAACTCCGATTATTTAATCAAGCATTACCGCCTCGGTTAGGCGAAATTATTGAAGCGAGATATAATAAGCGGGAAAAAGAATTACTCGAACTCGAGTGGGATGCTATGTTGGGTGCCGAATATGACGAACCTGTGTTGGACTACCTGAAGAGTAAGTTTTTTTTCTCGTACCGAAAAATATCTAAGAAATTAAAATATATATTTATTTTTTATAGACGCCCCTGAAATTGTCACGGTCGATGATGCTCAACCGCGTGAATCCGCCGAAATGGTGGACGACTATTTCAACGACCTACTTAACCAAAGCGGTTACGGGGAGGCGGAGGGAGATTTCCCAATTGTAGGGTATATTGAATTTGAGGACCCGAATTGCGTAATTTTGGGTCAGAATGAAAAACAGTTCCCGAACTTCAATATGACGGGAATTGAATTGGAAGCTGAAATATCGGGTAATATAGCGGAAGGGCTTGCCAGGGTCACTGAACGGGTATTACGCGACGTAAACCCCGCTGACATGGTACAACTAGTAATCCGTAGTTCGGCGCTGGGTGCGGCGCATCCCGATATAACCATTTCATTTAGGAGACGTGACCAAATTGATATCGAGGCCCTTCTCGACGAGATATCCGAATCTATATATTCAGATGAGGAAGAAGCGTTTTTCCTGGCACCCGTTAATTTAACTTTTTCCATTGTCCGTCTCCCCCAAGGCGGTGGCCGTACAAAACGGAAACGACTAGAGACCTTTGCCCTGTTTTCTAGAAATAGACGAGCAATTGTCCGTATTGCGAACAGCGACTCAATCTGTCTCGCTAGAGCTCTTTGCGTCGGTGTGGCACTGTGTAAATATCAGAATGAACCCGAAAACAAAAGACTAAAAACGGTCTATGAAACTTTGTCGCATACCAAAGAAAACAATGTGGCCCAGCGAGCCGAGGCGCTCCTCCTATGCTCCAAATCGGGTGTCCGACCTAATAAAGAATGCGCGTCGCCCGAGTCGATTAGAAAATTTAGAACGTATCTCAAAGAATACGATATTTTAATCTATCAAATTAAAAACAGCTGGCCGACCTTGGTGTACGATTCTAGAGTAAGGGGAGGTATGGACAGAAAACGTATTGTACTTTTAAACGAGGGGGCGCATTTCAATCTAGTTAAAAAGCTGGCTCCCTTATTCGGGAAAGAAAAGTTTTGTTCAAAGTGTCTAGAGGGGTACAGACAAGATAGCACCCACGCGTGTTCAGACTATTGTTTCGCGTGCTGCAGGGCCATAAAATGTACCGGAGATATAATAAAATGTCCCGACTGTTTACGTAAGTTTACGGGTGTCGATTGCTACGCTCATCATAAAATAAAATTAACAGGCGATAAATTATCATTATGCCAAAATTTATTTCATTGCACGGAATGTTCGATTCTAATCGATTTGACTAAACGCGACGGCCAGCTGCATTCTTGTACCGAACAGTATTGTACCGTTTGTCGTAAGTTTTCCCCCTCGGGACATCAATGTTACATCCAAGTAATAAAAGACCCGCGACACCCCCCACCACGTTTCGATTCCAACGGTCAGCCCACGCAAATGTGGATATTTTACGATTTTGAAACGGTCCAAACCAAACGGCACCCCGATAAGAAAAACTGTTATATTCATCAACCCATTTTATGCGTGTCGGAAACTTATTGTGTCGCGTGTGTTGATACCCCCGACGTAGCATGCAGATTTTGCGGCGTTCGCCAAAGACAATTTCTGGGTTCAGATTCCGCGCGAAACTTTTTCGAATATTTAAGAACACTGGCTCGGATAAGAAGAGTGACCGCGCTGGGACATAATGCGAGTAATTATGATACGCAACTCCTATTACAAGTTATAATGGAGAGTGCCGACTCGTTTGAGCCCGATCCGATAATAAATGGAACTCGCATCTTGCAACTGAAACTACACAATTTAACTCTATCGGATTCGTATAATTATATACCCATTCCTCTGTCGAAATTCGCGGATACGTTCGAGCTGGGTCGCGAATATACGAAAGATTTTTTCCCTCATTTTCTATTCAACGTAGTTGATAATAATTTTGACATTTACAAACCCGAACAAACAAACTACGTCTCGGAGAACTCGCTGCCCCCCTTGGAAGCTTACGGGGCCCAATATTTCACGGCGAAAGACCGCGAAAGTTTTAACAAATGGTACGCTCTCGAATCCGAAAAGAGTTCGGGATTTAATTACCTCGAAACGTTAAAACTCTATTGTTCTAGAGATACCCACATATTAGCTAAGGGTTGTTTAAAGTTTATGAAACTATTTCAAGACTTGTGCGAAGTTAATCCGTTTAGCGTGGGCGTGACTATCGCGTCAGTGTGCAGTTACGTGCTAAGGAAAAACTTTTTGGAGCCAGAAACGATTGGCATAATACCGGCTAATTTGTATCGGTTATCCGAGCCTCAATCCACCGAGGCTTTAGAATGGCTGGCTTGGGAAGCGCATGTCCGGAATGTTACCATCGTGTCAACGCTGAATGGTCGAGAACCGCGTGCTGGAAAAATTAAAATTGATGGTCTAATCGGTGAGAAAAACGCTCTACAATATCAGGGCTGTTGGTAAGTATTATTTTAAAAAGTTCGAAGAGACAAAATATAAACAGGTTTTTTTTCATTAAAGGTATCACGGTTGTAGGACTTGCTTCGGGGACTCTGTAAATAGGAACCAGCCATTATACGCTAACGCGAGCGATACCCTTAATACACGATTTTCCAACACGATGCGGACAACCAATAAACTTAAAGAAATGGGTTATACCGTCATTCAACAATGGGGGTGCGATTGGATTTTGGAAAAACAACAAAATCCAGCCATAAATGAATTTTTAAAAAATTCTAATTTTTCGGAAACTTTAACTGAACGTTTAGACCCGCGAGCCGCTTTTTTCGGGGGCAGAGTATCAGCCCTACGAACGTACTGTAACGTTGAAGGGACCGACGATAAAATATTCTACGTGGACATTTGCAGCCTGTACCCTTTTATAAACAAACGGTATTATATCGAAAAATATATATATAACGAAAACAAATATTTAAGTGTGTTTTCCTTTTTATAGTGGCAAAGTCCCCGTTGGTCATCCGACAATTCTGCTCGGTAGCGATATTCCAGCCATTGACGATTTTGAGGGATTATTGTTATGTAACGTGCTCCCGCCAACCAATTTATTCCATCCTATTCTTCCGTATCAGACCGTTAACAAAAAGTTAACGTTTACCCTATGCCGGACGTGTGCCGATTTACGGTATCAGGGTGACTGCGAGCATTCTGACGACGAAAGAATGCTTAAAGGCGTTTGGGTAATCGACGAATTAAGATGGGCGGTAAATCGCGGATACAAAATTACAAAAAAAATTGAGGCGTGGTCATACACGGTGACGCAATACGATCCTGCAACGGACAGTGGAGGGATTTTTCGAGATTACGTTGACTGTTTCCTAAAAACCAAGGTGGAGGCGAGCGGCTGGCCGTCAGATTGTCAGACCCCCGAAGCCCAGGCTGAATACATTGCGGCTTTCGAACGTCATGAAGGGGTCAAATTGGACCCTACCAAAGTCTCCAAAAACGAAGGACTTCGTGCCATCTCGAAATTAATGCTGAATTCCATGTGGGGGTCTGTATGGATTTTATTACCCCCCCCCCATTGGGGTTATAAATCATATTGGGTAGCGTGATAGATATTAAAACTTTTTTTTCCAGAAAACTCGGTCAGCGATCCATTGTGACCAAAACTGAAATCGTTCGCGAACCCAAAGTGTTCTTTGAACTGCTATCAAATCCTGAAATCAACGTAAAATCGGTTTTGACAGTCAACGATACGACTCTTCTAGTGAAATCAGCCCCCATCAAGGAAGCGGAAATCCCTCTAAAACATACAAATTGCGTAATTGCCGCTTATACAACCTGTCAAGCGAGATTAGTTTTATTAAAATATCTTGAAATAGTCGGAGAGAACGCGTTATATTTGGACACTGACGCCCTCCAGTACGTCTCGAAACAACCCCTTATAACTACGGGCCATTATTTGGGCGATATGGTCAGCGAGTTATCCGGTTATGGAAAGAATTCGTTTATTTACGAAGCCGCGTATGGCGGGCCAAAAAATTACTCGTTTTGGGTGAAAAATCCGGATACGGGCGAAAAATTTAACGTTACGAAAGTGAAAGGATTTCGAATTAATGTCGGTAATCAGCATATCATTAACGGCGAAAATTTAAAAACTATGCTAGGAGTGACTGACGAAGAAACTGAAATACCGGCGGCGTTTGCCGTGCCTCTGCCCAAACAAATCCGTCGACTTCCGGATCATACGCTCGTTAGCGTCGACTTGGAAAAAGCGTATCGGCCCGTAATGGATAAAGTTCGGGTTTTATCGAATTACCGAACAGTTCCATTCGGATATAAAATACGCGCTTAAAAAAAAACCTTCGCTCTTATGCGGGCGAGCCGCGGGTCGAGAGGCGCCGGTCTCCGCGGGTCGCCGTCTCGGCGTTCGAGAGAGAGAGAGAGAGGCGCGCGCGCGTTCTCTCTCTCGATCCGCTATCCGCGCGCGTCGGGGTCACGAGGGGGGTGTGTCTCTAGCGCGCCGGCCGCTTTCCACGTGGCAAGGGGGTGTGTCACGGGAAAACGTGTTTTGTTATTGTCAAAAATAAAAATATTATATATAAAAACAAAATGTCCATTTTATTTCATTCTGGTTTCAGCTACGCGGTGATAATGTACCCTTTTTATCACAGTTGTAACATCATACTTTGCGGGCCTAGCCAAAGTGGTAAGACATATTTCGTAGAAAAACTGATTAAACATTTAAAACAAATGTTTGAACCTCAAATTGAAGAAATCCACTGGTTTTACGGCGAGGATCAGCCAGGATACGATAAACTTAAAAAATATAACGTTATATTGCATAAGGGTTTACCCGATCCTGACTTATTTGACGGCTCGAAACGGATACTGGCCGTTTTAGACGATTTAATGGGGGCGGGTCAAAAAGGAGAAGTTGCCCAGTTGTTCACCAAAGTCTCGCATCATCGTAATGTTAGCTTTATCTACATAAGTCAAAATTTATTTCATCAGGGTCGCGGGTGTCGCGAAATTTCCCTCAATGCGCACTACATACTTTTAACGAAAAATGTACGGGACAAAACACAGATTAATTGTTTGGCGCGCCAAATGGCCCCCGATAATTCCAACTTTGTTATCGAAGCGATTTCTGACGCGACTAGAGACCCAAACTCTTACGTATTGATCGACCTTCAGAAAGATTGCCCCGATTCACATCGGATCAGAACTAATATTTTCCCCGGCGAGCAAGTCTCGGTATACATTCCGAAATAATACTTTTCCGAGGGTGGTTAGTTACCACACACACACCCGCCGCGAGTCGAATTCATTCGATGTACAATGTCTCGACGAGTCAGGTCGCAAAAACATCTGCTCGAATCGATCGGCAAATTAAAGGGCGTTAAGAGACGTAATATTTTAATTAACGCCAATAAAGAGTTGATCGAAGCGATATCTGATTGCGTGTATAATACTCTTATCGGGAATATACGTCTAACCACGCGGCAAAAACTACGATTAAAAATACACCGTAAAACGTTACGCAAAATTGCCCAGAAAAAATTGGGCTGGCAAACTAAAAAACGAATATTATTAAATCAAAAAGGTGCCGGATTTTTCTCGTTTCTTCTGCCTATTGTGTCGTCGCTCGTGGGAGCCCTAACAGGTTGAACATAAAAAATGTTAAGGTACTCGAAAAAAATGACTTTAGCGCCGATTACGCCACCCCATCAACAACTCAAACCGGATATTGACACGGAAATGGCTGATATTTTAAAAAGCGAAGCGCTCGATGACAGGACCAAGTGGAAGATATACGAAGAGATGCTATTAAAAAAGCACGCTCGAAATAAACCGATTGAAAATAACGATACGCCCAGTTTCGATACATTAGTCAATCTGTTCCCGCTAGGATACAGAGCGAGCGCCCGAGCTATATTTAATCATTTGATTTCGGACAGCGGTCGACTGCGGTGGGACAGCCACGGGCAGATTTTATTAGACGGTGAAATACAAACGGATTCTGATATTGTTGATTTAGTATATTATCTAATAAGTCCCCACGCGCCGAGACCCCAGAGTTGGTCAAAATTTAATAACCTGGTGGGTAAACTACGGAAAATCACCCCTCAAGCCTTCCCCACCACCACCCCATTACCGTCTACTTCGTTCGTAACAGCTTCCGCCCCCCCGGGCCCCCATCTTTCGCTCGCCTCCTCCAAACGAAAGAAAACTTTGCCGTCAGCGGTCGGGCCTAATTCTTTCGCGACACATCGACAGTCACCGAAACTTTGGTCGCCTACTATTAAGAACCGTTTACGTAAAAAGAAAACGCCGAGTGTCAAAATTTTGAAATGGGAGAGTTACCGATAAACGTAACGACTAGACTCGAAAAAATATATTTCGATTCTCGTAATCCAGCTAGCTACGGGGGTGTTGAAAAATTATACGATTCTGTCAAAGAGCTCGGAATATCTCGGGAGAATGTTGAAACGTTTTTGCAAACTCACGACGCCTATACGTTACATAGACCAGTTATTCGAAAATTCCAACGACGAAAGATTCGTGTGGGAAACAGACTAGACCTCTATCAGACTGATTTGGCAGATATGCGGTCTTTAGCGAGCGACAATTCCGGATACACATTTATTCTTACTTGTATAGATTGCTTTTCGAGAGTGGCATTTGCCGTCCCCCTAAAACGTAAGACCGGCGCGGAGGTTGCCCGCGCCCTGAAAATAATTTTTAAAGAGCGGGGCAAGCCCCGCGCTATACAGTTCGACCGTGGGTTGGAGTACGTTAATTCGACTGTTTTAAAACTCCTAAAAGAGGAGGGCATTAGACATTACCATTCCGAAAATAGCGATGTTAAAGCCGCGATGGTAGAGCGTTTTAATAGGACCCTGAAACAGCGCATGTATCGTTTTTTTACTCATAAAAACACGCGACGCTATCTCGACGAGCTGCCCAATTTAATTCATTCGTATAACGCCAGTTATCATACTGCAATTAAAATGGCTCCCTTCGATGTAAACGACAAAAATATTCTTCAAGTTTATAGAAATATTTACAAACCAGGGCAGTCTCAGCCAGCCGCCCTCAAGCCCCGAAAATGCCGTATCAAAGTCGGCGATTACGTAAGGATTACCCGAACTGCCAGACCGTTTTTAAAAGGGTACAGCGATCAAAATTGGAGCGCCGAAATATTTAAAGTTATTTTCAAGAATACTAAAAGACCTCTTCAATTTAAGCTCGTTGATTTGGCTGACGAACCCATCACGGGATATTTTTATTTCAAAGAAATTCAACGAGTTATAAAACCGGAAGAATATACAATTGACAAAGTATTAAAGAAGCGACGCTCAAAGGGTAAAGTCGAATATTTCGTTTCTTGGTTAGGGTATCCGGCTACATTCAATTCTTGGGTTTCTGCTAAAGATGTCCGAAGCCTTTTACCTAACGATACCCAGTAATTCAAATCTCGAGATATTTCCGAATAATACGGTAGCCTGTTTCACGATAAAATTACCCGAACCTATCGAATTAAAGGGGGGGTGGGAAGTTGCGTTGGTGGAAATATTGTATCCCTTTTCGTTTTACAACGTGTTGCCCTATGACAATTACGTCTATTTCCGCGTTAATCCCGCCCAACATGGGGGACAGTCTGACCCTAAAATGGTCGGGACGATGCGAGAAATCCCTCCGGGGCATTACTTGAGTATAGACCATTTACTTAAAGTAGTAAACGACACTGCGCTATGCACCGCCGCTAATGTGTGTCTTACCCACGATCCGCTGAACGGACACGTGGCGCTGGTTGGAAAAAATATTACCCCCTATGGCGTATTTATGAGTGACGGACTGAGCAACACGCTAGGATTTGAAAGAACTAAAACTATCGCGGGCAGAAGCGAGAACCCGGCTCGCTTAAATTTCCACATTCCGCCCCAAATCTTCGTTTATTCCGATATCGTCGCTGATCAAGTGGTGGGCTCGTCGCTCGTCAAATTGTTAAGAATAATAGCGGTTGACGAATCAGCCCGATTTGGTACTCATATCGAGAAAACATACATTTCGCCGCATTACGTGCCCATTGAGAAGAAATACTTTGATACTATCCAAATAGATCTACGCGATGTTTATGGGAAACCAGCTCCTTTTGAGTTTGGCAATCTAACAGTAAAACTTCATTTGCGTCCAAGATGCCCTTAAGACACGTTCTTGAAAAAAGACGCTGCGTAGCGTGCCCGTACGCTCAATATTATGCCACTCAGGCGGGTGGCGCTATTCCCGACGTATACGTGGGATCGCCTTATCAGCGGGGGCACGGGCAATTCGGAAGCGGGTTTGGGAGTTTCTTCTCCGGCTTGTACAAGCTAGCGAAACCGTTTCTTTTACGGGGGGCGAAATTTTTGGGGGGCCAAGCCCTCTCCACGGGAAAACAAGTTTTGGCTGATGTCTCGACGGGGTCATCCATACGTGAAGCTACCAAACGGAGGCTTACAGAAAAGTACGATGATCTCAAACAACAATACGGGACTGGGAAACGTAAACGCAAAACTAAAACAATTAAGAAAAGACCAAAACGCGGTGGAAAAAAATCATTAGTAGGCAGGAAACGATCTAGAAAGGTCGTTGATATTTTCTCCTAAAATTATGGGTCATTGCGAAGCGTTAAAAAGTGAACTTGATATTTTTCAAACCGCGCCTATCCAAACGTCAATTGAGGGAGGAAAATGGACAACCTTCAAACCCATCTCGTCGCTGCGAGGCGATACCGTCGAGTTTAATATTCCTGGAAGCGGGCACGAGTACATTGATTTACCGCTTACGTACCTACTTGTTAAAGCTAAAATCGTCGCCGATGACGCGGGCAAAAGTTTATTACCGTCGGATGTTGTAGGGGGGTGTAACAATTTTTTGCACACGCTATTTAATCACGCGGAAGTTTACCTTAACGGAACCTTACTGTCTCCGTCAGCTTGTTCGTACGCTTATCGGGCGTACATTGAAACTTTGTTAAATTTTGACAAGGGTGCCAAAGCGTCCCATTTAACAGGCGCGCTGTGGTACAAGGATACCCCCGGCGAAATGAATTCGGTCACTGCCAACGAGGGTTTTAAACAGCGGAAAGGATTCACGGATCAGTCGAAAGAAATAGATTTAATTGGTCCGCTGTTTCTTGACGCGCTCAATGTCGAAAAATATTTAATTAATGGCGTAGATTTACGTATTAAACTATCGCGAAGTAAAGCGAGTTTTGCGTTAATGGGTACGCCGAAGCCCGGGGTTGACTATAAAATTATCATTACGGACGCGAGCTTGTTGGTACGTCGTGTACAAATTGCACCCAAAATACTTATCGCTCACGAAAACGCCTTGTCACGAGCAGCAGCAAAGTACGCTTTTACTCGCACCGAAACTAAAATATTCACCATCAACTCGAATATCCGAAACACCGTTATTCCCAACGTATATTTGGGTACCCTCCCGGTTCGCTTGATTGTCGCGCTGGTGGATCACGAAGCCTACAATGGAACCCTGGCAAAAAACCCGTACGCTTTCGAACATCAAGATTTATCGAGTTTAGCTCTTTACGTGGATTCTGACGGTGTGGATTCGAAACCTATTACGCCAAACTACGACGCGGGACAATATATTCAAGCCTATCATACTTTATTCACGGGTAGCGGAATTCATTATAGAAACACCGGGATCGATATTTCCCGGGGAGATTATGCCGGGGGCTACGCTTTTTACGTCTTCGACATTTCAAACGACCATAGCGCGGGTGAGAGTCATTATTGGAACCCCTCCAGACAGGGACAGATGCGTTTGGAGCTTTCGTTCGCTAAACCAGTCCCGCAAACGTTAAGCTGCGTAGTTTTCGCCGAATTTCAAGCCAGCTTTAGCGTAGACAAAGATCGTAACGTTTCTATTGAAAACGTGTAATTATGCGCGGATCCGAGATTTTAAACATTTTGAGACGTACGCGCAATTTTATGGGCGTATTCGCTTCCGATTGTCTACCCGATAAGATTAATAGTTTTCCAGCGTCACTGGTTGTAAATCTGGACCCCCACGATGAACCTGGCAGCCATTGGGTCGCGATTTACCTTGATAAATTAAAACGGGCTTGGTATTTTGACTCTTTGGCGCTACGGCCCATTTTGCCAGCCATTAAACTTTTTTTAAAACAAAATTCGAGAAAAATCACGCCCACCAAGCGGCGACTTCAATCGACAACGAGCGTCATTTGCGGACATTATTGCGTGATTTATATACGTCACCGATCAAAACGTAGAAGTCACCAAAGCTTCTTTAAGAGTTTTTCACGAAGAGACGTCAACAATGATATAATGGCCACTAGAAAATTTAACAACCTGTTACGTCATCATAAACGGAGTATAAATTCCCGTCGCGCGACTATACCCCGTTTTATTCATAACTAAACCCTCAGTATCGTGTCGGTGGCATGGCGAGAATGGCCGTTGTCGAATTTGACTTTCTACTAGGAAAATCCGCCTCGCGCTCCGGCGGAGAGCCCCCCGACATTGTCGTGAAGGAACTAGCTATATCAACAGTATCGACCCCTCCCGCCGTTCAAGCTTGGACTTTCGAACAACCCTATCCAGTACAACAACTTCCGAACGCCATTAAAAGACAAAACGGCTGGGTGTCTAGGAACCTTCACGGTATTTGCTGGACCGCGGGGTATCTCCCCTATTATAAACTACCCGCCTGCCTTATATCAGCGGTATCGAGTGCGGATATGATTTTTACAAAAGGAGACGTAAAGTGTAAATTTTTAGCCGATTATACTGAGACCGCCATATACGATTTGGAAACTTTTGACTGTCCCCGAGCTGCGACTTTTGATACGCCCCCGCCAGTAAAATGTCTATTCCGACATCAAACTCTAAACACCCGACAACCGTGTTCTTTGGAACGAAGTCTACTTTTCGCCGACTGGATTACCCAGAACCGCGCTGAAATAGACAGTCAATTACGATGTCCATTTTAATTTTTTTTTGTATCACACTATAATATTTTTTTGACTCGTAAAAGAAAAATAATTTTTGTAATATATCATCTTATAAAATAAATATTTTTTATTATCTTATAAATCCGACTCGTTATTTCTCATTGCTCGCGTCATTTTTTTTAGATTACGTAATTAATAGTTCATTGTGTCCATTCATTCGCCCACGGTAGAAAAATATTATAAACGTATTTTAAAAATATTAAGTGTCAATTTATCAATGTAAAATTTACTTTATACGGTCACCTTTAAAAATAACAATGTATTCAATATAAAAACGTTTATTCACATTTTCTTTACAGCGGTTTTAATATTATGAATTTGATTAGTTTTACAATATTCTTGAAAATAAATCAGAGCAGCCATTTCCTTTTCAGTCGGCATTTTTAATTCGGCTGGCAGGTTAGATGTAGTTGGTTCGGTTGATTCCATTGTGGCACCGCGCTTTTTACATGCCACAATAAGTTCGTTAAGATAATCGATAATTTTATCATCTGACATTTCCTCGGCCTCCGTGTAATGGAGCGATTCACTCGCATCACAATCACACGCCAGATCCGAATCTTCTTTCATTGTATTACACGATAAATGTGTCATTAAATGTTGTTTGAAACCTCTCACGGACCGGTATATTTCCGAGCATATCCCGCATTTCTTTGGTAGCCTAAGCGGAGACATCTTCCTCTTTCCCATAGCGGCTGGCTTATGAAAACCACAACGCATCTACGTAATCTTTACGTTTCATGGTGTAGATTACGTCATCTTTAGTGAGTCATTTTTAAATTATGTCATTTTTATAGATTACGTCATTTTGGGGTTTAGACCTAGAAATATTATTCCGTAGCTCAAAGAGAATCGGGATGGCTAGTCACGAGGATCTCACCACCGTAACCGGTCGGCTAGAAACGTTCAAGCAATGGGACAACGTACACGTGAACAAGGAAGACTTGGCCCACGCAGGACTTTTCGCCGTAGACTCGGACGGCATAGTCGAATGCTACCTCTGCCACGGACAGTTAGGCAGTTGGGAAACCGGCGACGTACCCCAAACGGAACACGACAAATTTTATCCCAACTGTCCGTCACCCGCCGCTTTGGAGGGCCAAGATATCCCGCCATCCGAAAAATACATCTCCGGCGGACCTACAACCACCCCCGAGGGACCCGGCGACAACGTAACTCTTACCATCAAACGCCTCGAGGTAGAACATTTAATGAAAATGCTCGTAAAAACGCTAATTTCAGATGGTTCGTTTCAACCCTTTGAGTGAACTTTGGTATATACCCTACGAAGATCGACGTAATTACCATGATATAAATAAAATACATTTCCAAAGACGTATTTTAAAGGTAAATCGTATTATACAGCCTGTACTCGAAAAATATCTTAATAAAACCTTATAATTTGTATACACTCTTCTCTTTTTTTCCCAAAACACTTTTACCGATGACCGCCCGCTATTTTACGCTACCCTTAGGGGCCCGAAAGTGTTTGTCGGCGAAAACCAACCAACTCGACATTAACTATGACGGGTAGGCTGTTTGCATAACATCGTTTCACCGCCATAGGGGCAGATAACCTATTGACCTAAAATGGGTTAACACCTGGGTTTTATGGGTTATAACATCGTAAATCATCTAACCTTTTGACCTAAAATGGGGGTGCCTCCAGCTATTAACTATGACGGGCCGGCTGTTTGCATAACATCGTGTCACCACCATAGGGGGAGATAACCTATTGACCTAACATCATAAATCAGCTAACCTATTGACCTGCCGAAAATGTACGCAAAATGGGGGACCCTACAGGGGCCCGTTTCACACCTATTTAACGGCTGTTTGCATCGTGTCCATAGGGGCAGATAACCTATTGACCTAACATCGTAAATCAGCTAACCTTTTGACCCCGCCGAATATTGCCGCAAAAGGGGGCCCCTATAGGGGCCCGTTTCCCCCGCCCGCAGGTGCCCCTTATCGGCATACGCACTCACTTATCTCTTAAACAATCAATACATAGTTTGCATCCCTACGTCATCAATGACGCAGTTCCAAGTATAGATATAAGAACCAAGAACAAATATTTAATTTGAGCTAGAATGATCGGTTCTATGCCGCCATTTTGCCGGTGTAGATTTCTTAGTAAAACGAGAGGGTTAACAGTTTCAATCGTCTGTTTGCGGATTTTAATTATTTTCAAATGATTAAGAAATTAGTTTCACGGTAAAAATGGTTATCTGCCTGGTTAAAAATTGTTCGAGTAGTTCAATTACCAAGGGAGAGCGAAAATTGTTTATTTTATCCGATAGCGAAGGTAATTGTAAAAAGGATGACCGCAAAGGCCTTACTTTGATAAGCTTTGTCAACTTCTTTTCGTAGATATTTCTGTCGTAATTTGATATTTTATTTAAATAACCCGGCCTTAGAATCTTATCTGACTTTGTTTAGGGCCCATTTAAAATTTGAAAGCATAAATCTAATTTTCGTACGTTTTGTCGCTTTGACGATATTACCAACAAAATGGCTACCTATTTAGTAGCTACGCGCGAAATGGTTTGAATTTTTGATCGCCCTCCCAGTTTCCTTGGAGACCATAGGCCCCTCCCTTCGGTGCAAACTATGTATACACATTTTAAAACAAATTACAATGGGGCTGGTCAATATCCGCCCGAGATATAGCCCCTTATGTATAACCCCGGTCGAAATAAAATACAATTTAACTTACCCTGTCGAAATAAAATACATATTTTAAAACACAACAAATTGCAATAGGCCTGATTGGTCAATATCCGACCAATAACTTATGTTTTACACCTGTTGAAATGGAACTTTATTTACTTTTGGAGATAAATAAATAATACAATAACGACATAATAAACAATCAATACATATTTTAAAAACACAACAAATTACAATGGCGCTGATTGGTCAATATTCGCCCGAGATATAGCCAATTTTGTTTATAATAAATAAAATAAAATGTATTTACTTTTGGAGATACATTTTTTTATATTTGCAATCCAAATAGGAAATTGTTTTTCAATAGTACTCCAATACATTCTAAAGTAACATAATCAATAAAAATTCCCAAAAAACAATGATTTTATATAATAAATTAATTACATAACCAATCAATAAACATTTTAAAACATTACAATGAACTTAATGTTTTAGCAATTCAAAATTATAATGTTATCCACCTACAATAAAACGTATTACTTTACCAATATAAAAATAATTCTTACATTTTTGAAGATACAATGTTGTTTTTATTGATACTTTTGCTAGTGTTCGCAAATGTTTATTCATTATCCACAAATTTTCCGATTTATTTTAAAAAAAGATGGGAAAAGAATATCATTTTAACTTATGTTTTTACGCAACCATGCATTTATTTGAATAAAAGCGGTATTTATTTAAGTAATTGTTTGTTTTTATTTAAATAATAGGCTTATTCACTTTCAATTATTTAAACATTTTGCAATTTTTATTAAACTATTGGTTATTTAAATAAATATTGAAATATAGCCGAGCTTATTTTATTCATGGAAAAAAATTAATCGACTGCCGAACACTAACTTTTGCAACGCAAAAGACTATAATTTTACCCAAATGGATGTCTGGTTAATTTTTAATAGTAAAATAATATATTCTTAAGTTGGAAAAACATTTTAAATTACATAATCAATAAGAATTCCAAAACCCATTTATTTAAAATAAATAAAAAATAATTAACTTTTTTAAATTAAAAATAGCAACATTGTAAATAGAATTTTCTCTGACTATACACAGTAAACGAACGGGTATTTATTGGTGGCTAAATTAAAACAAAATTAAGTTTAATAATTTTAATTATTTTCAAAATTAAACATTAATTACATTGATTGATAATTTTAACTTTATGTTGAACAGCGTTACCAGAAGCACGCTCTATGAAATTCTGCCGGATTGCGAGCGATATCTTTAAATTCATAAATAAAAACTACCTCTAGGATATAACTGGTTCAACATTCTATTGCATTAGCCTTGTAGAAGTAATTTGATACCCACCCCTTAATTATCGTCACGTGTAAACGTTATCAACTACAATTACAGCCTTGTAAAACTAGTTTGGATTTTTCAACAATTTTCTAACAAACGATAAAATTATAAACGCAGATCACGTTTCACAAGGAAACATTCAACAGAGCCCGTGAGAAGAAAAAACTGGTTTTTACAAACAAATGCTAGATATTAATAAAATATCAATTTATAAATCCTCTAATTTGAAAAAAATTGTAAATAAAAATGAATTGTTTTAAAAACAAAGCTGATTAACAATTTACTGTTTGAAGATACAATCGTTTATAATACTTAACTATTAGTAATAATAATAATAATACTTCTTTCGCAAAAGACTAAATGTATTGGCTACCAGGATATTTCAATAAATTAAATTTAATTATTAAACACGTAAAAATAAATAAAAAAGTATCATTTTTGTATTTTTATATTGTCAGCGTAGTTTCTATAAATCAATTATCTGTAAGAGCTTTTATTATAAATTAAGATAAAAAATATAAGAATAATTATGAAAAAATAGCAAGATTTGGAATGTCTCACTAGAATTAAGTGAATTTTCTCAAAAATACTTTTATCTTATATTAATAAATAATAAGTGTAACCTGGTTCACTATCGAATGTTAATTATAAACCAATTTTATCGTATATGTTTTTATATAGAGGGAATTATTTACGTGTTTAAACAGGCAACGTAATTTGTTGAACTTGTGTGCTTTTTCGAACGTACGGGCGCAACGGTCTTAGATTTTGTTATTCTAATAAAAAGATAAAACTAAACATTAATTAACACAAATTATATTCTGTTTTCAATCCAAGGTATCAGATTTCGAACAATTTAGCTTAAATTATTATTTACTAATTATACGACATGTTCTACAACCTGTATCATAAAACCGTTTGATTTATGGATTTAGGTTTAAACAGCAGACCAGTTATCGTATTCACAATCACAAAGACAATTCAACTGTTAAGTACACGTTTTTTAATTTTACATTAACTGTGGAATTCAAAATATAAATATTAATTGCAGAAACATGTTCCTTAAAAAAGAGGATATTTAAATCGATTATTTTTTTAATTTAAACCTTAATTACCGTGTCATTATTAATTCTGTTACATTCACAATGCGCTTCTGATTTCATCTGTCTGTTATTAAAATTTAAATATTCGGTTTTTATGTTTGCAGAGCGAATTTTACATTTTCAACTAATGTTAAATATGTTAGGAATTCTATTAAAAATTAATTTAAATTTTATTTTTAATATTTGTTAAAAAAAAATTCAAAACAACCATTTACTTTCATTGAAGATATTCAATAATAATTATAATTTATATTAACCAAAACGAACTTTGCAGATAAAAAAGGGATGTTTATATATGTTGGTAAACAAGACAGCACAAACAAATATACTAAATTAATATTGAGTTAATTAAGAAATAAAATAAAATTAAACCAAAAACAAAAATAAGAATAATAATTTAATAGAAAAAATAATCAAAAGATTCATTAAAAATAAGTTTGAGCTCTAATTAAAGAAAAATTAATTAGTTTATAACAATTTAAATAACAATGTTATAAATTCCTCTATCCGTAAATAATATTTGTATCTGTTGTCAAATAGTTGAGATTTAAATTTAAAAAAAAATAAGTTTGATATTTTGAAACAAATGTTAGGTTGATGTTCTAAATAAAAATAGCCTTTGTTGAATATTTCAATTTGAATTGATTATGATTTTGTTGTTTTTGATGTATAAAAATCATTGAACAATCGCTTATAAACCCAATATCATTTTTCTTTATATGTGCACGGTAACTTTCCACCAACTATTTTAATTTCTATTACAAACATTGAAGATTTAAACAACATTAGCAAATTGACGGTTCAAGGTTTTAACATATACTATATTACAACCATTTTCGTTCCGAATACAAGATCTTTACGACGTTCTAGTTCCATAATATAGAAAATCTACAATTAACGTGGAAATTGTAGATATCCTTTCCAATACCAAGATCCACATTTGGAAAAATTATAATTTTATTTAAAAATCTATTTTTTGGACCAATATTTCCGTCATAGTCCTACTAAACTGTTAAATGTACACATAGGACAAGAAAATTTACACTTATACGAAATGTTTAGTATATTTTCTACAAAAGCATGTTTGGATGTATTATGCAATAACCGTATGATTAAATCTTATAAGAATTAATGTCGTTATCGCGATGTTTAGTGTTATTTAAAACTTTGAATGCTTGAATTAGGTATTAACTTAGGTGATTATTATTAATAATGGGAATAATATCGATACATTTATTATCTAATTAAAATAAATATTGGGTAAATTTATGTAATGTTTTTGTAAATAGATAAGTGCTTGCAACGAACAAATAGACCGAATTATTGAAGAATAACTAAGGATTTTATCGGAACATGAGGTATTTGGTGGCAGGTGTTTTGAAAACAAATGGCATAATTGAGAACTAGCTCAAAAACAGGTAGCTGATTTAAACAGCCCTATAATATTACAAATCTTTGTAAAACTTTAGTTTTGGGAAATACCGCTAGAAGACGCCAGTCACATTTAACCATCATGTGACTACAGCAACTTTTTCTTGATTTTTATAATCATCCAGCATTTATCAACGAATCTTTTCCGATGACTGACAGTCAGTAAAATACGTAAGAAATGCATTTTGAAAGTAAAAGGATAAAGAGTTTCAACTCAAATTTTAAGGCAACCCTTTTTAAATGTAAACGAGTTGGCAGTTGTAGAAAGGGTGATCATCCTTTACTAATTCATATACAGCGGTATCCGAATTGCAAATTTGTTCAGGATGAATCTACAGAAAATGTTCCCGTGCTACGCATAACGAACAATCCTTGGAATTTAAGCCCAATGCGATCTGAATTGGTACGAATACAATCGTTTAAAAATTTCCCGATCGATCACATAGACGTAAGAGATTTGGCACAAGCCGGTTTTTACTACACAGATTTCAAAGATTGTGTGAAATGTTTCTCCTGCAATGGAAAGCTGCTATGCTGGAAAAAGAACGATATTCCTTTCGAAGAACATGCAAAATATTACCCGAGATGTAAATTTGTTTTAAAGCAGAACTGTGGTAATATACCGTGCGAGTATCGTTCAAATCAAAAACCCTATTCTAGCTTAAGCGAGAAGGTTTTGGTCTATTGTTTAATTAATAATTTAATTAACAGTCTAGATCGAAAGAAATCTAAACCATTTTTTAGCATTTTATAATTAATTTTTTAGCAAAATATTGGTCGATCGAGTACTATAAAAAATATTATTTAGTTAACATTTAAATTAAAACAAAAGATAAAATAAATATTAAATTGTTTGTAATTTAGACTAAAAATATTACGTTGAATAATAAAAAAAGGTAGTATGAGTTTGAAAGACTTATTTTTGAACATGATTTCAATACTTATAATTGTGTCTAAAAGAAAAGTTAACTACCGAAAAACTCCTAAAATTAAAACAGTAAAAATGTTTCAAAGTTAAAAAACCAATGTTTCAAACTTTAAAAAAATGTGTGTGGAATATATAAACCTTACGAACCACCATACAAGTTACAAGCAAGTGTTTTGATAGGTCACAAAACGTCAAACATCAAAGAAATTGGTAAATTATATAAACGGCAAAACTGACAATCAAATATAGAATTATACAAATAATTTCAATCCTTATGTGCAAAGATTTATTGAAAAGTTACTCCATCGGATGATATTACTGAAAGCACCCGAATACAATTTGTACAGGGTTAACATCCAAGGAAAAATTGAACGAATTTTTTACACAACGCTATCAACATAATGAAAAATTGAAATTATTTAGAAGTTTGTAAACTTTTGAAATTACTTTGAATAAATTTTTTTTAAACCTTATCAAGCTGGCTTATTTCATATTTACTAAACATTTTGGCTGAGGCAAGGAGGTTTGTACTTTTTTACAGACAAAAATACATTTAAAAAATCGAGATTGTTAATTTTGTGCGACATTATCATTCGTCTAACTTGTTTTCCTCGAGAACGGTGTAAATGACTAAAAACTATGCAAAATTGGTAGTTTGAAATGTTTTTCGTGACAGTGTGCTCAATTCGTGTAAGACTGTTTTATAAAACTTGAAACTATTGCGAAATTATAAAATTAGTTAAGTAGTAAATTTATGAAATTTTCTTTTAATAAATATTTATTTAAATGTGATAACAGAGAATACATTATTTATTTACAAACTGAAAACACTTTTTAAATATTGTACGTCAATTAAACAATGATCCATTAATTCCCTTACGTCAAATGGGCAATAACCTATAAATTGATCCAAAAAATCTTCTTCCACTTGATAATCCTGTGAAATACGAAAGGCAGCGTAGATTTCTACGAAATCACAGAGTGCTTCTCGCTATTATATATCAAACAAATTAACGATGTTTCGTGTAATGAAATTGATTTCTTACTATTTTGTATGATCGCTTAAATGTATCGGCTCTTTCCGAAAAAATGATACTGTTACAACTAGTTGACTGTCCGACCTAAATTTTAAAGATACTACAACAACAAAAAACAATTTTAAAACAATATAAGTTATTTTAAAAATACAAGTTTTAACGTACCCTTTTTAAAAACCATTGTGTATTTCATGAATTCTTCAAGAGAAATAGTACCAAAAATCCACTTTTTTGTGATCAAAATAAACCATTTTGGCCGAGTTAATTAGAAATTCCACGTAACGGCTATAAAACACAGTAAATTTAGTTCTAGCTAGATCGAATAAAACGTGCAGGAATGTTTTAATAGAGCGCGGCGCGTTTCTCACCGTTCTTCCTTATCGTAAGGCTTTTTCTCCCGGTATACCCTGGAGTTGGTGCGCGTAACGTTTTCCCTCACGCTAAGATAGCCCGCCGGCTAAGACAGTTGTAGAAACTCCGCCTTGATGAGGGTTGTGTTATCTGATTGTTTAGTATGTAATAGTATTATGTAAATTTATAACGCTACCAAGTAAAAACGGTTTTAAATATGCGGTAGATGGCCAAGTCAAATAGCGATTTAAAATACTCCTGTATTCATCCATACAACATATTATAAATATAACTATTAAAATATAACTTAACATTTTTAAAGACAATACAAAAGTAAATTAATTAAAATTTAAAAAATGCAGCCGATACATTTAAGCGATCGTACAAAATAGTAAGAAATCAATTACACGAAACATCGTTAATTTGTTTGATTTATAATACATTTTAAGACTCGCTTTTACTGTCTGCTACGTTTTACAGTCTGTGAGGTTGATATGTTAATTTTTGGGTTTTAGTTCTTTAACAATTAATCTAGTTTACATCTAAAAAGACTAACTTATACCGCCAATGTCTTGCTTATATGAATAAAATTGATAATAGAACTTTTTTTGCAAAACTTTATTTTTAACATAAAACTCAAAAATGAATAATACAATGTTATAAAATAATTTTCAACTCTGAACCTGAAGTTTAATATGTTTGTAAAAAATTGTTATAATTTGTTTTTAAATTATCTTACATCCTTCTAGCTATCACACTCTAAAATAAAAACTCTGATTTAAAATTTAAAACTTTTATTAATATTTTACAACATTTTTTGTTGACACAAAGGAACTATCGTTAATAACATTTAACACGCTATCTATAAAAACCACAAAATCGTCTATCGCCTTTAAGAACCCAGTTTTTGGGGCTCCTTCCAAAAGCATTTCGTGGGAATTATGCTCTTTTTGAAAATATATCATTCTTTGTGCAATTAAATCCATTTCAAGATTTCGATTCAGTTTTTTCAATTCTTTATTTAAATGTTTAATCAGTTCATAGTCCTTAAACGGTTCCTTATTTTCTTTATAAATCATTATTCGCCAACAAAAATCAAAGCGAAACTAGTTTGTATAGAAAGCGATGTGGTTTGTTTTTTCTAACAGACCACGTAATATAAACTACATTAACAACCCGATTTTAAACAGGTTACACAAAAATATTTTATCGTTACACCTTGAAATAAAAATTATAAATAAAAATTTTTTTAAACTTTTTTTTGTGATATTATTTTACATTTCCATTTTGGTAAGAATAAATGGACACAAATGAATCTGATTACCGCGAACTATTAATGGTACATCACAATCTTTCCATCTTTCAACAATTAAACCGTAGAAAGGGCGAAAAAAGCCCCAGGTGGATAATTCATCTTAACACAATAATCTTTTTTCTTCCGAAATCCTTTGCAAATATTCGTTAGATAGGTTCCTTTCGTATGAAAGGTTACAAACTTTCAATGAGTATTCTCTCTATTATATATTCCGCTTGAAGTTTTCGTTTCTGTTTTTTCAATTCTATAATTGTATGCTGTAGTGACAACAATTCATTCTCCTTACACAATTCTTTATTTTGTTCAGCACTCATTTTTTTCGACTGTCGTCAACAGATTTTATTCTGTTGTGTCAAAAGTAATGAAATAGGCAAAAATCCATAAAAATCAAAATTTTTGGTATTCGTTCATAGAGTGCCGGTTTTAAATAAAATTATTTTTTTAATCATCACACTAACATCATTATCGAAAGCACGTGCCAGTTCTATTATTCCCGCCCATTATTTCGTTTTCCATGAAACCTAACGATCGTTTTGTCGTTATAAAATACCAACTAGCTTGTGAAAATGATAATTTGACTAATCTAAGTTATATATATTATATTTGCTGTTGCCAATAACTAAGTCTTTAAATCAATCTTGTGACGTATACGCTAAAATGTAAAATAATAATAGATGGCTGTATGTATTAAAAATGCAATATACATACATACATACATTTTTGTAAAGAAATTTTCCATTATTTAATATTTGTACCCAATTAAATTAATTATAAATATAATTAAAATGAAGCATAAGCAAGCGACAATAAAAACCATTGACTGTACGCTTAATAAAGAAACCATTCAAATTAAAAATACAGCCCCCTAGAAATTATAATAGTGGTAATAATAAATGTAATTATAAATGTATTTCATAGTTTACACATAATATAGGTTGTTTACATTAAAAGACGGGAGATAAATAACTACATATGTCATCTTCAAAACTTATTGTAGCCTATTGAACCAGAAAACGTACAAATACAATAAACAGACTAAGATACGATAAGAACGATTTATTCTTAATTTGTTACGTTTATTCAATACACGAAGAGAAACGTTCACGAATGCAAATTTTTTCACGCGGACAAATACATGAAATTAAGTTTTAATACGCTTATAGTAGTTAAGATGCCTAAAACTTCCAGATAATAAGACGTACGTAAATTCTGGTACCTTACAATATTCATTTACCTAATTTTAAGTTTAATTTACGCTTAGATTTATCTTTGTTGTCAACTTATTTCAGAAAATTCAAACTGATCCCAGTTTTTTACAAACTCAGTGAAATATTTCAGGCTTCACATTTATAATTTTTAAAGCTTTTAAATAATTTTGTGTGGCAATATAAATTTAGTTTGAGGTCGATGCTATCAATTGTTAATAAAAATTATGCGTTATTGAGTTTTTATTACTAAACTTGGAGAGACTTATTTTATCAATAATTATATTCATCAAACAATCATAGAAGGGATGATCTGATTTAGAAAGAATTGGTCATATATACCCAGTTAATTTTTTAATCGGAATTGTATTTATACATTGTTGTTTTCTTGTAATAAAATTATATTAACTCTATTTTAACAAATTCTATATATAATCATATATACCAACATTTTTTAACTGTTGGTTAAATATTTATTTAATTATTTTACATAAATTAAATTATAAACATTAAGTTGTGTTAGTTGGTTGAACCGAACCCATGACATCCTCTTTCCGTTCTTTAAATTTCTGTTTAATAACAAGAAATAGTATATTATGTCAAAACTTTAGGTAAAGTCTTGGTTAAACATACTTCACACTCTACTACTGATGGATAAAATATTCTCTCACAAATCAATTGCGCTATTTTATCACCTCTTCAAATTTTATAATCAACTTTCCCATGATTGATTAAAACAATACCCATTGGTCCAGTATAGTCTATGTCAATAACTCCGGCTAAAACATCAATTCCGTAATGAAGGGCCAAACCACTGCGAGGAGCTTTTTAAACATGGTAAATTAAGAACTGATTTCTTAAATTTTTACAACATTATGAAAAATTTTACCAATACGACCATAGGTGTTTTCGGGAAGTAAAATTTTTAAATCTGTTTCTATTAACATCCTGTTTCCAGAAACCAATATATAATCATATGCAGATTTTAAATCTAAGCCTGCTGAAAATATGGTTGTGCGAACTGGATCGAAAGCATTCTTTGATATTTTCACAAATTTTATTTCCATTTAAATCTAGTTCACTTTTATGTAAGAAAAATGTTCAAACTCTTGTCTTATTTGAACTACGTCCCCGGAACGAAACAAATTTGTCAGTCAGTGTGCTTTCCTACCATGGAAATGTCACCTTTTTATACAGAATGTGACTGTATGTGTAATACTATTAACCGTAATTTTTTTAATCTGACAACGCCCTATTTTTATAGAAAAGAATACGCATATCTAAAAAAGATAATTAACATTTAACTATACTTAATGTATAATATATCCGAGGTTAGGTTTATAATTTAAAAAATAAGTATAGTTCATTTTTGTTTTAAATTTGAAATCACCCTTTTAATATGTTTAAAGGATATGTATTTACGAGAATGATGTATTATAATTTACGTTTGATATTAAGTTAGAAGGTTACACCTATTATTTATAATTGTAAGAAATTAATTATTTTTGATTAATCATTTCTATAAATGTTTTTTAAATATGTGACAGTATTAAAAAACTGTACCTTGACACAATTTGATCAATATTTTAAACTCTCAGCATTCTAATTTAAATTCTTTACTAATTTATATATTTATATTTATCTCACAAAATAAATAAAACTTGAGAATTTATCTTCAATTAGTTAATAGCAAGATATTTTTGGTTAAAACAGTTATAAGTAAATATATACAGGGTCTTTTTTTTTGCTCGGAAAAGTGTTTTTTTTTCAAAAACTATTTATAATACCGATTTCAAATTTGGAAGGTCAATTCTCTATACCGGGGGACATCAGTTTGAGAAATATGAGCGTTTTCGGTAATGTTTTTCACCAATTTTGAAAAATTATTTTTCGACCACTAGGTGCGAGATAAAAAATTTCTATTATAAAGTTGTAGGCCGTCATCGAAAACCCTTAAAAATTGTTCACTCGACGAAAAACAACTTATTTATCAGTGAAAATTCGAGCTTGAAAAATTTACAAGTTGGTGAAGCCAAATTACGATTGTTTGAAACGATTATTGAAAAGGGAACAAGTCTAATACAAACGTAGTAGAGTTTTCACACTTGAAAAAATGTACACGTTTGGTTTTTAAATGCAGATATTTTATTCACATAATTTTTTACAAAACATTTTCAATAATATCACCATTGGCTGCAACACAGGTTTGTGCGCGGACAATTAAGTTCTCAAACGCTTTCTCTACCATTTCTGGTGTGACGTCTCGGCAAGCACTGATTATTCGTCTAATGAGTTCCTCCCTAGTTTCAATGGGCGTGGCGTATACCTTTGCTTTAACGAATCCCCAGATAAATTAATCCAGCGGTGTTAGGTCAGGTGACCTTGCTGGCCAATGCACTGGACCATTTCTCCCTATCCACCTTTCAGGAAACTCGTTGTTGAGGTGCTCAGTTACTTGCCGGGAAAAATGCGGAGGGGCGCCATCTTGCTGAAACCACAACTGACGTCTTTCAGCCAATGGAAGGTCGTCGATTGCGTCACTCAGTTCGTTCTGTAGAAAATGTAAATACCTTTGGCCGTTGAGGTTCGTCGGCAGGAAAAAGGGACCAATCAAACGGTTTCCAACAAGTCCAACCCAAACATTGACCCGTTCAAATTGAACCTGGTGATGATATTCAAAACCCCAATGTGGGTTGATGTCAGACCAAAGATGGCTGTTTTGATGATTAAAGGGCCCATCTCTAGAAAATGACGCTTCGTCGGAGAACAAAACATGGCGCAACAATTGTCTATCTTCTTGGACAGCATTTAGTAACCAGTTGCTAAATTCATAACGTCTTTGATGGTCTCCGTCAATTAGTCCTTGGTGGAGCGTAGCTCTGTATGGGTGATAGCGATTCTTACGAAGAATTTTCCACACACGATTTGCAGAACAACCCAAATCAGCAGCGGCGTTAGCGCAACTGTGACGAGGATATGCCACAAAGTACGTGAGTACATTGTTCTCGAAGTCTAAATCCCGTTGAACCAATCCGCGAAACCTAGGTTGCAAGTTACCAAATTGATTGAAATCGTGAATTGCTCGTCTTACTGTATTTACAGATGGTGCTCCATTTGGATGTCTTTCTGCGAAGATTTCAGTCACTCTTCTAAGGTTTTGCGCTGCTTCTCCATAGTAAATGGCAACTATCTCGGTACGCTCAGCTACTGAATAACGAGGCATTGTTCGAAATATTATCAAACACTGATAATAATTTCCCAAAGTTTTCCTTTAAATACCCAATGCATGTTTAGGATTGACCTATAGCCTCGTGTTTTTTTTAAATCCGGTCGTTTTTTTAACCAAAGTTTCAACTGGATTAGGTATTTCGGTTTCAATTATCGTTTCAAACAATCGTAATTTGGCTTCACCAACTTGTAAATTTTTCAAGCTCGAATTTTCACTGATAAATAAATTGTTTTTCGTCGAGTGAACAATTTTTAAGGGTTTTCGATGACGGCCTACAACTTTATAATAGAAATTTTTTATCTCGCAGCTAGTGGTCGAAAAATAATTTTTCAAAATTGGTGAAAAACATTACCGAAAACGCTCAAATTTCTAAAACTGATGTCCCCCGGTATAGAGAATTGACCTTCCAAATTTGAAATCGGTACTATAAATAGTTTTTGAAAAAAAAACACTTTTCCGAGCAAAAAAAAAAGACCCTGTATAGTACCTCATTTTTTAGTTAAGAAGAAAAACTTCTACGAAATAATGTAATTATAATTATTTTTAATTATAATATTTCTAGTTTTTTACAACCATTATTTTTTCATATTCCTAATAATATCTTTATTAGATGGTTTATTTTGTACAGATTTTTGGAATTGATTTATTTTTAAAATCTATATAAATTGTATAATGATTTTATTCGAGTAAAATTTTATTCATTTTAATCTTATTGAGTGGTTTGTACTAGGATGGTATTCGTTACATATAGACTTTCTGTGGTCGCCTACAAATTTTGTCTTTGGCAAAATAAATATTATTAAATATTATAAAAAAATTGTATCTTCAAAAGTAAATTGTTATTGAATTTTGTTTGAAAGAAATCTTTTATTAGTGAGTGTTTTATTCGAAAAACTACATGTTAAATGGTTCATTAAATGTTGCTTAAAAATTCTCCTGTCTAGAAATAGATCTTGACAAATCCAACATTTTTCCTTAAAGGTAAATCCCTCCATACTTTTAAACGCGGGTTTTAGACATGGCATGTCAAAATAACACGAATTATCAACGAGTGAATCTCATTTAAATTCTGGTTTCCCCATAAATAACTTCATTTTTTTAACTTTTAAAGAGGGCGCTTTTTGAGACATCTTGCGTTTTCCCATTTCAACTGTGATATAATAAAAAATTACTCGCAATTAGGTTTTACAGTGATATTATACAACTCAACAAATAACTTATATTTTGAAAAATATTAAATTCCTCAAGTTAAGCAGGTTTGTGTATTGATGGGGGAAAGCACATTCCAACGATACGAACAGCCTTTTTAATATATAAAAAGTACGTGTATTTACGATAAATTTGTATTATAATTATCGTTTAATAAGGTTGAAAATAATTACAAAATATAAATTATTTTTGAAACATAATTATTTGATTAATTATTTCTAAAGGTGATTTTAAATATACTATATTATGAAAAAAGATTTTACCTTGACTTATTTTTATATAACTTAAAATCTTCGGGTTTTTTAATTTATGATAATACTAATATCTACACATACATCATTTGTATAAAAACTTGAATTTTACCTTTAATCATTAGAAATATATTCGCCGTGTAAACGAGAGAGTTGAATATTAAGAAATACAGTTTTTCTTCAATTTTAAAGATAAAAGTATGTTATTTAGTAATTTTAATATTCTTCAATTACATTTTTTTAATTATTTCTTCAATTTATATAGTGGACGAGAGTTCTTGCAAAAATTTGTTAGAAAGAGGTTCTGTTAAAGTACAAAAAGATGGTTTTATTGGTTGTCCTTATTGTTTTGGATATACTGAGTCGTTAGAAACCTATGGTGGACTCCTATATTATTGTTGGAATAAACAATGTCGATTTTACTACCAACCTGTTGTGTTTAGACAAGGCAATTGTTTATCAATGAGAATTCCATCGGATGCATTATTAATCTTTCCTCAACATTTAATTTGTATAATATGTGGTATAAGAGGAAATAGAAGACGTTCGAGAGATACAGGTTGTATAGAATCCGAATATAGTTCGGTATGTATTTATCCTCAATCTAAAAAAAACCCTGTGTATAAAATGAAATAAATCTTTTTTTTATAAATATTTCTTGTATTATATAGAGAAAAGTTACATAAACAACAGAGCAATACAAAGTAAAATTGAATTTTTTGAAAAAAAAACCGTTTTTTAATTCACATTAAATATATACAACGTTTGTTAGAGCAACCAGTTTTTTCTTCTCACTGGCTCATTTGAATGTCTCCTGGCAAAACGTGATCTGCGTTTATAATTTTATTGATTAATTCAATCTGGCGCGGGGATGCGAAAGTTGGGAAAAAATAGAGTAGGATCAATAATGCCAGATGTTAATAAACATTTTTGCGTTTAAATGATATAATTAGTCAATTGTTGAAAAATCCAAACTAGTTTTACAAGGCTGTAATTGTAGTTGATAACGTTTACACGTGACGATAATTAAGGGGTGGGTATCAAATTACTTCTACAAGGCTAATGCAATTGAACCTGTTCTATCCTAGAGGTAGTTTTTATTTATGAATTTAAAGATATCGCTCGCAATCCGGCAGAATTTCATAGAGCGTGCTTCTGGTAACGCTGTTCAACATAAAGTTAAAATTATCAATCAATGTAAGTAATGTTTAATTTTGAAAATAATTAAAATTATTAAACTTAATTTTGTTTTAATTTAGCCACCAACAAATACCCGTTCGTTTACTGTGTATAGTCAGAGAAAATTCTATTTACAATGTTGGTATTTTTAATTTAAAAAAGTTAATTATTTTTTATTTATTTTAAATAAATGGGTTTTGGAATTCTTATTGATTACGTAACTCAAAAATGTTTTTCCAACTTTTGAATATATTATTTTACTATTAAAAATTAACCAGACATCCCTTTGTGTAAAATTATAGTCTTTCGAGTTGCAAAAGTTAGTGTTCGGCAGCCGATTAATTTTTATCCATGAATAAAATAAGCTCGGCTATATTTCAATATTTATTTAAATAACCAATAGTTTAATAAAAATTGCAAAATGTTTAAATAATTGAAAATGAATAAGCCAATTATTTAAATAAATACCACTTTTATTCAAATAAAAGCTTTGTTGCGTAAAAACATAAATAAGTTAAAATGATATTTTTTTTTCCCATCTTTTTTTAAAATAAATCGGAAAATTTGTGGATAATGAATAAACAATTGCGAACACTAGTAAAAAGTATCAATAAAAACAACATTGTATCTTCAAAAATGTAAGAATTATTTTAATATTGGTAAAGTAATACGTTTTATTGTAGGTGGATAACATTATACTTTTGAATGGCTAAATAAAATGAATTTTTTCATAATACATTAGCGACTATATCTCTGGCGGATATCGCCCGATTAAGTTCATGGTAATGTTTTTAAAATGTTTGTTGATTGTTTATGTAATTAATTAATTATTTTAAAATAATTGTTTTATAATAATTTTATTTATTATAAACAAAATTGGCTATTTCTCGGGCGAATATTGACCAATCAGCGCCATTGTAATTCGTTGTGTTTTTAAAATATGTATTGATTGTTTATTATGTCGTTATTGTATTATTTATTTATCTCCAAAAGTAAATAAAGTTTCATTTCAACAGGGGTAAAACATAAGTTATTGGTTATCAGGCCTATTGCAATTTGTTGTGTTTTAAAATATGTATTTTATTTCGACAGGGTAAGTTAAATTGTATTTTATTTCGACCGGGGTTATACAGAAGGGGCTATATCTCGGGCGGATATTGACCAGCCCCATTGTTATTTGTTTTAAAATGTGTATACATAGTTTGCACCGAAGGGAGGGGCCTATGGTCTCCAAGGAAACTGGAAGGGCGATCAAAAATTTAAACCATTTCGCGCGTAGCTACTAAATAGGTAGCCATTTTGTTGGTTAACTCGTCAAAGCGACAAAACGTACGAAAATTAGATTTATGCTTTCAAATTTTAAATGGGCCCTAAACAAAGTCAGATAAGATTCTAAGGCCGGGTTATTTAAATTAAATATCAAATTACGACAGAAATATCTACGAAAAGAAGTTGACAAAGCTTATCAAAGTTAGGCCTTTGCAGTCATCCTTTTTACAATTACCTTCGCTATCGAATAAAATAAACAATTTTCGCTCTCCCTCGAACAATTTTTAACCAGGCAGATTACCATTTTTAACGTGAAACTAATTTCTTAATCATTTGAAAATAATTAAAATCCGCAAACAGACGATTGAAACTGTTAACCCTCCCGTTTTACTAAGAAATCTACACCGGCAAAATGGCGGCATAGAACCGTTCATTCTAGCTCAAATTAAATATTTATTCTTGGTTCTTATATCTATACTTGGAATTGCGTCATTGATGACGTAGGGATGCAAACTATGTATTGATTGTTTATTTATTGATTTCCAAAAAGTAAATAAAGTTTAATTTTCAACAGGGGTAAGTTGGATATTACGTGATTGGGTGTGGCCAAACGTTGCCAAGGCTATAAAGCGAAGGTTTCCCCATCTCGCAAATAACTAATTAGCATTTTAAATGGCCAAAAAACGAAAAAAATAAAAAAACGACTCCAAAAGTAAATAAGTTAACGTAATCGGGGGATTACATATTACCCATATCTCGGGCCGACCTTGTCCGATCGTGTCCCAACTTATTGGTGTGATAGAACGAGGCTTAGGGGTGGTAGACAGTGCTCGAGCGTCGAGGTCAAGGATCATCTTCAAGGTGAAATTTGAGATTGAAAACAAAAATATGTTTTTCGATTTTTCCAAGGACAAAAATTTTGTTTTTGGACAATATTTTGGGGGTGTTTTGGGGGGATTGTTATGGCGGCCATCTTGGCGGCCATCTTGGAAAAAATGGTTCATATTTAGTTTCCTACTACTGTTACAACAGCCAGTTAGACGTAATTAAACAATGCACAATTGAATTTTACCCTATTTTAAGAACATGTTTATCAGTTAAATATTATACGAAGCAAATTGTAATGAAAGAAATATCTACAGAGTGTATTGGTATTTTTCTCGCTTACGACATACTTGCCGCATCTTTAACGCTCATTTTATTTCAACACACGCCCTTGGTTGACGTCGTGACACATACCGCATGAAAAATACTAATACCGTCCAATTTCCAATATCATATAATGACTCGCACACCCAGGAAATCAATGACTGCATTAGGAATCGTAGATGTCCAAATATCCACACCAATAAAAAATGAATTAACAAGAAGCGAAAAACCATTCACAAAGCACAGAAACCCACTTGACTAAACGAAAGCTCGAATATCATTAAATGACCGTAAACGGAATAGTTGGGGCTCTTTATAAATAAAAACAAACGATACCAATTGATGAACTGCATTAAACATCTTAATCAGTAGAGAAAACGTTTAAATTAAACTACGAAATAATGACGACCCAGTTAAAAACTCAGACTACTAAAGCCCTGTTCACACTACACACTTTGGAACTGTTTTTAAACGGTTTCGAAGGATGAAATTAAACATTTTTGGTGTTAACTGTGTTAATAGCCATACAATAAATATATTAGAAAGCCAAAATTTTACAAATTAATCGTTCGAAACCGTTTTAAAACGGTTCCAAAGTGCCTAGTGTGAACGTGGCTTATGGAAAAAACTCGATATTTTCTTCATAAATGAACATATTTACTTGAAAACTAATACGCTAAACAAACAATAGATAAAAAGACTGAAAAACGAAATAAATTAAAAAAACTAACGGGATCTACCCTTTATCCATTTATTAAGATTTGACCTTTACATTTTCATAAGTAAAATATTAAGACTTAAACAAGTTCACAAAAATTAAAAAAAAACAAAGTTCAATAAACAATATATACATAAATTGTATTCATTAGTTTAGTAAAAAAAACGCCTTATCGTAATGGTTCCTTTACTTTAACTTTTTTCCTATGGAAGTCAATGGCTCGGCGGTGAACTATCCGCATTGTAACAATGCGACCCGAGATCAATGCCTGATCACGATCAAATTTTACATTAAAATACTAAGATATTTAATTAAATATAAGATTAATATAATTTATAAATATTTAATTAAATATAAGATTAATATAATTTAAAAATATTTAATTAAATATAAGATTAATATAATTTATAAATATTTAATTAAATATAAGATTAATATAATTAATAAATATTTAATTAAATATAAGATTAATATTATTTATAAATAATTAATTAAAATACTAATATTATTTATAAATAATTAATTAAAAGATTAATATAATTTATAAATATTTTATTAAATATAATTTATAAATATTTTATTAAATATAATTTATAAATATTTTATTAAATATAATTTATAAATAATTAATTAAAAGATTAATATAATTTATAAATATTTAACTAATTATATCTTATATTTAATAAAATATTTATAAATAATAATAATATTATATTTAATTAAATATTTATATATTATATTTATCTTATATTTAATAAAATATTTATAAAACATATTAATCTTATATTTAATTAAATATTTATATATTGTATTAATCTTATAGTTAATAAAATATTTATAAATAATATTAATCTCATATTTAATTAAATATTTATAATTTATATTTAAGATTAATATGATTTATAAATATTTTATTAAATATAAGATTAATATAATATATAAATATTTTATTAAATATAAGATTAATATAATATATAAATATTTAATTAAATATAATATTAAAATAATTTATAAATATTTAATTAAATATAATATTAATATAATTTAAAAAAATATTTAATTAAATATAAGATTAATATAATTTATAAATATTTAATTAAATATAAGATTAATATTATTTATAAATATTTAATTAAATATAAGATTAATATAATTTATAAATATTTAATTAAATATAAGATTAATATAATTTATAAATATTTAATTAAATATAAGATTAATATAATTAATAAATATTTAATTAAATATAAGATTAATAATAATAATATTATTTATAAATAATTTATTAAAATACTAATATTATTTATAAATAATTAATTAAAAGATTAATATAATTTATAAATAATTAATTAAAAGATTAATATAATTTATAAATATTTTATTAAATATAATTTATAAATATTTTATTAAATATAATTTATAAATAATTAATTAAAAGATTAATATAATTTATAAATATTTAACTAATTATATCTTATATTTAATAAAATATTTATAAATTATATTATTATTATATTTAATTAAATATTTATATATTATATTTATCTTATATTTAATAAAATATTTATAAAACATATTAATCTTATATTTAATTAAATATTTATTTATAAAACATATTAATCTTATATTTAATTAAATATTTATGTATTGTATTTATCTTATAGTTAATAAAATATTTATAAATCATATTAATCTTATATTTAATTAAATATTTATAATTTATATTTAAGATTAATATGATTTATAAATATTTTATTAAATATAAGATTAATATAATATATAAATATTTAATTAAATATAATATTAAAATAATTTATAAATATTTAATTAAATATAATATTAATATAATTTATAAATATTTAATTAAATATAAGATTAATATAATTTATAAATATTTAATTAAATATAAGATTAATTTAATTAATAAATATTTAATTAAATATAAGATTAATAATAATAATATTATTTATAAATAATTAATTAAAATACTAATATTATTTATAAATAATTAATTAAAAGATTAATATAATTTATAAATAATTAATTAAAAGATTAATATAATTTATAAATATTTTATTAAATATAATTTATAAATATTTTATTAAATATAATTTATAAATAATTAATTAAAAGATTAATATAATTTATAAATATTTTATTAAATATAATTTATAAATAATTAATTAAAAGATTAATATAATTTATGAATATTTAACTAATTATATCTTATATTTAATAAAATATTTATAAATTATATTAATATTATATTTAATTAAATATTTATATATTATATTTATCTTATATTTAATAAAATATTTATAAATTATATTAATATTATATTTAATTAAATATTTATATATTATATTTATCTTATATTTAATAAAATATTTATAAAACATATTAATCTTATATTTAATTAAATATTTATATATTGTATTAATCTTATAGTTAATAAAATATTTATGATTTATAAATATTTTATTAAATATAAGATTAATATAATATATAAATATTTAATTAAATAGAATATTAAAATAATTTATAAATATTTAATTAAATATAATATTAATATAATTTATAAATATTTTATTAAATATAATATTAATATAATTTATAAATATTTAATTAAATATAGGATTAGTATAATTTATAAATATTTAATTAAATATAAGATTAATATAATTTATAAATAACAAATTAAAAGATTAATATAATTTATAAATATTTTATTAAATATAATTTATAAATATTTTATTATATATAATTTATAAATATTTTATTAAATATAAGAATTATATAATTTATAAATATTTTATTAAATATAAGAATTATATAATTTATAAATATTTTATTAAATATAAGAATTATATAGTTTATAAATATTTTATTATATATAATTTATAAATATTTTATTAATTATAATTTATAAATATTTTATTATATATAATTTATAAATATTTTATTAATTATAATTTATAAATATTTTATTAAATATAAGAATTATATAATTTATAAATATTTAAAATGATGTAGAATAAATTATAGTGCCTAATGTTATAACTTCGTAAAGGACATTCGCCAAAGCGGTTTTCGATTCCCGGCCGGTGCCCATAAACCGCAAATTGATACTAAAACGAATACCGTGAACAATTGGTGGAAACCCTGCCATTGAACATTGAAAGGTTGCATAACACTCAGCACTCAGTCCGTCCCAAAAATCAATAAGAAGAAGTTGAAGAGAAAACGCCCGTAAAACACAACAGACTCAACACACACAAACACAACAGACCCTTAACCGTCATAACACAAACACAACAAACTAAACACCCACAACCGTCACAACACAAACTCAACATTCACACCCTACACATTAACATTACAATAACGAAATATCCAATCAAACTTAGTTAAAACTGTCGTGACGGTGAGCGTTAACGAAAAAACATCATCCAAACCAAACCCAACCTTAAATTAATCCGTTAACGCTCGCCGTCGCACGGTGGTTTTGCCAACCCTTCGACAGTCCTAGCAACTGCGAACGCCGAGATTACGAAAAACGGCGTACGCAATGATTAACCTTTGCACGGAAAATGCGAACGCGTTCGCAGGACAGACACACACACACGGTGATTGTATAAAGCCTCTTAGGGGACTTTGTCCTTTCGGAGAGGTAAAAACCAAACACGAGGACGTGTTTATTTCTGTTGGGGGGAGGTATGTTATATATTTGGAATGTGTTAGTTTATAATTATAAGAAATGAATATAAAGATAATGGAACATCGGATAGCGCGAGATTTTAATCGTCGTATTTTAGGCACGATTTCAAATGATTTGTTAACGCGTGAAGTGTGGTTTTGAAAAAATTAAGAGTCAGTTGAGTTTTGAATTTCAGAGAGAGAGTTGACGTGTAAAGAATTAAGTTAACAAAAAAAGAGTTATCAGCAATTTAGCTTGTGTTACCCACTTATTTTAAATAACCAGTTTTTAAAAAATACTGGCTCCGTTGAATTATACGTTTGAAGATTGTAAATTGAAATTAATGGATTCCAGTATATCTACAGTGTCAGATATTCTAAATAAAATGTTTTTAAAGAACTTCAATGTCTATCTTACTGAAGCTAGCCGTTCAAGTACATATCTGTTATTCAAGAAAATTTTACATAATGAACTGTTAATTTTACACTCGCGATGTGTGTAATAATACAGCTGCAAATATTCCTGAACCATTTTACAATGCCCTTCTGTACATTTTGGAAGACCAACCAATTTTTATAGAATACAGGCCATTTATGTACTTATGTCCCTGTATAAAATGAAGGATAATAGTAATTATCACAGCATTATTCTGTGCAAGTAATATACAGACGACAATAAAAAACTTTGCATTAAGTCTATCAATTTTATTACCTCTCCGAGGGGACTATGTCCTCTAGGAGGGGTTATACAATTACCGTGTCTGTCTGGGTGTCTATGTGTGTGTCCTGCAAACGCGTTCGCAGTTTCGGTGCAAAGTGTATTCACTGCGTACGCAGTTTCTCGAAGGGTTGGCAAAACCACCGGGTGACGGTGAGCGTTAACGGATTAATTTGCGATTGGGTTTGGTTTGGATGGTTTTTTTCGTTAACGCTCACCGTCACGACGGTTTTAACGCAGTTTGATTGTTGAAATGTATATGTGTAGGGCGTGAATGTGGAGTTTGTGTAATGACGGTTGTGGGTGTTGAGTTGATTGTGTTTGTGTTTATTGAGTCTGTTGTGTTTGTTATGTTTGTGTTTGTTGTGTTTGTACGGGCGTTTCCTCTTCAACTTCTTCTGATTGACTTTTGGGACGGACCGAGTGCTGAGTGTTATGGCAACCTCTCAACGTCCAATGGTAGGGTTTCCACCAATTGTTCGCGGTATTCGTCTTAGTATCAATTTTCAATTTCTTGGCGCTGGCCGGGAATCGAACCCGGGTCTGCTGCGTGCAAGAAATTTACTCTTACCACTTAGCCCCCCTACGCGTACGGTGTTTTTAGAAGTTATAACGTAAGGTACTATAATTTGTTCTACATCATTTTAAATATTTATCAATTATATTACTCTTATATTTCATTAAATATTTATAAATTATATTACTCTTATATTTCATTAAATATTTATAAATTATATTACTCTTATATTTCATTAAATATTTATAAATTATATTACTCTTATATTTCATTAAATATTTATAAATTATATTACTCTTATATTTCTTTAAATATTTATAAATTATATTAATCTTATATTTAATTAAATATTTATAAATTATATTCATCCTATATTTAATTAAATATTTATAAATTATATTCATCCTATATTTAATTAAATATTTATAAATTATAATAATCTTATATTTAGTTAAATAATTTAGAAATTTAATGTAAAAGTTGATCGTGATCAAGAATTGAACTCGGGTCGCATTGTTACCACGCGGATAGTTCACCGCCGAGCCATTGACTTCCTTAGGAAATTGTTAAAGTAAAGGAGCCATTATGATAAGGCGGGTTTTTTTACTAAACGGATGAATACAATATCTGTAGATATTTTTTATTGAACTTTTTTTTTGTGAACTTGTTTTTATTTCGTCGGGAATTGAACCGGGGGCGCGGTTTTAGGACTTCGATTCGTTGCCGCTGTTTTTTTTGATTCGTTGCCGCTGTGTTATTGTTTCCTTTTACGTTGTGTTATAAATCTGTAATATATTATTCAATTACGGTTTTTAAACTGTTTAATTGTCAGTAGGTTATTTATTATTATTATATTTTTTCGGACACGCTTTTTTGTTGTATTTTTTAACTGATCGAGATTACGTTCTTTTTTTGTCTAATCTATGGTATTGTTGGTTTTTTCTGTCTTATATTTGTATCTACTATTTTTAAGTTTATTTCCTTTTTCCCGCAAAATCGTCCAGTCTTAGAGGAACCTTTAAGAGCGTAAGTCATGCCCATAAGCTTATCCGGTTTCATTATAATATCGTAAAAATTCGTATTTGTGAATGGTAAGGTGTTGCACTTCTTGATATTATATTTTCTATTGCTTGATTTCTAAGTATTTGAAATAATTTATTGCTTGACTGCGTTATAATATGTTTCTATGAAATATATTGATTCTGAAGTCTGATTGCTTGACTGCTTTATAATATTTTTCTATTCGTTATTTTTTATTTTTTGATACTCTAATATTTTCAACTGGATATAGTATAACGTTACTTCTGCGTATTTTGAATGTGCGTGACGCGGAGGGTATTTTCACGGTTTATTAGGATCAATTTTTATCATAAATATCTTTTGTTTTAATTTTTTTTTTCTTTTTTTCAGTCGTATATTTTTATCGAGTTGTATACATCGTGCACTGGTTTTTAACTGGGTCGTCATTACTTCGTAATTTATTTTAAACGTTTTCTCGACGGATTAAGATGTTTAATGCAGTTCATCAATTGGGTTCGTTTGTTTTATTTATAAAGAGCCCCAACTATTCCGTTTACGGTAATTTACTGATATTCAAGCTGTTGTTTAGTCAAGTGGCTTTCTGTGCTTTGTGAATGGTAAGTTTTTTATTTGTATTTCAATTTATTGAACGTGTATCTGGTATTCTTAATCTTATATTGTGTAGTATAAGTCTTGTTATTTGGTAGTATAATAATTTATACGGATAGTTTTCTATAAAACATAAGCACATTCAACTTTTCCGCGATATAGTATTGTCCAAACACCATTCTAGTAGTAGTGTGTGCTCGCAAGATCCTCCGCATTATCTGTATCCCATGCAGGGGCCTGGGATAACAGGAGCAATTACGCAACTACGGTTTAAAGTGTTGATATCTTGTTGTTTAAGTATTAATTGTTAAGGTTCAACTCTAGCTTTCCTGGGAAAGATATTCGTAAATGGCGGAGTGGTTAGCACCTTCACCTCGCAGCGAGGGAAGTTAGGTTCGATCCCAGCTGCTTGTTGCACTGGGTGAAAACTCGGAACAACTCCTTTGGCGTTGAGTTTGCAAGTTCTCTCCCTTTGGTTAAAGTGGTTTATCCCAGAGCTCTTCCGTTTCCCTTCCCATAACAATTTGTAGAGGTTAACAGCTATAGTAAATGTAGGGAGCTGTTGGCTTGCGTGGCATGAAGGGCTTGCCACCACTCTCCTAGGCACTCTAACCCGGCCACCTGAATTAATGGCTTGAAAAGTCGCTTGATGACTTATGCCTAAGGTTGTGCCTTGTGTATTAGCCTAGTTGACTATTATTATTATTAAAAAAATTGAGATTTGAAAATTGTTAGTCTTTGAGTGTCAGATATCACAGTGATCGTCTTCGCTAGCAAAATTTCAAACCTTAAAAAGAGGGTAAAATTGTTATTAAAGTGTAGAATATTTCCGCGAAAAATAAAAATAATCATGATCTTGGACCTACTTGTATGTAAAAATTTTGTCTAAAATTAAGTGTATAAAAATTGTCTTTATAATCTTTAGTTTAATTATTTCGAATTTCTAATACGTATTAATTTGTAATTTTTAATAATTTTGCTTGTATTTAGTGCATTGATTTACTCTTTGTTTTGTATGCTTTATAATAATAACGAATTGGGAATTTCCTCGGCCCTACCAAAAATTCAGTGTTTGATTGGCAGGCGAGTTACGGTGGCGACTTGCTGCCGACCTACGTCATGGGAAAAACCCCAAGAAGGGAGTACCGGCCAATATCCGGGGCAAATTTTTAGGATAACCCAAAAAGAGGGACTAATGGAAAAATTTGTATTTTTGTATTTTTATTTTTTTCTCAGTTGAAAATAGATTCGAGAAGGAAGAAATTAGGCTGGTCTGCAAATCAGGTAAAATAAAAGTTTTAAAGTTTTGATTTAAAATTGTTATTATTTTTAGTCAATTTATAATTAAAAATATGTCCGTCGTTAACATGAAACAGGGAAATTTGGAACAGTTTTTCAGTCGGCCACTTCGGATTAAAAAAAAATAGAAATAGCTCTCCCACAAGATTTGGGGAAGTTGAAAGAAATATTAAAGAGCGTCCCCACATCAAGGGTTTTTCAAAGATAAGTTTTTTATTCATAAAATTGGGTCTCAAATAAAGATCTTTATGAAAGTTATTTTATGGATCTTAAATGGATTTTATAATTAGTCAAATGTTTTCCACTTTCGTGTATTTGTTCACTATAGAATATAAAATTGCCAATCCCGCGTTTAAATTTACTTGGTACCGAATAATATCCCTAGCTGTAATTTGTTAATTTTAATGATTTTATTAAATAGCTTTTGAAATAGTAAAATTAAGTTAATTATCATTGTCTTTACTCGGGTATTTTAAATAACAGAGTTGCTGTTGGGCTTTAGAGAGCCAGGTGCGTGCGTAACTTTACGGAAATCATAAAACTATTGACTTTTAAAATCGCTTGTAAAAGCAGTTTCTAGCAAAAGTTAATTTCCGTCAGTTAATCAAATACAGCCAAATAAACAAGAGTTATTACCGGTTTTAAACTCCGTGAAATTCAAGAGAATCAAGATTTTATTTCACTGGCTGAAAATATAGGTATAAGTTGGTCAAATTTATCTATACTCTACAAATTTCTCTGAGGACGGGCATCAACCAACCGTCGACAAAAACAAGCGTAATTATTAACGGTATTTTCTGCTAAATGAAACGAAATTGACGCTTTCTTAAGTGTGGTGCAAAGGCATTAATCTAGTCAGAATCGTTGTTTGGTAATATGAAGTTATAGCTACATGTACGGGTTGCTTATGCCAGCAGTCGAGGGGCAGGTCACTTCCATTTTGGGTGCGTCTTAATAATAGTAAAATGATTCAATCAGGGAAATCGTGATAAAATCAGGGAAATCAAGATTAAAAAATTTAATTGAGATTATAAAATCTAATCACGATTTAATCAATATAATTTAAACGTGATTTAATTATTCTAAACATGATCTAATCTTTTAAATCAGGATTTAATCATTTTAATCAGATTTAATCATTTCAATCAAATTTAATCATTCAATCATGATTAAATCAGATGTAAACATGCTAACCATGATTTAACGTGATTCAAGCAAATTTTGTAGTCATGATCTAATCATTTTAATCCGATTTAATCAGATTTAAACATGATTTAATCAGATTTAAACATGATTTAATCAGATTTAAACATGATTTAATCAGATTTAAACATGATTTAATCAGATTTAAACATGATTTAATCAGATTTAAACATGATTTAATCAGATTTAAACATGATTTAATCTGATTTAAACATGCTAACCATGATTTAACGTGATTCAAGCAAATTTTGTAGTCATGATCTAATCATTTTAATCCGATTTAATCAGATTTAAACATGATTTAATCAGATTTAAACATGATTTAATCAGATTTAAACATGATTTAATCAGATTTAAACATGATTTAATCAGATTTAAACATGATTTAATCAGATTTAAACATGATTTAATCAGATTTAAACATGATTTAATCAGATTTAAACATGATTTAATCAGATTTAATCATTTCAATCAAATTTAATCATTCAATCATGATTAAATCAGATGTAAACATGCTAACCATGATTTAACGTGATTCAAGCAAATTTTGTAGTCATGATCTAATCATTTTAATCCGATTTAATCAGATTTAAACATGATTTAATCAGATTTAAACATGATTTAATCAGATTTAAACATGATTTAATCAGATTTAAACATGATTTAATCAGATTTAAACATGATTTAATCAGATTTAAACATGATTTAATCAGATTTAATCATTTCAATCAAATTTAATCATTTCAATCAAATTTAATCATTCAATCATGATTAAATCAGATGTAAACATGCTAACCATGATTTAACGTGATTCAAGCAAATTTTGTAGTCATGATCTAATCATTTTAATCCGATTTAATCAGATTTAAACATGATTTAATCAGATTTAAACATGATTTAATCAGATTTAAACATGATTTAATCTGATTTAAACATGATTTAATCAGATTTAAACATGATTTAATCATATTTAAACATGATTTAATCAGATTTAAACATGATTTAATCAGATTTAAAAATTCTAAACACGATTTAAAGTGATGTAATCAACATAATATTGATTAAATCGAATGTAATCAAAGTAATCACTGTTAAATTGGATTTCATCTTTCGAGGGGTGGGTCGTTAATCAAGGAAGTGATCTGCCCCTCGCCAGCAGGTTACCTTTCACTTTCGTGATTCTTTGCTGCTCTTGTAATTTTGGAACTATATCTGTTTAGTTTGGTGAAGGCCTTTAAGAGTTTTGTGACTCAAAATAACCACCTTAATAAAGTGGTGATGTGTATTAACATCTCACACATTAATTTAGGCAAAACATAACATTATATTACTACACTGTATTTAATCTATTGATATGTTTGTAGCTAAAAAGCTTGAGATAATATGACGGGCATGCCGAAATATTGTGTTCTTTTCTATTTAATTGAATATATTTGATTGAAAAAGAGTTTTTATAATTAAAGAAATGAAGGAAAAATCTTCAAAAAGTATACATGCTATAATATAAGTACGAAATATAGTAAAAAAGAAAAACCAATTTACATCAATATAATAAGAACATGATTTAAAGATATCATTATGTTTGCTGCCAAAAACTTAAGTGATAGATTTTACAGGAATATTTTACATTCTTTAGACCAAAATTAATCATAAATTTGAATTACATTAAAACATGCAAAATATTTCAGTTTATTTTATGACTAGGGTTAATCGTCATAATCATCAAGTCACGATATGGCCAAACAATCCTTTATTTGACGGTTTCCATTTTCTCGCCTTATTAAGGGGATATGATCTTAGATTTAATTTAATTGTTATTATTCAATTTCGTTCGTATTAAGCGTAATAATTATCAAAAAGTTATTTGAAAAAAATTCATCTCGGATGCTTACAAAAATCATACGTTTATGTCATTAAATATTTCAATTGCATATGGTACTATTTGTAAACTGAAATATAATAATAAACACACATTGATTGTTTCTTTCACAGATTTGAGCTGATAAATCAAAACACTTAAGAAAATGACATTAAAAATTCTGTATGAAGAGGTGGGTTAATCACGGTTTATAATTTGTAATAACCTTGTTGATTTACAATTAACAAACTAATTTAATTTAAGAAAATATCTAGCAAATTTAGCAATTTGAATTAGCTCTCCGTGAAAATCTTAAGATAACTAAATATGATATTATTTCTGTTAGGCAAATAATCGTTTTATGAAGAAAATCTTTTTTTTATCCACCGTTTCCACTTTTCAAAGCGCCAAAAGTATTTTTTTCGATGCCGTTTCTCTCAGAAGAAAATCACTTATTTCCTAGGAAAAGAAAGTGGTAGCCAGGAAGATATAAAAAATATCGAAGGTTATTCGGTTGTTCCTCCCACAGAGCCACACTTCACTATTTAAAGGGGCTGGAAAGTGGGGTTTTGAAATCGTCTAGTGACTTGGTATCTCCAAAAAAAAATCCGGACCCTGGTTTATTTCCTTTTTTACCCGCTTGAGGAATTTGGCTCTGACGGAGATGTTTTGAAAATAGTGAGGAGCGACCCGAGAGAGACTAGTGACAGGTATTCATACGCGAACTAAGATATTCGGGCCTTCGTGGACGTGGTTTTGGTTCTAGTATTTTAATATTTATTTAATTATAATGAAGTTAATGAATGAGTTTAATTCAAATAAAAAAAGGAAACGTGATGATACGAATATATCTCTTGTTGGTGAATTAGATATGTGGAAAAAGGTAAAAGAACTGTGGTGTAGTACTAAGGTTTATCAAAATGCTCCAGTGAAACTAAGGCCCTGAGAAATTGGCTTCTATTCATTTACCGTCTTTTTACAAAATTCGATGAAACTCGCAAATAATAATTAAAAAAATTAAGAACACTCTACTACCAAAAGAAGTTATCTCTCAAATGAATTTTTCGTTAAACATTTTTTGTTCACTAAACTAAATCTCAATAAAGATTAATGACATTTTTAAACTTCCTACGAGCTCAGCTAACACTAACCAAGACCACGCTGGATTTCGTCATACAAAAATCCCATCACGCGAGCTTGAGAAAACGTAGTTCTACGCGCCAAATTTCGTTAATGACGTCACGGATGACGTTTTTCAAAACCCCACTTTCCAGCCCCTTTAAACCAAAGAAAAAAAAACTTTATTGATTTAAATTGGTAATGCTCAGAGTAAATGAGAGATATTTTCGAATGTGTCAAGCGCGACGTTCTACTTCATTTATAATTAGGGGTGTTTTGGCAGAACAGTAGCACACTAGAGATTTACCAATTGAACTCTTTAATTACAGAAATGTTTAATAAAAATTGCGCACCGATATTAATAAAAACATATTTCTTAAATTCTTTGCCAATAAATGATGCAGTGTTAACAGAAGTAAATGAAGCGAAGTTATCAGACTGCTATAGTCCCCGTGTTGGAGGCGTTTTCCTTATGAAGTTACATTTTGACCTCGAATTTGAAATTTTTTTATTATGAAACCATTTTTTAAACATAGAAATAGCTATACCAACCATTCCCAAGTGCCATTTATCACGTTGGAAATAAGCTTTTATTTGACTTGATTTTCTCATCATTTTCATAAGGAAAACGCCCTCCGATTCTGAGCGCTATTTCGATAACTTCGGTTCCTTTACTTATGGTATAGAGAAATATCAGTCGTTTGCTGTAAAGTTTTGTAATCGTTGTGGCACCTACTAAATGATCGGGAAATGTATTACGAACAATATCCAAACATATAACTTACAATATTTAATTAAACAAATAACTTTCAATATTTCATTAAACAAATAACTTTCAATATTTCACTAAGCAAATAACTTACAATATTTTATTAAACAAATAACTTACAATATTTCATTAAACAAATAACTTACAATATTTCATTAAACAAATAACTTACAATATTTCATTTCACAAATAACTTACAATATTTTATTAAACAAATTTAAATGGCAATGCGGTCCATATTGTCTCGGGTGCAAATAGTTGGGGCGGAACGCCATGGAGACGACGAGCGGGAACCCTCGGGGTCGGGGGACGGGCTGCGTCGATGATCCGGGGTGTACCCTTCACACGCGGGTCACGGCAGTATGAAGCTAGGTGATCGGTGCGTTCGCGGGTGAAGCAGGCTGGGTATGATGAAGGTCGGCGGGACTGGCGAACTTCTTGGCGGAGAGCGGTCACCTCCTCGCGGAGAGATTTAACTTCCTTAAGCAGGTCGTGGTACGAAATGTTTTCGTGACCGGAGCTGTAGTTGTGAAGGAGGGCGGGGCTCGTGACAGTCGGGGTGTTCATGTTCAGAGCAGTTGTGAAGAGATCAACTAAGCGAGATTCGTTTACGGAAGAATCTGGCATCAGCACTGTTGAGATTAATCTAAGTTTATCCAGAAAATACGTAGATGAGTTTGGACAAGTTAAGATAAGTCTTTCTCGGAGGTGGGGTAGCTAACCACTCAAAAGGTGATTTACTTTCTCACTTTCTGCCATAGCGGGATTGGCTAATGAGCACAACGAGAGCGTGGAGCGATAGTAAGAAACAAGGTCCTGTCCGGGAGTCTGTTTGCGCGTCATTACCTCGTTGAAAATGGCCATTCCGGAGCGGGCAAATTCGGCTTGTAAATCTGTTTTCCATCGATACGTAGGAAGGTGGTAGCAAGCCCTGCATGCCACGAGATCGAGCCAACAGCTCCCTACACTAACTATTACCGTTAACCTAGACAAGTTCTTATGGAAGGGGAAACCCCTTAAACCAGTGGGGAGGGAACTTGCAAACTCAACGCTGAAGGAGTTGTTCCGAGTTTTTACCCAGTGCCACAAGTTGGGATCGAACCCGGCTCCTCTTGCTGCGAGGCGAAAGTGCTAACCACTCCGCCATCGCACCTTTAATTAATTGATTAGTTAATCATTGGAAAGGCATAAAAGAGTTAAATGCTTTTAAATAAAGAAGGTGTTATTAAAATACACACAAAGAAGAAAACGTTAAATTGTTTTTTATTGATACCGTAGCAAAATTGATTTTAAACATTTCTGGGGATGACAAAATACTGTAGCTAGACACGCAAGCCGTAATTAATTCTCGGTCTCTTTACCTTATTTTTGTGTTATTTATCATTTTCGATTTTCTCGTTAGATTCCTTTTTTATTGGAATTCGACGCCACGGCTAACAGATTTGTATCGTCTACGTTTGAAGAACCCTTAGGTTTTTCTGATATGTTCAATAAACTTATAAAAGAAATTAATATGAGGTATGCCAAAAGTTAAATATTGATTTTAGATTATTATTCATTGTTATAACCAAATTTAGTATTGAAGCGATACCCGTTGATTTTGACACTTATCACTGGAATCACTACAACGATATCGCTCGAAATAATGTGAGTTGTAATACATTAGAAACAAACAGTTTTTTCAATGCGTTGCATTGAGAATTATTATCACCGTTAATTTCGACAATACCGAGTTGAAAGAACTGAAAAGCTTAAGCTAAACTACACTTTGCCAATTGATACTGAATGAAAATGAAACTTTTCAGGAATTCGTCGTTTACTTTTCACCGGTTTTGCATGGCAACCCAGCAGTCAGTACGAATTTTTGGTCATATTCCGCAGCCATAACAGACAGTCCGGTTAGGATATTGTCAGGACGCCCACAAAGTTTCATTGTCAATTTGTGGGCCATCACATCTATATTTCCGATAAATGTAAGAACTAGTTTGTCATAAATCAGAGTAACTTCTGAACCCTCATGCGATTATTAAAATATTTTTACCGGGTTGCTGAAGTTAAGAAATAAGAGGTGAAGGCTAAACATGACCCCCAGAAAAAACAATCAGTGATAACAGAGAAGAAAATCGAAACAAAATTATAATTTTTCGTGTACACCTAGGACTAATCTGCTTAATTGATGTAACGAAACCTCTGAGAAATATAAGTGCTTTGGCTCAGGAAAATATACATAACGGAATATAAAGATAGCGCAAAGTTGTCACAAGGAGCATCCAAATTTTAGCAAATAGAACTGCTGTATCTTCTTATATGACTCTCTTTGCTGCTAGAGAGATATTTAAAAGCGATTTTAACCTGATCCGGCATGCACTTTCATTAATTGTACTTTTTAAAGTATATTTTATTTTAAATCAAGGTTTTACTTTTGGAGATTTGTATAATTCTGGTCTCGGCGATGATAGTTCATTTGTCAGTTACCCATTCTAAAAAGCGAACGATTTCACTGGCAGAAAATTCAAAACGTTTCTGCAAAACATTGGCCATGTGGATTTACATGTTATTTTTTCAAAGTAAATATAAAAACTTTGATTTCTTAAAGTTCTTTGTTGAAAATAGTGTAAAGAGGCTTTTGAGGGTGATGCTTACAAAAGAGTACAACAGGATCAATTTCAATCACGTGAAGTAGCTTTACTTTTACTCCGATACAAATGTTTGAAATTTTTTATGTATTTCCATTTTGCTCTTATTTATACTCTAAAGGGGGGGAAATATATCGTTACCAAAGATACGAAAATTTATCGTTACCAAAAATTCAACGCAGTAGTAATTGAAATAGGCATACAAGTAGCTACGTAGTAGACAAATTATTTGAAACCGAAGCAAACCTAGTAAAACTGTTATTTTTTTATTCTTCGTAAAAACGTTGTGTCGCACGCGTCGCGAAGCGCGCCCATAATTCTTTTTTATTTCGATAATTAGCCTAATATTATGATTGAAAATATCGGGTTTGAAAACTTCTACGTGTAAACAGAATTCCTCTAATTCAATTCCTTCTACTGGAGGAATAAAACTACAGCTTCGATTTGCTCGCTCTACGAAGGATAAAAAATCGAGCAAAATCTCTGGAGTTTGGGGAGTGAAAAAGGTCAGTTTCGGACTCAAAATTAGTTCACTTAGGCTAAGAAATTTCTTTCGACAATAACATTTTTGGAAAGAGAACTCCCAGGGTTTCAAAACAAATTAAGCCCTCATTCGTCCGATGTTTTTATTATTGACTTTTCGTGAAAAATTTTAAAATAAGTACCAGTGCTTGTGTTCGAAGTGTTTTAGGATGATAGTTAGTTTTCTTTCTGATCATTCTATCCTGATTTTAATTTAAAATAAACTTGTAGGTAGCACTAACACTCCAAGGCGTGGAATAGGAAAAGTGGTTTTTGGATTATGGTGCGTGTATAAAATTCTTAGCCTCAGCTATTTGCAATCGTCTTTCGTAGAAGAAACCACCCGCCAAGGAAAACCGGAACGTATTAATAAAATCAATGATATTGTTAAGTATCCAAATTTGAAAACCATCATGTTTCCCGATGTACTACCGAATTTTGTGGTAAGAGTATCTTAAAATTATAATAATAAGCTAGGTTTTTATGCAAGACACCACCCGAGGACCGAGTCATCAGCTGACGACTTTAAGCGATTTCAAATGGATAGGAGGGTAGTTTCAAGCCCTGCTAGCTTACTATTAACGTTTAACTTGGCAAATTTTAAGGAAAGCGGATACAGAAGAACTCACAAGGAGACGACCCGAGGTGATAATCACCGATTGTGTTCAAACTCGGTTATAGTGTACACCTCCATGTACCTTAAAAAAACCGATTTATGTTAATTATTATATTTAAGAAAATTTAATGTTAATTTTCATCTTCTATTAATTTTTTACTATTTTTATTGAGATTTAAAAAAACATATTTCTGATAGTTTACTAATTAAAAATCAAACATCTTGCACTATAATTTAAGTTAAAATTTTAATTTATGTTACTAATTTAATTTTACTTGGTTTTACTTTGTTGTATTTAATTTACTTCATGTATATTAATATTTTAATTTTATTTACTTATAACTTTTAATTTTACTATCGCTAAAGAGTACGCAAACAGACATGTTTAGTATACTAGGGTCAGCAATTTACGGATAGAATGACACGTAGCTTCTATTGTTATTTGATTGGAGGTTTTTTTCTAGTTCCCAAAAAATATTTGACAAGAAACCAGTTTAAAAGTGCAAAATTTCTCGGTACTAGTTTAAATATTGCACCACAAAAAACACCTGGTCCGGCGATGGCCACTCGAAAGAAAAATATTTCCTGGAACTTCGAAAGACGTACTTTGCCCCGTGGGGAAAAGCTATATTTCCATGTTGGTTTTGTATTCCAATTATCGGATGCACCCTTTGCATAAAACTTTAAACTTGTTGACATCTATTATTCCGTAACTCGTCCAATAGTTCAAATAATTGAAATAAAAAGGCCGATTAGCTCGTGAAATTTTTTACAAGCCAGATTTTATGGTTCTTTGAGTTTAAAAAAGGAAAAGCCAATAAACTGGGATATATGCTTTTTGTGCCAAAAGATAATCGTTGAAAAATTAACGAAAAGGTGATTTTGTAAATAGATGTCGTTTGGATGAATCAGGAATTTTTTATTATCAAAAAGCACAAAATTCCATAAATCGTGTAGCCTTAAATTCAACAAAAAAGAGCTGACAAGAGCCGTTAAGCGAGCGTATAAGGATGAGGGAGCATCATGTCCTTAACCAAAAAAAATCACCAGAACCACTCGCCCAGTAAAAGATATTAAAGTTGCAAAGTGTCTTTTCTCAATGAACACGAATCTCCTGGAAAACCATTGCACGAAGCGACAACCTTTGAGCATGACCAAAAAGAAAGATATTGCGCTTTAGCTTTAGAAGATCAACCATTATAATAGCCAAATTAAGTCATGGGGATATGATGGCCACTGAAGCAAAATATCACAGGCTTTGTCTGACACATCTATATAACCGGGAAAGAGGGATATCTAAAACCATCAGAGAAGAAGCTACCGACATTTTCCACAAAACAGCAGAGTGTTTTAGTACTCAGCGAGTTAAAAAAACTTTACGATGAGCGAGGTGGTACTTTCGATATACATTCAACACGGCTTAAAAACAAAATCATAAGGTTTTTCCCCCCATTTCAAGCTCAACGAGAAGGAAGAGAAACTCTGTTTTCCGCTAAGGAAAACATGGGAAAATCTCTGAAGTTCGGGTGTCTTCTTTATCTTATCAGGTGCCGTAAGCATCGTGCGAAGAGACATTAAATAAGACAACTACGTCCTTCAACGGCAAATTTTACGAAAATTGTCAAAAGTAACACTCATCACAATGATAATACTTTTTCTCATCCCTGTCTCACCGCATCTCAATTAGTTGCCTTTAACACTTCCTTAAAACAGCGTTCATCAAGTGTTGCAAGGCACAGCGAAGAAAATCAAGTTCCCCTACCGCTGTTCTTGGCCACGATGAGTGGTTATTTACTTATTTCTACGACTGAATTCAAGTCCATCAATATACATTAAGTCCTTCGGTACTTCGCATGTACATCGCTTACAACTTTACGAAAATGAATGTTCATAGGTATACTTACAAGGAGAAGTGTAACCCACCGATTTTGCTCAAACTCGGGAGATTGGTAGACGTTAATGTATGATGAAGTGGGGTGGCTGAGTGGTTAGCACTTTAGCCTCGTAGCAAGAGGAGCCGGGTTCGATCCCAGCTAGTGGCACTGGGTGAAAATCCGGAACTACTCCTTCTGCGTAGAGTTTGTAAGTTATCTCCCCCCTGTTTAAAGGGGTTTTCCACCGAGATCTTCGGTTTCCCCTTCCCATTTAAACTTGCTGAGGTTAACGGTAATAGTTAGTGTAGGGAGCTGTTGGCTCGCGTGGCATGAAGGGCTTGCCACCACCCTCCTACGCATTGTAATCCGGCCATCTGTTACTTGATCACGCACAAGCAACATTGCTTATGTGGTCGAAGGTGGTGCCTTGGGTATTAGCTCTATTTAAAAAAAATCCTAAAGGGAATTTATTCAATAGACAACCGTTTTGCCATGGCAACCAAAAATCTTTTTCACAATACAAAATTTTACATTTTCCCATTGAAAATAACATGTGATTTTGACCTCAAATTAATCAAAAGTTGATCAATTTGCTGTTTTTATTGTCAATCGTTATTTATTTTTTATTTTTTTTTTGACATTTTCAAAATTTTGAAATTTGTTCAAATTTTTCACAGGGGGGGGGGGGGGCTAGGAATCGGTCAGAATCCCATGTTATTTTCAATGGGAAAATTTCCGATTTTGTTGTCAAAATCATTTTTCGTTGCCATGGCAAAACGGTTGCCCATTGAATAAATTCCCTTTAGGATTTTTCATGCTACATGATGGTCTACCAATCCTTCGAGTTTGAACAAAATCGGTCTGTTACACTTCGGGATGTCTCCTTGTTAGTAAAGTAAGTTTAAGTAGAGATCGGCGTAACAGATAAATTAACTGGGAAAATTTCAATTAATCATAACAATTGCGGTTAACGGGTTATCCATGGATATTATTCATGGATAGAAACGATTTATTATGGGAAAAAGCCAAAAATAACTGATTATTTGTTGGATAATTTTTGTTTATGGATATTATCCAAAAAAACGGTTAATTTTTATCCAAACACCGACCTCTAAGTTTAAGAACCATTTATTTGTCAAGATAACATTAAACAAACAATTTGGATATAGTAGCGCTTACCAATAATTAAAACTAAAAAATACACTACTGTCGCAGAAAAGTGACTCGTGCCTTTGAAAGGAATAAAAAAGCAGTGTCAATAAGCGAATCACTCGCATTGAATATTGAAAAATTAATAAATAAATAAATTATTTCGCAAACAGATTACAGAATTTTTTGATAATTAATAATTTGGAGGCCTATATATTAAATTTTGGAGGCCCCTTAAGACGACCTTTGGAGGACCCTACCAAATTTCAAGTAGGCCCAGGCCTACCCCGGCCTGTTGCTGGTGCCGCTACTGCTACGATCGTGTACTACAATGCTCCACTGATCTCGGAAATGCAGCTGTAAATCATTTTCAAAACCTAGGGGTTGTATGACCTCAATCCTTGAATATTGGAGTTTTCACGACTTCTGCAGTTGACAATATTGACCATAATCCCACCGCTACAAGCTCCCAATATTCTTACCACGGAACCGGGATATCCCTATTTCAACATCTGGAACCTGGAAACGTCGGTACACCGCAGAATTGTTTGGATCAAGTTGCATAAACATCTAAAAAAAGTCACGCTACCATTGGACTACACTGATGTACCACCAATTCCTGTAACGAAAAAACACTTGATAATACCAACAATTCCCGGCTTAGCTGATTACTTTAACCCAAACATATGATTAATACACCAAGCAATAGAAGAGGAGCTCGAATGGTTCAAAGAAAGCGACTGCAATTTTAAGCCCAGGTCAAGTACTCGTCATGGCTTGCGATGGCCTGAGAAGTATGGAGAATATGAGATTCGGAAATAAAGGCGACTAAATTTATTGTTTAGAAGAATTGTTGTCGGATGAAAAGGAGATAAATTTATCTCACGAATCCGAAATGTTTATTATTGATGGAGCGGCGATAGTAAACATGACAAAGCCAGGAACTGCCCAAACGTTTTTTGATTACGCTGTGGTTTTTTCTAAATACATAACAGCGCAGTTTAACAGTTCCGTTCGTCGCGTGGACGTTGTCTTTGACATATACTTAGAGAATAGCCTTAAAGCGGGGACGATAAAAAAGTGCGGCAAAGGCATTAAAATTAGAGTCGACGGGTGCAAAGATTTGCCAGAAAACTGGCAAAACTTTCCAAGGGATAACTTTTTAATTTCTTGGATAGTCACGCCGTCAAGTTTCCATATCATGGAGTTTTTTTATTTTACGAACGGTGAAGGTGTTCTTAGCTCCATCCAAGCTAATTTTGCAAGCCTTTCACCATGCACGCACGAGGAAGCCGACACCAGCATGTTTCTACAGGCGTTAGACGGAGCACAACCAGTGGAGTAGCTGAGAGTCCCCCCCCGCAAAAATCTCGATGGGGGCCCCCCTTTTCAATTTTGTTTATGGTGAGTAGGCCCCCCGCGCCGTGGGCCCTGCGGACCATCAGCTACGCCACTGAGCGCAACAAGGATACAAATGCATTCTGATTAGAACTGTGGACACCGATGTCTTGGCTCTAGGTATTAGTCTTGCGAATAAAATTCCTTGCGAGCGCTAGATTATGACGTTTGGCTCTGGAAAAGATTTCCGTTACATAGACGCCACAAGAATATCCAGAAAACTAGGCGCAGAAAAATCCAAAGCCTTGCCGGCTTTCCACGCACCAACAGGATGCGACACCACTTCATGTTTTAATGGAAAAGGAAAGAAAACAGCTTGGACAACATGGAAGGCGTTTCAAGAAGCTACTTCTGCATTTAAACAATTAGCGTTGTGTCCTCCTAGCCCGGTTCTTAAGAACGTTTTAACTATACATGTAATACAGATATTCGTAGTTTTAATGAACGATCGGTGTAGCTCTGATGAGACGGTAAACAAAGCTAGACATTTTGCGTGTTTCTTACCAAGCTGGTCATGTCTGGGGACAATCTCTAGTCAGGTAACCTATTTCACCGCAGCCATCAAGCTTTGGGTGGACCAAAGTCAACGTATCTAATGGCTGTACAGAATGGCAACCTCTGTGGATGCCTCTACCACCCGCCGGTGATGTCTGCAGAGAGATGATAAAATGCGGTTGCGTGAAAGGGTGCCGCGGTAATTGTAAATGCTTGAAAGCTAATCTACCAGACACTGATGTAAATGTGGAGGGTGTTAAAAATATTTTTGTGCATTATATAACTGTTTAACTTGAAAATATTATAAAACTAAATAAATAATTGAAAACCTTTTAAAATAAAAACAAACTAATTGAAAAAGAGCCAACATAATTATTGCTTCCGAGTTCTTTTTTATTTAACTAAAATTTCCTTAAATAAAATACTTATAATTAGTCTCAAATATATATAGAACTTTCATTAAAACGCGCATGATTTCATAATATAATATAACTAGCTAGTTGAGTAAATTGGGGTTTAGGAAACGGGAACAAAATGCACTTTACTGATCCGGCCGGTTTCCTATCAATCTTAGGAAACATGCTTCTTGGTATTTAAATAATGCGTCATAATAGACCACATTTTAAAGTAAAATTTCCTCAGCATTTTAATTTGGACTTTCGGCTATCGTTACTGCAATTGCTGGTCAAGAACAAGTAATCAGAATACTTTTGACCAGAGGGTTGCTTAAATTCATCTTCGTATATGCTATAGACTACACGCTAGAGGAATTGCTTTTCACCAAATGTGGATTCAATTCTTGATGTTTAATAATGCTGCGTCAAAGCATACAGATATTTTTAACCGTTATGATCCATTTTGAGAAGTGCCAATTGAGGAACTTACCATTGATTAAAATGGATCTGCTTGAAGTCTCCTTAAAGAAAATATAACCTTAGGTATTTGGTGTGGAACATCAACGTTTGCTGCTCTAACTGCTCTTGCCTTTGGCTTTCAAAATTTTTGGCGCCACTGAACAGGAAAATTTAAAAAATTTACGGGGTTTTCCATAACGATTGCTTTGCAGGTTATATTCCCTTTAACAGGAGCTGCGATTGGAGATATTTTATCCCAAAATGGTGATATGATAACAATATTTTATTCCATATCTATATCACTGTTTTACTATCGTAGCTAAGTGTAAATCATGTTCACCGGCAAGTTTCCTGGCAATGTACCAGGACTAAAGGAAACATTACTATCAAAGAATCAATAGATGAACTCGATAATATTAAAATGGGAAAATCTGTGGAAATTACCTATGAAGATATGATGTTCATAATAATGCACGAATTTGTTACTAACAGTGAAAGTGCTTATTTCGTTTCGAAAGAAATAGTTTATTATCAAGTTATTGAAAGCGTTTTTTCCAAAGGATTACCGTCAGTGTTTCAAGAGCAAATTAACTACAGGTATCTAAAATATCAAATATGTTAAGTGTTAAAATCAATTCTAGATTTAAAAAAACTATTTAAATCAGTGAAACATTTTCAAGGTTGAGAGTGGACAGAGTTCTTTATTGGCTTCATGGTTGAGAGTGGACATAGTTCTTTATTGGCTTCAGGGTTGAGAGTGGAAAGAGTTCTTTATTGGCTTCAGGGTTGATACTTTTTACGTCAGCACTGATTTTATTCAAATCTCTATTGGAATTAAAATGACAGATTATTTGACATTAAATAGAACGAAGGGGTATTGATTAATCTTAACGACTACCTCTGTAGCACACGGGAGTCGGTTACGGGTCGGTCTTGGGTTGAAAAGTCGGTGTTAAGTCCATGACCAAAAGCCGACTCTAAAAGTCTTAATCTTTTTCGATTAAAAAAAATATGTACGTTTTTCAGACTTTTCTTAGTCAGGGTGACGACCGAAATTGATAGTGCAATTCCCGACTTAAAAGAGACCTTACACTATTTTCTGATAATTGAGATTTTGGGCATCTTATGGGTTTCATGGACCCAAAACATTTCAAATAATACAGCGCTAACATTTTGAAAACGTATATAGATAAATGATTAAATAAATAAAATTTACTGTGCTAGCTGGTCTTATTTTGTTTACTTTTAAATAAAATTTATTGAAAAAGTTCTATGCAATGTCAAATTGCTTCACTTTAATCGTGTACAAGATAAAACGAGCTGGCGAACGCCGTGATCGAACAAATGACTAAAAATCTTTATCTCAGCTTTCAAATGTCTTATTTTTCTTTAATTCTTAAACATCACTCGTCTGGTTCTAACACCTTTAAGTAATTTTTGGGTCGAAAATAAGTCCTTTTACCAAGTCGGCCCATCGATGTTTCAGAGTACATACGACGTACATTTAGAGTCGGCAGAAGTCGAACATACGACCTCGGGCCGACCCTAAATCAAGTAGCACATTTTGACCATAAATAGTGCAGTGGGCCAACGTCCACCTGACGCCGTGAATAACGTCGGCCGACTCCGATTTGCTACAGGGGTAATGTTGACTAATATTGGCTAAAGGTGAATTTTTTGGGTGGTACAAGTTAAACATTTCTTTAGTTTACCAAAATGGACCAAACAACTTATTAAGATTCAATGCAGTTAAGCTTGCAAAGTTAATAATAAAGTGTTTTTTAGTATTAGTATCTAGTCTACCAACAGCTCCCTACTTGGGTTACGAAAAACAAAAGCTTTACAGTCTTTGGTCAGTTTTTAAAGAAATCTGTCGCGGTGCGAATCTAACATTTGTCCCGACACGAAACGTATATTTAAGGGTTTTGAGAGTCCGTAAAGTAATATCTTTATTCATCAACTTCTTTTTGAAGAGAGGTGGTGCTTTTAAAAATTCTGAAAATTTTCAAATATAAATAATTTGTATAATTTTTTTAAGAAAATATTTATTTGATATTTAAAATGATTAAAAAATCTTTAAAATTTACATAACGTGGTTCTACGCAAAGTGAAATTATTTCCGGTACTTAACAGTTTATATTTGCAATAATATCGGTTCTACAAAAGTGCTTCTTTTGAGGTACATTTTTGTATAATTAAACACTCAAATTTCATACGTCCAGATAGCAAACAGATTCGTAGTTCTTACATACACCGATTTTAGTTGTATATTAGGCAGGTTACAAATAAGCTTACTTCGGTGAAATATCGGGTGACCGTACGAAAATATTTTTAAAATTTATTTTATTAAATTACGTATAAGGTCCTGTAAGAGTAAAACATAATGGAAAAGCATATCAAAATACACGCCCTTAGTAACCCCTCTATGTAAATTCTTTTAGCTGGTCCCTAGCCACTAACGGCCAAGTTAGTTTTATAGATATGGTAATATTGAATTTAAACAAGGTAGTAGTCGTGTAGCTATAAGAAAAAAAATTTCAATTGTAACTTTTCTTTGTTCAGAGCAACTGATCCTTACTAAATATTTCATAACAGCTACTCATATAATATTTTTTTTCAGCATTGAACGATTTACGGAAAACGGAATTATTAACTTTCTTCGTACATTACTACATCGTCGAATTCCTTTTCTCCTTGCTCATGACACCATGGAAATTGAAGCTTTACCCCTGATAAAACTGTATTACATATACGCCTTTCTACTAGTCGGCTGGACTGCTTCAATTTTAATCTTTTCCCTTGAAATAGTCATTGCGTTTAAAAAAAACCTCATTTTTGTTAAGTTTGAAAACATCTCATATCACTGAATAGTAAATTGAAGCTGTAATATACATACGTGAACAGGGTGTTTCAAAAGGTTATGAAAAAAATTTAAGGAGTTTTAGTGGATGAGTTAAGAAGTGTCTGGAATTGCTCAGACTAGACATTTATCTCAAAAACTACAAGAGTTTGAGTTGCGAAACGTTTAGGGGAAATATTTAACCGTTTTTTGAAATAGCTTTTAGAATTATGTACGTAAATGTAAGAATTGGCTTAAATTGTTCTTTTTTTAAACAAATGGATATTTTATTCATCCAAATGGATATTTTATTCATCCAAATGTGCAGAATTTATAATACCGGTTTCAGCACGATGGGCCACCTCTCGAAACGAGCGTGCAATGATATCAGGAGTGAGAATTCAGAAGACTGCAATGATTCGTTGTCGCAAGACTTCAATGCTCGCCACAAGAGTCTCGTAAGCTCGTTCTTTGATGAACCCCACAAGAAAAAGTCCATCGGCGTTAGATCTGGAGACCTCAAAGGCCACTGAAACGGGGCCGTTTCGACCAATCCAACGCTGAAGGAAGTCGTTTTTCAGAGGCTCCACAACAGCTCAAGGTTGATGGGGTGGCGCACCGTCATGTCGGTATCATAGTCATCTGTAAGTGGTCTGCGGTTCGTCGTCTTAGCGCACCTGTTACTTCGCTCTGCAAAAGAGCCAAGTAATTTTGTCCATTAAGACGATTTGCAAGAAAAAATGGGCCGATAACTCAATCCCCGAACAAACCTGCAAAAACATTTAATTTAAATTTTCTGTTGAAAGGCCATTTCTTGCAAATTAACACTCGGCTGTCACCAGAAGATCATTGAGGAAATTTGGGTTCTCATCAGACATGATCATTAGTCAATTACAGAAATCATATCGACGTTACGTATCTCCTTCATGCAGAGCTTGGTGCAGTGTCACTCGAAAGTAATGATTGCGAACAGTGTTCCACACATAGTACCTTAAACAACCAAGATCGTCACTGGCGCTTTTAACGCTTGCTTGAGGATACGCAGTGCAGTTAACCAGAATGGCCTTTCCATGATAAAGTTTTGACGACCTGCTCCACGGAACCTGCATTGGATTGACGTTTCCGTTGTTGTCAGTGGCGTAGCTAAGGGTTCGGGGGCCTCCCCGCGAAACTATTTTAGGGGCCCCTTAGGTTTTTCAAGGGGAGGGGGGGGCTTCCTTAAATTGGTATTCGGCGGCTTATGCCGCGAAATTACATGTAGGCTTTCGCTGTGCCATAAACTTTATCGGAAATAAATTTAAAATTCTGAATTTTTTTGGGTGAAATACGGACTCCACTTATAACTTGCAAGATCATTGTATTCTATACTCACAAAGCAAAATTAAATTACGTAGCAAAGCGTCTATGTTTGACTGCCATTAATTTTTCGACGACTTCGTTCAAATCGAGTTTCTGGCAAATTTCATGTTCTATGCTCAACACTGCTAACGCACTTAACCTAGAATCGGTCATCGTGTTTCTTAGGTAAGTTTTTATTAACTTGAGCTTGGAGAAAGATCGTTCAGCTGAAGCAGATGAAACGGGTAAAGTCAAATACAACTGAAAAGCAGTGCAAATATCTGGCAGACTACTTGCAAGATAAATGTTGTCAACGTATAAAAATTTTGCAAATTCTTTGATGGGCGACATTTTTCTTCTCTTTATTTCTGGAGACATTAGGGTTTTAAAGCTTATCACCTGATCAATTAAATCAAACGATAAATCGAATTCGTATTTCTCGATAAGTTTGGTAGCTTTATCTCGAAGTTCTTCATTTTTCATTTCTGTTAATTGTACAGGGTTTAGGAACGAAAAGTTATCATTCATGTTTTTCATACTAATGAAGCGATTTGTTAATTGATGAATTATGATGTCAAGTGATTCGTTGAAAACCGTTACTTGGAAACTTTTGAGTGCATCTTCAATTCTATCATCAGAAGAAAGTTCGTCATAAAATCGTTTTACTCGCTTTATACGTTTTGAAATAAGTTCGCATTCTATATTCCACGTTTTCGCTAGTTCCTTCGCTTCGTCAATTATTTGCGAAAATTTATTTCTAACCATAGCCAAATTATCTCTCGCGTCTTCTAACAACGCGCAAGCGTTCTAGAGATCAGCAGACGAACTCTGAAGAAATTTTGAGACTAAATTGATATTTTCTAAGACTTTACTTTGGAATGCAAGCAGCAAAACAAAGTCGAAAGTTTCTAGTTTTTTTCTTAGACTGATGGCTTCCTGCCTTTCTGCCGATTTTTGGCTTTTAAGTAATACGCACGATAAACACTGCATAACGTGTTTAAAATTGTTCTTTAAAGCTATTAGAGAATCAAATCGAGACGACCATCTTGTTGGACATAATTTTTTTAAGGTTTTTGCAACGCACTTTTCATTTGCTACAGTATTTTTCAGGTCGTGCCAACGTGCTACACTTTCACTGAAAAATACGTAAACACTGTTAACTCTTTCATAAAATTGGTTCAATTCTACAATATTTTTTACTGAGTCATTCAACACTAGGTTTAAATTGTGAGCTGCACAGTGGACAAATTCCGAATTTGGAACACGCTTTTTTACGCGTGCCTGCAAACCCGTATATCTCCCGCTCATGTTTGCAGCGCCATCATAGCCCTGTCCTCTGCAATTTTTCAAATTAATACCAAAATGATCTTCTAGTACTCGTATAACTTCATTTTCAAAGTATTCTGCAAAATGGCTAGTAACTTCAAAAAATCCTAGGAAGCTTTCTTTTATTTCAAATGCCTCAGTTTTGGCTTTATATAATTCCAGGTTTAAAAACTGTATTACCAAGCTAAGTTGATCTTTTCTTGATATATCAGGTGTAGTATCGAGGATTATAGAAAAAAAGGTTGTTTATTTATTTCACCAATGATTTTCTTTAACACGCTATCACTTAAAAAAGAAATCATTTCATTTTGCATTTGTGGACTGAAATATTTATTTTGGGTTTTTTCATTGAAAATGTGAGCTTTAAGTACAGGGTCATACCGAGAAAGTAAATCAATAAAATTCAAACAATTTCCAGACTGCGGACCTATATTATTTATATTCTCACCTTGACCTCGAAAGGGAAGTTGGCATAAGGCTAGTGATCTTGTAACATCAAAAATTCGAGTTAAAATGGCTTTCCAATAGTCAGAGATCTTGCTGAGAAACGTATGAATAGTTTTGTTACTTTTCCAGGCGCTATACGTCATACATGAATTTAAATGAGCAGCACTAGTTTCGTGGGTCTTTATCTTTTTACTTAATCCCTGCCAGTCCTTTATACGACCTTCGTGCCAGGCATTGTTAGACCTGTCTAGGCTGTCTTTCTTGTCGTCACCGTCAAATAGCCAACAAGGTTCACAGTACACTCCATTTAATGTGGGGGAATAGCATAACCAGTATCTTTCTATTTTCTGTCCCGTCTTTGTATAAGAATAATAGTAATCACTGCTAAATGACCTGACAAACCTTTTACTTGTATCTTTTGGAAATGGTCCTTTCGGCTTACAAGGCTCACTTGAAAGAATTTTTAATTTGGTATCGTCATCTAAGAATTCTGGATATAGACCTCTGTCCGTACTTAATTGCAGTGTTTCATAACGTTTTTCCTGGATAGTTTGTGGTTGAACTTCTTCTGTTGCAAATCCCCAACCCGATCAAGAAATTTCGTTATTCAAGTTCAGTTCCATTTCTTTATCTGCCTGTTCATGAGAACAGGCTGCCACAGAGTCATGTTCGATTTCTAAATCGCCTTTAAAAGTAGAAGAGGTTTTGGCGATCGACGAGTAAATTATATTTGAATTTTGAGCGTGGAACATAGAGTTAATTTTATGCTGTTTCGTAGCCTCATCTTCTCTTACAATTTTTAATTTTCTTTTTTGCGCGCCACTTAAATATTTTCGTGGCAGTGGTGCCATTTTATATCTACCGTTACTAGGAGCTAGTAGACAAAATTATTTTAGTAACGCGGTATTCGCGACGCTAAAAAAATAGACATTGTCTCGTTGGCTCGTAGATAATAATTCGAGTCGCGACTATCGCCATCTACGGTTAGAGCTGACACGTATCGCCATCTACAGTTATAGTTAACACATACCTCCTTTTAATTTATGAAAAACGCTTAAAAATGACTTTCCACAAGACATACAAGGCCAGTGACGGCCTTAGGATTTGTGAAGCCACATAGAAAGTCACCTTGCATGGCCTAAGTTAAAGGATTAGGATAAATAAGGTTAATCAGCGTCTGGAGCTCAGACTCCCAAGTTCGACCAGAATCTCGATCTCGATGACTCATTGTAAATTAATGATAAACATTATTGTTACTATTATCTTGAAATGAACTCACATAAGCGCGTTAAGCTATTTTGTTTAATATTACATGAACTTTTAATCAGTAAATTAGGGTAAAATGAATAGGCCTCTCTATAAAATAACATTGGCGTTCTTGTTTTGATGTTGCTGTTGCGTCACGGGTGATGTATCGATGACGTTTCACTATGAAGTATAAATTTAACTGAACTTCATAAAGCTACATAAAACAAGTTCAGGAAGCGCAGCTTATTTTATGAAAAGGGCTATTCTTCTGTTTGGAAATTTCCAGGGTTTGAATTTTTGGAATGACATGGCCTTCCATTCCGGTCCTCATTTTATTGAAAAATATAAAGGCGGCATTTCTATGATTCGAGCAGATTACAAATTTTTAGTTGAGTCTATCGTTCTAAATCTATTTTCTCTGTTTCAAAGGCATTCTATTATTTCCTTCATTAAGCATTGTAATTTTTTGAAATGTAAACAAAGGCGAAAGTTGCAATTTTAGATTTCTAAGCCAAAACTACCCAGTCCAAAAATTAAATTATGCAAACGAATTAACCTTACCTTGCAAATTGAAACTTGAAACAACTAACAGGAAATATACTTAGTTATTAATTTACCGCGTTTAACGAATAACGAACAACGATTTGCTAAACAACACGTGTCTCGATACTTTTCAAAATTTAGTAAAGTAGAACTTCCTATTATATGTTACTTTCTTTCACTATGTACGTTGTTCGGATATTTTTGCAACGGTTATTGTTGTATTTGTAATATTTGGGCTCGCCAGTCGCCATATCGGCTTAGAAAACATAAAGAAATATTTGAGGCAAGCAAAACATTAACTTGAGATTACAAGAAGAGAAACTCGATGAGGCCTCGCGCGGTTGCACTGTACACAGTCCCATAGACAATTTGGGGGCCCCTTGACGTCGGGGCCTCCCAGCATTGCAGGGTCTGCGGGGGCGTTATGTACGCCACTGGCTGTTGTTGAAGTTTCGAACCATTCCGAGAACGGTGTTGTTAGTGAGAGCGCATGGTGATAAATTGTTCGAAATTGGTATACCGCTCTTAAAATTAATATACATGTGCCTTGAATTATACTCTCGACTACATAAATTTTATTTTTCAAAAAAACCGACTGGAAAAACTTTTATAAGCAAAAAAACGCCCTTGTTGCTGAGGACGCGTGCATCTTAGTTTATATGTGTTTGAAAAAAATGGTTCTAAGTTACACCACATCTCCGCAACTTTAGGAATTAAAAACAGTAAATCGCGTGTATATCAATTTTCAGAGCTGTATACCAATTTTGAACAATTCGGGTATATTTTATAACCATGCGCTCTCACTATGTGGCTTAGTCTCCTGTCTGGGTAGCAAGAGTTCGCTTTAAATAATAATTAAAAAACAACTTTTGGAAGGTATTATTAGTAGGCCTAGTAATTTAAAAGAAATCGAGATCGTTTCTAGTAGCCCTCAATTAATTTTTGGATGAATAAAAATATCCTTTTGCTTAAAAAGACAACCAGATATCTTAAATTTACGTACAAATCTCTCACCACTATTGCCTCTTATGACGAGCTTATCTTTTTCATCACCTCGTATCTCCGTGAAGCATTTGTCTTTTTCAATGAAACCTTCTTTATTGTACACTTTCGTTAATTCTCTAGGTGTCTCTCATTGAAAGGATTCTTCTAGAATTTTCCCACCACAAAATGTTTTTTAATGTAAAAATATTAGTGTTGTAAGTCGGAATATTTTCCGTATTTTTCCGAAAAAAATAAAACAACATTTTCATTCCATGATCAGTCTAATATTGTTTGCATATTTAAATGAAGCGGCATTTTCATTTTTTTTCGAATCTAATAAACTCCCTAATAAAACAAAATTTAAAAGCGCCGTATCAACAGTAGTGGTGGACTAAATATGAACCATTTTTTCCAAGATGGCCGCCAAAATGACCCCAATTTAAAATTCTAATTAGTTAATTGCGAGATAGGGAAACCAATTCGCGACCTTCGCTATATAACCTTGACAACTTTTGGCCCCACCCAATCACGTGATATCCAACTTACCCCTGTTCAAAATTAAACTTTATTTACTTTTTGTAAATAAATAAATAAATAAACAAACAATACACATTTTAAACAAATTACAATTGGGCTGGTCAATATCCGCCCGAGATATAGCCACTTATGTATAACCCCGGTCGAAATAAAATACAATTTATTTACTTTTGGAGATACAACGTTTTTACATTTGCAATACAAAGGTAAAATTATCCCCAAACAGGATAGCTTGTTGGTTTCAATAGTACACTAATACATTCTAAAATAATATAATCAAATAAAAAATCCGAAAAACCATTATTTTAAAATAATAAATTAATTACATAAACAATCAAAAACATTTTAAAAAACATTACAATGAACTTAATCGGGCGATATCCGCCAGAGATATAGGCACTAATGTATTATGAAAAAAATTCAATTTATTTACTTTTAAAGATACAATGTTTTAGCAATTCAAAAGTATAATGTTATCCACCTACAATAAAAACGTATTACTTTACCAATATAAAATAATTCTTACATTTTTGATGATACAATGTTGTTTTTATTGATACTTTTGCTAGTGTTCGGAATTGTTTATTCATTATCCACAAATTTTCCGATTTATTTTAAAAACGATGGGAAAAAGAATATCATTTTAACTTATTTAACTATGTTTTTTTACACAACCATGCATTTATTTGAATAAAAGTGGTATTTATTTAAGTAATTATTTGTTTTTATTAAAATAAAAGGCTTATTCACTTTCAATTATTTAAACATTTTGCAATTTTAATTAAACTATTGGTTATTTAAATAAATATTTAAATATAGCCGAGCTTATTTTATTCATGGATAAAAATTAATCGAAAGCCGAGCACTAACTTTTGCAACTCCAAAGACTATATTTTTACCCAAATGGATGTCTGGTTAATGTTAAATAGTAAAATAATATATTCTTAAGTGGGAAAACATTTTAAGTTACATAATCAATAAAAATTCTTAAAAACATTTATTTCAAATAAATAAAAAATAATTACTTTTATTAATTTAATAATAGCAACATTGTGAATACACGTAGATATAATTTTTCGGACTATACACAGTGAACGAATGGTTGTTTATTGGTGACTAAATTAAAACAAAATTAAATTTAATAATTTTAATTATTTTCTAATAAAATATGACTTACTTTAATTGATTGATAATTTTAACTTTCCGGTGAACTGTCGTTACGAGAAACACGCAAAGCAATCCTAGTCAACGCGATCTATAAAATTCTGCCGGATTGCGAGCTATATCTTTAAATTCATAATTTATAATTACCTCTAGGGTGGAACTGGTTCAACATTGTAATCTTGTAAAACTGATTTGATAGCCACACCCTATTTATCGTCACGCGTAGAATTTATCAACTACAAATGTTACAACCTTGTAAAACTGGTTTGGATTTTCAACAATTTAATGTCACACTTTCAAACGCAAAATGTTTATTATCATCTGGCATCATTGATCCTACTCTATTTTTTCCTCACTTTCACATCTCCGCGCCAGATGGAATTAATCAATAAATTATAAACGCAGATCACGTTCCGCCAGGAGACATTCCACAGAGCCCCCTTAAAAAGAGAAAAAACTGGTTTTTACAAACAAACGCTTGATATTAATAAAATATCAATTATTAAATTGTCTAACTTGAAAAAAATTGTAAATAAAAATGATTTGTTTTAAAAACAAAGCTTATTGACAATTTACTTTTTGAAGATACAATAGTTTATAATACTTAACAACTATGAATAATAGTAATAATAATAATACTTCTTTCGCAAAAGACTAAATGTATTGGCTACCAGAATAGTGCAATAAAATAATAAGATAAACAAATTTACACCACTAAAATTATTTTTTAAACAATTGGAAAATAAATTATACAATTAATAAGCATTTAAAAAATAAGACAATCACAAAATATGTACAAAATAGCCTATTTAATTAAGAGATAATTAGTAATATGAACAAAATTAAAGGTTGTAAAAATTGAAATATTATAAGGATACAATTAAATATGGTTATATTTACCTTAAATCGTAAAAGATATTTCTTTACTACGAAATTAGGTATCAGGTTTGAAATCCGGGCTAAAACTTGTTATTTTTAATTAGTATAATTAAATGAATATAATGATAAATATTAACTAACAAATTATTTGATTTTATGCTGTTGTATTATGTTTACGTAGTTAAAAGAGCGGTTTCTATGCTTAATTATCCCTACACATTACATTTGAACAACAGCATCATTGCTAATAATGGAATGGATTTGGTTTTGAATATAAACATCATGTTTTTAAATTTAATTATTTAAAACGTAAAAATAAATAAAAAACAGTATCATTTTTGTATTTTTATATTGTAAGCGTAGTTTCTACAAATCAATTATCTGTAAAAGCTTTTTATTATAAATTAATATAAAAATATAAGAATCATTATTAAAAAATAGCAAGATTTCACTAGAATAAAGTGAATTTTCTTAAAAATACTTTTATCTTATATTTATAAATAATAAGTGTAACCTTGTACACTATCGAATGTTAATTATAAAACAATTTAATTTTCTGGTATATGTTTTTACATAGAGGAAATTATTTACGTGTTTAAACAGGCAACATCATTTGTTGATCTTGTGTGCTTTTTCGAACGTACGGGCGCAACCGTCCTAGATTTTGTTATTGTAATAAAAAGATAAAAACCAAAATTTTATTTAACGCAAAATTATATTCTGTTTTCAAGCCAAGGTGTCAGATTATGAACAATTTAGCTTAAATTATTATTTACTAATTATACGACATGTTCTACAAACTGTATCATAAAACCGTTTGATTTATGGATTTCAGTTTAAAAAGCAGATCCGTTATCGTATTCCCAATGACATATACATTTCATCTGTTAAGTACATGTTTTTAATTTTACATTAACTGTGGAATTCAAAATAGAAATATTAATTGCAGAAGCATGTTCCTTAAAAAAGAGGATATTTAAATCGATTATTTTTTAATTTTAAACCTTAATTAACGTGCCATTATTAATTCTGTTTAATTCACAATGCGCTTCTGATTTAATCTGTTTGTTTTAAAAATTTAAATATTCAGTTTTTTATGTTTGCAGAGCGAATTTCACCAAATAAAATAAAAAAATACTGGTAGAGATAAAAATATTAAATTAAAATTGATAAAAAGTAAATTAAATCTTATATAGAATCTGGAGACTTTAGTTGATTGAAAGTAGTTAACCGCCACTTCCTAGCCAAGCGGGGGCATGGCTACCGCGCCCACAGCTGCGTGACGGGGGGGGGAATGAAGCGGGGATCGCGTTGCCGACCCCCCCTCGGGCGCGTGTCACACGCGCGTGCACTCGTGCGTAGCGAGCACAGGTGTTAATTAATTAGTCGACCTGTCAATCAAGTGCAGGTGTTCAAGGTCATTTAAAAAGGGTGAATATTAATGAGCGTGGTATTGTTTAACTAGGTGGATTACCGTTAGGGGTCATTGACCTGTTATATGGATAGTATAGTAACATGTGTTTGGTAAGCGCGAAAAGGATCAATGAACAAGTGGAGGGGAGGTAAAGTTTGTATTTACTAGTTATAAAGTTTGTACCTTTATAATTACCAGTTAACCGTTAGGGTTCATGACCTGGTAGCTATATGGTTAACAACTCATTAGCATTTTTTGCGTGAATTTAACACGTGTTTTGGGAAAGCGACGCGAGGATCAGTGAACAAGTGGTTAAACTCTTTAGGTCTTTTACATGTTTGACATGATTTTGGCGGGGAAACGGGTATAGTTTGTACTCAATATGTCTATTACATGTTTGTACCTTTATAATTAACCGTTAGGGGTATTTGACCTGGTTAACAATTCATTTTTGGCGGGGATTTAACTTGTGTTTATGATGGTGTAAGCGCGAAAAGGATCAATGAACAAGTGGAGGGGGTAAGGTTTGTATTTACTAGTATAAAAGTTTGCATGGTTTAATTACCTGTCAACGGTTAGGAAGCGTCTTTGACCTGAACAAGTGATCTCTTTTAGTGGATGTTATATAGTGGAAATTTTAGCATTTTGGCGGGAAAATTATTTAACATGTTCTGAAGACGGTTAGCGCGGAAGTATTACCTGTCAAGACATCAATGTTAGGAAGCATCTTAAGTAATCTTAAGAAGTAATTATTAATGAGTTTTATAAGCTGTGTTTTAACGTTAGGAAGCGCGGTAAAAATGACTTAACAGAACGGGGTAAAGTTTGTAGGCTGGTCTCTCTTTTAACGGTTGTTATAAGAACTCTTAGTCATTTTAGCTGGAAAATGCATGTGTTTGGGCCGCCATCTTTAATGATTCATATTCAAACGGGTTCTGTAGGGTATATTGAAAAGGGTGTCCATCTTAGTTATTTTTAGGAAATTTGCCATATATACTTTAGATCAAGCTTGTTTTAAACCAGTAGTTGCTAACAGATTTTTATATATATTAACCTTAAACGTCGCATTTAAAGTCGCTAGATGATTTGGGCCTAGCTGGTTATTATTATGACAATGCATCATGTATTAATTTTATATTACTTAACCTTTACGCGCGGGAACCATTGTTTACATATTACGGGGTAAAACCTAGCAATCGTTAATTATAAGCCTAAAATTTATGAATTGTAAACTGCGTATTCAAGGTTATTTTTGAGGTGAAGAAATTAGGGAGTTTAGTGATCATCTTGGATGTTTCAAGTTTTTAACATAGTCAATACGTTAATGGCAGTAAAGATTGCATATCCTGTCATCCGTTAGGAAGCGTCTTTGGGGTCATCTCACGACAACATTTGTTCAAGGTCAATTGAAAAGGGTGAATAACATAATGCCAAAAGACATTTCAATAACTCACGTGTCGGCGTGTGTAACAAGTTTTCCCTATATGGTTCGATCAAAAGCCGCGTCATGTGATCATCTGATTTACGGTTATTGAAAGGGGTCTTCCATATATTAAATTATTAGTTTTTCAATCATGCAATGCTGCCATTTTTCGCCACTAGGTTGATAACTATGGACTTGGGTACATGTTCCTAATACCTAAAACTGTTATTCTAGGGAGAATGATAGGAAATTAAAAAAAACATTATTTTTAATATTGCCACTTGGGGACGCTTAGGGGTCCAGTTGCGTTGGGGACATGTTAGATATTTTTTAAGTGTAGAAAAATTAATTACTGCTGAGGGTGGCGGCGTCGGCGTTGTGTCCTTAATAATTATCAATTACTTGTAAAAGTATATTAACCTCGTCTTTACAGACTTCTTAACGGTACATAACAGGGTAAATTGTCAAGCGGGGCCATCTTTGCTATTTTTAGGATATGTATACGCCACAATGACGGTGTTTTCCCTATATGGTTCGATCAAAAAAGCCGCGTCACGTGATCATCTAGTTTATGGTTAATGAAAGGGGTCTTCCATAAATTAAATTATTAGTTTGTCAATCGTGTAATGCATTTTTTAGGTATAAACTATTTACTCTTTGGATTAGCTAATGCTTTAAGGGCGCGGGATGAAGTACCAGACTTTTGTTATTATCTGGATATGTTACTTATGAAACATTAACGATTCTTCTAAATATAATGCGTTTATAAGTTCACGTATTGAATATATAATAGCATTAAGAACTTATGAATACGTGGCCAATTTACGAAATATTTACATAACAAGGTGGGTTCGCACTCACAATAAACGTAAAAAGATCATCTAACACTACCTGTATATTATTCCGTGTTAACCAAGCGGCGCGAGGAATGTTTCCGCAGCGATTTAATAGACTATAATATGTACGGTCCGTTAATCTTCGTAAGTGGTAGCGAAAGTATGGGAGGGGCAACTACGTGAAAGAACGCTCAATTAATTTGTGAACCTGTAAAATGACTAATAATTTTATTAAATGAGTGTAAAGGTAAATTAGTGGTAATTCTATCGTAGCAGACATGGGCTTACTGTGATATTAACAAACCCTATTTAGTTTTTAGAGTGGCATTGTTGTTTTTCATCACGAGGGGTAAACTGAACTCTTATAAACGTTCGATTATTATTAAAGAGCATTATAGTATTGCCATTTCTCACCACCAGGGGTAAATTAAGAACTTAGTGGCAGCATACACTACCCTGCATTAATGACAATAACATAATTAATACGCATTGTTTAAATACTTGACCTTTCAGCGAACGAAATGTCCCGGAATTTAGTTTAATGGTTTCGGTCATCAAAACTACTGTTGAAAACATTTACACTTTCGGTTATAATTAGACTATTATTATTCACCCTTTTAACGCATACTATTATTATTTTAACAGCAAATATATAACTTAGATATGACATGGTATTTCATTGCGTCATGCTACATAGAATAGTGGGCGGGAATTATTTACTGGCAGGTGTTTAAATTTTTAAAAAGCGTCATTTTTACCAGAGAGGTAATGGAAATGGTTGAAAGGAAATATTTAAGTTGCGGAAAGTCGATAAGTATGACATTCTAAGTTACGTCAAATACAGAGCTATTTAGAGGGTGATTTGTTATCTTTTTTAAACATAAAGGTGTACAATATTTTTGGGAAAAGTACCGCTTGTTTGAATTTAAAAAATTTTCTTAACAGAAATACTACATTATTTTATTTAGATTATAAATATAGCACTCAGTTAATCAAGTTAATTTTTAAAGAAATATGCAAAAACGTAGCAGCTTATCGATTTGAAATTTTCGTTAATATTGTTGGCAATTAAACTTTAGGTTCATTTCACAGAAAATCATGTTTAGTTACCACTTAAATACAATTTTTTTATACCTGTTTAATGTAAAGGTCGCTTCACGATTTGGTGGCGCTTTGGGTTTTAGCCTGGCTATTATTTAATAGACTAGTTTCTTAATCTTTCAGGACTTTTTGTTAGTAGATTTCTGAAGTTATTTGTCAAAAATTTCGCGTTAAAGAATACGTTTCTCAGTATAGTATAAAAAGCGAATAAGAAAAAAAATTCGTTGTGTTTTACGACTACCTATCTATCATAATTTTTTGATCTATGTTTTCGATGTGTCTGTATTCAAATTATTCCAATGAAATTTTCATAGCACATTGAATATTTTTAATGGCAATGGAAATAAATTCTAAAAGTACATGGTTGATATAGAACATTACGCGACGTTTTTCAACTTTAAGGCAGGTTACTATCTAGCTTTGAAGTTTTTGAAACTTGAGATATAAAACATGAATTCCATCTATTTGGGATACTATAAAAATAGCTCTAAGTAATTGTTTTTGAAAGTTCATATTCTACCAGAAATATTAATAAAATATATTATAACAAATTCAAGTAGTTTACGGTTATCAGATATTTACAAAGTTTTAAATCTGTTTAGGTCAACGATTTGTATTACTTTTTGTTGTACGAGTTGATAATCAGCTGTTTTGTATACTAAATCAATCGCGATTTTTTATTACCAACATTTAATACGTTTTATTGAATAAAGAGTAAAAACCCGAAATGAGATATTCAGATCACGTTTTTCATGAGCTCTTATGCCTCCTGATGTCACGGACATTTAAGTACAATCTCCCCGATGTTATAAACCGATGCTCTAATTGCAACGCTTCGCTCTGTCTCTCCTCTCGCCAAACCGCCAGCGCCGAGATATCCTGCGGGCTTAGACAGGGTGGATGGAGAGCCGTCATCTAGACTTTCGCTTTTTACACGCCAGCTTTTTCCGGCCTTTTGATCAGTGTCTTTTTAAGAGAAACTTATCATTTTTGATACTATTCAGCGGCCCCATTTTTTGAAATGAATCAATTTTTATAGATACATTTAAATTTATTGAAAAACACAAACAATTTATACAAGGAAAACTTTTTATAAATACATTTTAATTTATTAAAAAACAAATAATTTATACAATTAAAATATTTTTAATTACATTCAAATTTATTGAAAAACACTAATTATTTTTATAGACACAATTAATTTTAAATGATATTTTTGTAGCCAAAAGGGATACTGGTACCGTCGCTTTTAAAGATCCGCTTGTTTGACGTAAATCCAACGAGTTTTTCAGCTGGTTTTTGGAAAAGCTGCCTCGTTTTTAAACGTTTCACGTTAAATGGGACTTCAACGCTGTATTTCAATTGTTGGTTTCGTGTAGCAAGGTCCTTTAAAGCTTGAAAGTTTAGAATTGACTGATTTTTTTAGTCAACGTAATGCCTTTCAGTTTAGTGTCAATCTTTCCAGATTCGAATAAAATTGAATAAGCTTTACATCCCTATATAAAAAAGCCGAATATAGTCGTCGAATAGCGGACAATCTTTATCGAATGTCTCTCGATAATGGTGTACTTCGTGAATGTTAATAATTTTGTAACCGTTCTCTATCGCTAGATAAAACTCGGGGGTCATCCACACGTCGGTTATGCTACGCTCTCGATTAGTATGGGTACATTCGAAACATTGTTCAGCTGCACATTTGTAGCAGATAGTATAATAAATTTTACTATTTACTTTGGCTGAGAGAATAGGGAGGTTTAAATCGGTAGGTGGCAGCACCGTAGCTTTAATTAGACCAAAATAAGCGTTAACGGAAAAATTAAAGTTACAAGTTATAATTTCGGGGCTCGATTTGGGATATTTATAGGAACTCATCTGGACGGAAGGGTACATGCTATTAAAATCCACGACTTTGATTGGTCGATCGGGAGTGGCTTCGGCGTAAATTACAAAGTTTTCGACCCTCCCCCCACGAATGGCGTCTCTCGCTCTTATGGGTTTGGTAAAGGGTAGGGAATCGCAAAAACTCACAATTGCTGGATCTTCTACTAACTCATCATATTCGTGTTTCCATATTCTAATAAACTGCGCATTAGGCCTTTCCTTTTTTTAAATATTTTCGCGGTCTAGGGTTTTGAGATAAATATTTAAATTTGAATCTTTTAACTGTTTATCGTAAGCCTGATGGTCAGTGTGCAGTGGGCATTTATGGTAATGGCAGCCGTAAAATTCGGCAATTATTTCGGGCAAGAAACAATAACCGTCTAATCGATAGTGATAAATGACATGTTCTCCACCTAGCGATCGAGCCGTTTGAAATATCACGTTGAGTTTTTTTCCCAAATAAGCTAACCATTTTAGGGCCTTGACACTATGTCGTTTCCTATAACCCGTCCCCGGAACAATCGCGATAGTGTTTGGTTCGAAAAATCTACTAAGGAATAAATTTGTTACGGCTTCCGGAAACGTTATGGCGTTTGACCCTAACAAATCAAAATCGACGGTTTTTAAAAATAAATTTCTAAAACTATCGAATCCTTTCTGTAAAAGTTTAACGTCATCGATCGCGTATTCGATTAAAACTTTATTTAGATCAAAAACGACGTAACGTTGGGAATCGTACCATTAATTAAATTCTACGATTTCCTCGTCCGTAAATTTGTCGATACCAAAATATTCTTTCTCGGGGAGGTCGCCGATATAATCTAAATTGTCTTCCGTAGCAAAAGAATAACAAAACTACCCTTTCTTTTGGACAATCTTAAAAGTTTTCGAGAAATTTCGAAGGGCTGTAGGTAGGAACATGTAACTACCGAGAAAGGCTATTTTAAATTGAGCGAGAAACATACCCAGGGCTTTGGAACCGGTATAAATTATCTCGGGTTTTATTTTCGTTTTAATAGACCATTAAGAATAAGGAGCGTATCGAAACCACTCCCGAAATGGCTAATTAATATGACGTTTTCAAAGACCGGCCTCGTAACTGTATCTCTTTTCCGACCATTAACTGTCACCTGGCATGCTAATAAATAATCTAAAAATTGTTGAACGCAATCAAATCCGTGAAATTGCCGGTAATCATAATTGGTCGAAAATGGCGCTTATTGCATCACGGATATGATTAAAATGGGTCTAATTTTAGTGTCAGTCGTTATGGTCTCAAAATCAAAATAGCATAGCCGTTTCTCATTTGATTTTATCTCTAATGGGAGGACGTGACACTCGTTTTTGGGATGCTCAATTTTGCAAAAAGCGCATTTGTTATCGCAATCATGATTGCCTTCATAGTCTTTCCCGCAATTTAAGCAGCGCCTTAAAACCTGACAGGTCCCTAGCTTTACGTGTTGGGAGAAACAATTTGGTCCGGCAAAATACCGATTACAGTCATTACAACGGGTAACCTGCTCTGTACTAGGGTGGAATTCTGGGCCGCGACACTGGTGGCATTTAAGATTGGGTTCGCAGTCGTGACTTTTTTCTTTGTTTTTGTATAAAAGGACTAGACAATATTTACAGAAAGATTGCGCCCCAAACATTGCCGAATAAGATCGTACGACGTGGGTGTGGTCTTTAATTTTTAAGAGGAATTTTTTTTTCTTTGAAGGGGCCAATAAACACTTTATCGAAATCATCGTCCGCCGTGATTAATATAATTTGGTAGTCGGGTAATATATTTTGGAATCGGTTAATATCAATTATTTCTATGGGACCTTCGGGAACCCCCGCTAGGGCGTGTAATTTTTTGGCTTCGAGTTCTTGTTCGGGTTTTTTCCCGTTTCTAATTGTCTTTAAATCGTTTTGATTAAAACTAGCACCCTGTCCTAAACTTTTCAAATGCTGATAGTCGGCATAAACTCTTCCCACCGCCAGGGCTCTCGTAAAACATAAATTGTCCTTATTTCTAATGGAAAAAAATGTGTTACCTGGGTTAATATACTGATCTAGACATTCATAACTTCTGGCTCTAACGCTGCGAGGGGGTCCTCTCATAAGGGTGTCTTGAAGAAATATTAGATCAAATCGGAGGGGCGAATCTAAATATATTGTCTTAACGGACTGGGCTACCTTTTCAATCCCCGTTAAAATTATCTCAGCTGTCAACTCATTGATATTCATTAATTGGAAATTTATCGGATCGTGCAGCTCATCGGAAATTACCACCACCCTGACGCGCGTGTAGCCTAAATTATCGGCCTTTATTCTGTCTAATATTGATTGGAAAATACGGGTCAATTGGTTACTGATATCCGCGTGGTTTAATTGGTCTAAATTTTTAAAATTACACTCGAATAGCATAGATTTACACCTATACTTCCGAGAAGAACTGGCAATGATTTTATCTATTGAGTAAAAATTTTTAGGGTTGAAACGGGTGCTAAGATCAAGGGCCATTATTTTAAAGTCCTGCGTAAATATTTAATACGGTTTGAATCGTTGTCGTAAACTTCACAGGAATTCTGCAAGTTTAATAGTTTTTCGTAAGTCCACGATTTTTATAGACGTATCTTACACGACAGGTGAGCGTTCTACCGCAGAACCACGGATACAGTTACGCTTCACTGAACTCTTCCGAGGAGAGGTATATTTTGACTTGCCAACTTGTTATACTGGCAATTTTTATCCCGACAATATCCTTCCAGCCGTCGTCTACTTGCTTAGATGGACCTGGCTTGGATGGGGTGCTTTTGGGTGGCGCATCAACTGGTTTGAATAGTGATTGTTTAGATGGGTTGTCGAGAATCCTGTGGCATAATAAGTCTTCTTGTAGAAAAGCTTTTCACCTTTAAATTCGAGACCACGTTTGATCTATTGGTGAACAGTTGGGTGTTTTGGTGCAATGCACGAACTTTTTCTAAAATTCAATAAAAACAGACTGAATAAACTATTACTCTTCGGTCAACTTCCATGGTGTCAAAATAATAACAATAAACGATCATTTAAAAATGTAATTCCCCAAATTTTAAAATGTACTTACAATTTCTTCGCGTCGAATGCAAATTGAGAAATAAATGCAAATCAACGCGCGCCTCTATTTATATTTACAAAATCCCCCAGCGGGACGCTTAGGAAACTCAATAACACACGCTAATTTCTGTAACGGTTTTTATTAATACATGCGTAATTTTTCGTAATAAACAAAAATCCCCTAGCGGGACGCTTAGGAACTTCTATAACACATGTGTAATTATTTATAATATAATCTGAATATCTCATTTCGGGTTTTTACTCTTTATTAAATAAAACGTTTTAAATGTTGGTAATAAAAAATCGCGCCCGAGGGGGGTCGGCAACGCGATTCCCCGCCTCATCCCCCCGTCACGCATTTGTGGGCGCGGTAGCCACGCCCCCGCTTGGCTAGGAAGATGGGGGTTAACTACTATTGAAGAGTAAATTGGTTTCTTCGTATTACACCTCTGACAGTTGGCTCAAAAGTTCTTCCTCTTCTAGCAAAACGTATTCAATTAATATTTCACACATGCTTTTCAATGAATTATGTTTAATTACTTATAACCATATAGATTTCAATACATTTGAAGAAGCGAGTAAAATAGTGGAAGAGCATAATGTGACGTGGTTAGATGTGCAAGAAATAAAAAAGCATTTGGAAGAAATGTAAAAGCATATTGAAGAGTGGAAATTTAAGCTAGAGGAAGCTAGACAAAGAGAAATTTTACTGAGAAATAAAGTTAAAGATATAAAAACAGCTATAATTGGATTGAAAATATTGCAAGATAGTTGGAAGAGAGCAGAAAACTAGAAAGCGTGTTTACAAAAGGTTCTTTTAAGTATTTTTAAATATTTGAATACCAGAATTGTATTTTGTTGCGTTAAAAGTAGAGCTTAGATGTTTTTCTAGTATTTTTCAATGTATTTGGATATCTTAAATATATTTTATCCGATTTAAAGTAGAGTTAAGACGTTTTTGTAATATTTTCTATGTATTTGCGTATTGTAGTATTGTTCCACATATATTTGCGTATTGAAATATATTCACATGTAATGAACGTAGAGTATTTTCCGACCTTTATTTACACTTTGGAAAGTTAATTTATCGTATTAAAAATGATTAAAGAGTTTTTATAGTATCTTTCTGACTATATTTGTGTATAAAAATTTAATTTTACCGTATTTAAAATATAGATAAGTGGTTTTTGTCGTATTTTTATACTTATATTTACATATTAAATATTTTTTAATTTTAATTTTCCTATTTAAAACACTATCTTAAATATATAAGTTTATTCCTAAATTTATAAGCTTATTACAATTGACATATCATTTTCGACTAATCGTACAAAAATTAATTAAGAAATAATATTTGTAATAGGAAAATCGTGGAGGTTAAATTACTTGAAATACCGTAAGCCTATGTAGTATTTTTCTACCTATATTGGCATTTCATAAATATATTTTAACGTATTGAATGTAGAGTATAGAGATTGTTGCATTATATTTCATCCTACGTGACTACATCAGAAACGTCAATGTTATTCTCTTTATTAATCAAGCCGACCCTGAACTTATGTTTTACACTTTGTTCTACGACATTTTAACATACACCATTTCAATACACTCTTAACTTATTCCATACGCTATTTAAAACACATGAGATAAAGATAACGAGGAAACAAGTTGACTCTGAACAAATATGTTTTACTCTACGGGAAGTATGTTGTAAGATTAAATTCATAATGGTTAATGTGAAGTATTTTTCTACCTTTTTTAAATTTTGTGGTATTTCTTTATCTATATATGTGTATCGGAAATGTATTTTAAAGAATCGAACGTAGAGTAAAGAGTTTTTTTTTGTATTTTCTGTCTATATTTGCGTATCGGAGTTGTGTTATGTCGTATTGAAAGTAGAAGAAGAAGGAATTTGTATATTATTATTCTACCTATTAACATATCGGAAATTTATTTTATCAAATTTAAAAAAGGGGATTTTAGTAGTATTTTTCTATCTATATTTTCATATTTGAAATGTATTTTAAAGTATTAAAAGCAGAATAAAGTTCCATAAGAATTCATCATACTGACAAGAGTCTTACCAATCATACATACATCATCTAATCTGGAATTTATGTTTAACAAATGGATAAATTCGTGTTTACAAAAGGTTCTTTTAAACGTAACTTAGTGCATTAATTAAGTATTTTTTTAATTGGAATAACAGATTTTTTTCATTTTAAAGTGTAATACCTAGAAGGATGTTAGACAATTTTTCCGAAAAAAATAATAACCATTTTACAAGTATATTTAATTTCAGGTTCCGAGTTGAAAATTATCTTATAACATTGTATTATTGATTTTGAATTTTTGGTTAAAAACAAAATTTGGAAAAAAGTTATGTTATTAATTTTATTCAAATAAGCAACACTTGTTAGTTATAAACTAAATTAATTGTTAATAACTAAAACACAAAATTTGTTAGTAAACCATGATTTTCCAAAATTAACATATTAACCTCACACAATGCAAAGCTTATCAGACAGTAAAGTGAGTCATAAAATATATTATAAATCAGACAAATTAAAGGTGTTTCGGGTAGTTAAATTGTTCTCTTAGTAATTTGTATGATCTCTTAAATGTATCGACTGCATTTTTAAATTTCAATTAATTTAGTTTTGTATTGTATTGTATTTAAAAAATGTTAAGCTATATTTTAATAATTATATTTATAATAAGTTGTATCGATGTATTCAGGACTATAAAGCACTCTACCGCACATTTAAAACTGTTTTTACTTGGTAACGGTTTAAATTTACATAATACATACTAAACGCTCAGATAAAACAACTCTCATCAAGGCGGAGTTTCCCCAACTGTCTTAGCCGGCGGGCTATTTTAGCGTGAGGGAAAACGTTACGCGCACCAACTCCAGGGTATACCGGGAGAAAAAGCCTTACGATAAGGAAGGATAGTGAGAAACGCGCTCTATTAAAGCATTCCTGCACGTGTTATGCGATCTAGCTAGAACTAAATTTACTGTGTTTTATAGCCGTTACGTTGAATTTCTAATTAACTCGTCAAAAATTGTGTATTTAAATCACAAAAAAGTTGATTTTGGTACTATTTATCTTGAAGAATTCGTTAAATACACAATGGCTTTTAAAAAGGGTACGTTAAAACTTGTATTTTTAAAATAACTTATATTGTTTTAAAATTGTTTTTTGTTGTTGTAGTATCTTTAAAATTTAGGTTAGACAGTCGACTAGTTGTAACCGTATCAATTTTTCGGAAAGAGCCCGGAATTTACATTTCCAATGGGAGTCAAAGCATTATCATTTCCTTGCAGACATGAGACGCTCTCACAAACGCATGTCTTCAATTATTGAAAATCTAAGCTCTACATCAATAAAAAAGGTAAACCTGCCAATTCCGATCGTTGATCCTTATTCCGATTGTACTTTTCATTACAGTTTTGAAGTGTCTTCCGATGGTGGAAAATTTATGTGGTCATTATTACCTTTTACGCAAAAGTATCTTGAATACGAAATGAACTATTCAACCAGTTTTTCACTTAGTAGAGTGCAAGTGTTAGCTTTAGACGAATTTAAACTGCGTATAGATGAACAGATAAATCGGTTAAGAAATAGCATGTTTGGTGTAAACCAAATGTTTTGTGTATTGGTTGATAATTTTTCGAAATTTCAAGAGTTTTATAAACCACTGGAAAAGCGAGAAGTACTCTATGATTTCGTAGAAATCTACGCCTCCTTTCGTATTTCACAGGATAATCATGTGGAAGAAGATTTTTTAAATCAATTTATAGGTTATTGTCCATTTGACGTAACGGAATTAATGGATCACTGTTTAAATGACGTACAATATTTAAAAAGTGTTTTCAGCTTGTAAACAAATAATGTATTCTCTGTCATCATATTTAAATAAATATACTATTTAACAAATTATATTATTTCGCAATAGTTTATTAAGTTTTATGAAACAGTTTACACGAAATGAGCACACTGTCACGAAAAAACTTTTCAAACTACCAATTTTTGCATAGTTTTTTAGTCATTTACACCGTTCTCGAGGAAAACAAGTTAGACGAATGATAATGTCGCACAAAATTAACAATCTCGATTTTTTAAATGTATTTCCGTCTGTAAAAAAGTACAAACATGATCGCTTCGGTCAAATTGTTTAGTGAATATGAAATAAGCCAGCTTGATAAGGTTTAAAAAAAAATTTATTCAAAGTAATTTCAAAAGTTAACAAATTTCTAAATAATTTCAATTTTTCATTATGTTGATAGCGTTGTTTATAGGTGTAAAATTGTTTAAATTTTTCTTTAGATGTTAATCCTGTAGAAATTGGATTCGGGTGCTTTCAGAAATATCATCCGTTTGAGTTACTTTTCAATAAATCTTTGCACATAAGGATTGAAATTATTTATATAATTGTATATTTGATTGTCAGTTTTGCCATTTATATAAATTACCAATAGGTGACTCTACAAAAGATTTTCGCTATAGAGGTTCATGGGAATTCAGTATGTTTGAGCAAGGCATCGTCTGCTAAGATCCGGCTGCTGATACTAAGGCCCGCGTATATACAATTTAGGTTTTCAATATTAACAGCGTTACAAATAGATAAATAAAGGCTAGGGTTGTATTAAAAATATCATTTTATGTGTTATGTGTATTATAAGGTAGTCTGGTTTTAGTTATTTTTTATTTACTAACCTTGAAAGATATAAAATACTCAGCAAAAATAAATAATCTTCTATAGCAGTTAGAACTTTCACTTTACTGTTAAACTAAACTACAGGTAAGCCTTGTCTTAAATAGCGGACGACACTAAATTATCGGCCAACTTCGAGATTTCATTTGACCGTAGTGACGCAAACTTACTGAAAACACGTGACCACCGATCTTTTGTAAAAACACCTATTTCTTTGATGTTTGACGTTTTGTGACCTATCAAAACACTTGCTTGTAACTTGCATGGTGGTTCGTAAGGGTTATATATTCCAAACCCATTTTTTTAAAGTTTGAAACATGGGTTTTTTTAACTTTTACTGTTTTTATTTTAGGAGTTTTTTGGTAGTTAACTTTTCTTTTAGACACAATTATAAGTATTGAAAACATGTTCAAAAATAAAAGTCTTTCAAAACTCATACCCCTTTTTTTGTTATTCAACGTAATATATTTAGTCTAAATTACAAACAATTTAATATTTGTGTTATCTTTTGTTTTAATTAGAGCATTAAATGTTAACTAAATAATATTTTTATGGTACTCGATCGACCGGTATTTTGCTAAAAAATTCATTATAAAATGCTACAAAATGGTTTAGATTTCTTTCGATCTAGACTGTTAATTAAATTATTAATTAAACAATAGACCAAAACCTTCTCGTTTAAGCTAGAATAGGGTTTTTGATTTGAACGATACTCGCACGGTATATTACCACAGTTCTGCTTTAAAACAAATTTACATCTCGGGTAATATTTTGCGTGTTCTTCGAAAGGAATATCGTTCTATTTCCAGCATAACAGCTTTCCATCGCAGCAGAAACATTTGACACAATCTTTGAAATCTGTGTAGTAAAAACCCGCTTGTGCCAAATCTCTTACGTCTATGTGATCAATCGGGAAATTTTTAAACGATTGTATTCGTACCAATTCAGATCGCATTGGGCTTAAATTCCAAGGATTGTTCGTTATGCGTAGCACGGGAACATTTTCTGTAGATTCATCCTGAACAAATTTGCAATTCGGATACCGCTGTATATGAATTAGTGAAGGATGATCACCCTTTCTCCAACTGCCAACCAAACCATCGCAACAAAAACACATTTTTTAATCTTTATGTCCGGTGTAAAATAATCCGGTGTTTGCCAACTCGTTTTCATTTAAAAAGGTTTCCTTAAAATTTGAGTTGAAACTCTTTATCCTTTTACTTTCAAAATGCATTTTTAACGTATTTGACTGACTGTGAGTCATCGGAAAAGGTTCGTTGATGAATGCTGTATAAATATAAAAATCCAGAAAATGTTGCTGTAGTCACTCGTATCACATGATTGTTAAATGTGACTGGCGTCTTCTAGCGGTATTTCCCAAAACTAAAGTTTTACAAAGATTGGTAATATTATAGGGCATTTTAAATCAGCTACTTGTTTTTGAGCTAATTCTTAATTATGCCAATTGTTTTCAAAACACCTGTCACCAAATACCTCATGTTCCGATAAAATCCGTAATTATTCTACAATAATTCGGTCATTTTGTTCGTTGCAAGCACTCATCTATTTACAAAAACATTACATAAATTTACCCAATATTTATTTCAATTAGATAATAAATGTATTGATATTATTCCCATTAATAATAATAATCACCTAAGTTAATATCTAAGGCACCACCCAATGGTAAATGAACTTACACTTTGTAAATTGAACTAAGTCAAAATTAAAAAACTAAACAAAATGATATTAATTACGCAATATCATTGGAATTTACCAAATATTATTCAAAATAAAAAAATAACATTTGAACTTCATCAAATTTATATGAATGTAGACAATGTTGTTTCTACTAAATTTATTTATTTCAATTAAAACAAGATACAAGAATTTACCAAAATGTATTCGAAAGTTTTGAATTTATTATCAAGTCAATCATAATACTTTCAGTTAATCCAATAATATAAGAACTTACCAAATTTAATTTGATTTAGCCGAAATGTATTCAAATTTACCCATTTTATATGAAATTGCCCATGGGTTTTTTTCTTCAAATCACTAATAATATAGAATTTATCGCAACAATAGATACATTAATTTGCGCTATTTTGCAAAACGGTGCACAATTTCTTTCAAAATAAATAGGATTGATTTACTCTGATGTTAAAATGAGGTCATTGTTCCATGTTATTTAATAGAACAGGTAAATCTTGAAAGATAAAGACTTTATTCTTAAATAATTTAATATTATCTCCCCTGGAATGACTCTTAAAATTAATAATCACATAATTTGCAACATGTTCTTAAATATCAAACTAATGGAGTGTTACTTGTAAATTAACAATTGCAAACTTCATTAAAACTAACATTATGAAAATGTTTCCTAATGCGATATTCTACTATAATCTTCATAAATACCGCAAAAATAATGTCAAATCTCTTATAATATATTTTATATTTTAAAATTCAAACCCCATTTGATATAATATTATATTGAAAATGGTCTTTAAGCTTGGTCTATTTATCTAATAATGTTCTTTTGGCATGTAAATATTTTACCTAGGACACCATTTTTAATATGTTAAATTTGCTATGATCAACTTTAAAGGATTATTTGTATAGTATGTGGTAAATCCAACTATCGGAATAAATAAATTAAACTTATTGTAATAATTGTAACATACAATACACATTAATCAAGGCGATGGTTAATAAATCCTATTGAATCACAGATAAGTGAATTGTGAACGTTCAATAACAGACCGTAAAATTAATAACTAATACCAAGGTGAACAAGCTCGGCAACATGATAACAACCCAGTATTACCACAGGTTCGATTGACTCCATTTTCATCACTTTTACCCACAGGTAAAACGACTAGAAGTCAATTACCTATCCATTAATAGTGTGGCCCCCGGCTAGAATGTGTTTTGCGATTCATATACTCTTCTCTCGGTTAAGTGGAACTTATTCTTCCCTTGTTTGAAATATTTTACTAATTCAAGCATTCAAAGTTTTAAATAACACTAAACATCGCGATAACGACATTAATTCTTATAAGATTTAATCATACGGTTATTGCATAATAAATCCAAACATGATTTTGTAGAAAATATACTAAACATTTCGTATAAGTGTAAATTTTCTTGTCTTATGTGTACATTTAACAGTTTGTAGGAGTATGACGGAAATCTTTGTCCAAAAAAATAGATTTTTAAATAAAATTATAATTTTTCCAAATATGGATCTTGGTATTGGAAAGGATATCTACAATTTCCACGTTAATTGTAGATTTTCTTTATTATGGAACTAGAACGTCGTAAAGATCTTGTATTCGGAACGCAAATGGTTGTAATGTAATATATGTTAAAACCTTGAGCCACCAATTGCTAATGTTGTTTAAATCTTCAATGTTTGTAATAGAAATTAAAATAGTTGGTGGAAAGTTACCGTGCACATATAAAGAAAAATGATATTGGGTTTATAAGCGATTGTTCAATGATTTTTATACACCAAAAACAACAAAATCATAACCAATTCAAATTGAAATATTCAACATAGGCTATTTTTTTAGAACATCAAACGAACATTTGTTTCAAAATATCAATTTTTTTTAAATTTAAGTCTCAAGTTAAATTTTAACTATTTGACAACATATACAAATATTATTTACGGATGAATTTATAACATTGTTAATTATATCGATATAAATAAATTACTTTTTTATTTTAATAGAGCTTAATTTTTTTATATTAAATTATTATTTTTTCTTTGTTTAATTTAATTAAATTTTTAATTAACTCAATATTAATACAATATATTTGTTTGTGCTGTCTTGTTTTTACCATCATCTATAAACATTTTTTATCTGTTTGTTTTGGAAAATATATATTATAATTATTATTGAATATCTTCAATGAAAGTAAATTGTTGTTTTTAAAGATTTTTTAGCAAATATTTTTTATTTTTTTTAATAAATTTAAAAAAATATATTTATAAACGGAATACCTATCATATTTAACATTTGTTAAAAATTATCCAGTTTTTTAAAAACTCTGTGGAATATTTTATTAATACGTGGTGGGCACATTTATAATTTTTAAGGTTTTAAAATAATTTTGTGTGGAAATATAAATTTAGTTTGAGGTCGATGCTATCAATTGTTCATAAAAACTTATGCATTAGTGAGGTTTATTACTATACTTAGAGAGACTACTCTTAGTTTATCAATAAATATATTCATCAAATAAACATAGATAAGGATGATCTGTTTTAAAAGGAATTGATCATGTATATCAAGATCGGGATTTTTTATTTATGCATTGTTATTTACTTGATTAATTTAAATTAAATAATATTAAGTCTCTTTTAACAAATTATTTACAGATATAGTAATATATTCTAATATTTGTGTATATCAAAATTAAAATATAACATTTTTGAACTGTTGGTTAAATATTTATTTAATTGTGTTACACAAATTAAATTATAAACAAACATTAAGTTGGGTTAGTTGGTAGAACCAAATCCATGACATCCTCTTTCCGTTTCTTTAAATTTCTGTTAAATAACAAAATAGTATATTATGTACAAAAAAAACTTTAGGTAAACTCTTGCTTAAACATACTTCAACCTGTACTACCGATGGATAGGTTATTCTCTCACAAATCAATTGCGCTATTTTATCACCTCTTAAAATTTTATAATCAACTTTCCCATGATTGATTAAAACAATACCAATTGGTCCAGTATAGTCTATGTCAATAACTCCGGCTAAAACATCAATTCCGTAATGAAGGGCCAAACCACTGCGTGGAGCTTTTAAAACATGGTAAATTAAGAACTGAATTCTTAAATTTTTACAACATTATGAAAAATTTTACCAATACGACCATAGGTGTTTTCGGGAAGTAAAATTTTTAAATCTGTTTCTATTAACAACCTGTCTCCAGAAACCAATATATAATCATATGCAGATTTTAAATCTAAGCCTGCTGAAAATTTGGTTGCGCGAACTGGATCGAAAGCATTCTTTGATATTTTTACAAAGAACATCGCACTTCTTCTATGGGATTTGGCTTTCGACAGATTTTTTTCAAATTGAAACATGTTGTTAAGCTTGATCAAAGGAGCAAAATTGTCCATTGCCATTTTTCCTAGCTCCTATAGTTTGGCCAGTAGCAGCGGTCAAAAGTGGACAAAACTTAGCATAGTCTATTTGATAAAAGAAGTCACGGCCCATAGGTTAGCCCTCTACGTTCGCCCGTCGCTAGTCCGGGCTCACTATCAAAAGAGTTTTCTTACTAAGATTAGGGGTGCCACCAAAACAGAGCGTCGGATTTGGTTTCGTTCTAATCGCAAGATGAACGATCACAGTAAATAAATAATTAAATATTGAGTTTTAACTGTCGTGTGACCGTGACCACGGCCCCCTGCACGTGCTCGCTCCGCGTGCGCTCTGATCGCCACGATAGCGGCCCGGACAAAGAATTCTCATCCTATGTATTTTCGCGACAGTGAGAAATCTCCGCTAGAGGCGATGTCGGGCCCGCCCTAAATTTAAATATTTCAGCGGATTTTTAATGCTTTTTAACGGCGGTCGATTTAAATTGTTCGAGTTATTTTGAACTGTTATAGAAAAATTATTGCGAATTTTAATAGAAAAATTCCACCATTTCACCTTTAAAAGGTAAGTTTTCGAATGAAATAGTTCGTTTTTCTAAATTATTGCAATATTTTGAATGATATCAGTTAATCACTAAGCCTAACTATTGTTCCCAATGGTTTTGCATTATAATGAGGTTTCAAGGTATGAAAACTTTTTAATTGTAGTTTAAACTTTGAGTTTTGTTAAATAACCATATTTTTTTGGTTATTTTATCTAAACCTAGTTCAAGTATTAATTATAAATATAAATTTTTTACTTAATAATTTATAAATAAAACTGTAAAGTACTAAAATTTATATTTTCTCACAAACTCCATTGAATTATTGGTTGAAGGTTCAACGACTAATGACTGACGCTGACGAAGGAAACGATGATGCTATTTTCTTGTTAAATCTAGTTTGCAACTACAACAAAAACGCCCTACATTAAATGAAGTTTAAGTTAGGCAATGCGTTACATGGGACATTTCTTCTCCAAAAGGTTACAACTACCCTAGACGTTACAGCATCATATCTTTGCCATCCAAGAATACTCTCAAAAGATACGTCGGAGGTGTTATGAAACTAATTGTAATAAATGAAAATTAAACCAAAATTGTTCAATAATTTATTTCCATAAAATCTTTATTTTGCGCTTAGTCATAAATCCTATCAACTTTCGATTCCATTCGACTTGTATTAACATAATTTGAAATGCAATTAATTTTTGGCCTATGCTAAATGGTACACGCTATCTACTTAAATGAAAATTATTACAATTACATAATACGTATGGCTTATTTAATAACAGTAAACACAGCGAAGTAAATTCTTATATAGTCAAGCCCATCGTATTTCTTGTTTAATTCCTTGGGCGTATAATTTGTTTTTCTTCAATGACACTGTTAATATTATACTAATAAACTGACTGTTTTGAAAATCATTAGGCATTTTGACTCTTAGTTCATCGTAGATTGCATCTTTGAAAACAAGTTAATGAATAATGACAGACCACCGTTAGAAACCATGTTTTAAATATGACACTAATCAGAATTATAATAAATAAAATTTGGTAAATAAACAACCACCACTTATAAATTCACATATACGGGTATATTTAGTTATAGAAACATTCCATTGAACCACAACCTACCTTTTCAATATCAGTAGAAAGAAAAAGCTTATAGTTTGCTTTTACACAACTTCCTTAGATTATATCCTTTACTGTACTCTACATTGTTTAAATCTAAAAAATATAATTACTTAGTTTGTAAAGCTCCTAATGATTTATATAAGAAATGGAATTGTAAATATTATACCTACTTACTGACTAAAAATACCTATGCAAATGACTTCTTCTGAAAACCACGTGTTCGTTTGTTTACTTTTCTTTCGAGTAACGGTGATTGCGCCGTCTTTTGCTTGAAGGCTGATTTTTAATAAATTATTCCGCGAAATATTTAGCTTCAAAAAATCTCGAAACGCGTTTAAACTGTTCATTAATAATTAACTTAAATATGGTATAAGTAATTTATCTCTAAATTTTATATTTTATAAATAAGTAACGAAATACCAAAAATTCGTAATCTTTCCCCTAACATTTCAGTGTAAAGTTTAGTCTACATTTTTCCCGCGACGCTGTTTTAGCGCTGGCGACCCCGCCCTTTCACTGTTGCGGTTTTAGAGCGATTGTCCGGGCCGCTATCGTCGCGAGCAGAGCGCACGCGGAGCGAGCACGTGCAGGGGGCCGTGCCGTGACTATGACTGACTATGTGACTATATTGATAAATAAGTGTTTGATCTGTTGTGGAGTGACTGTTTCTATCCTATCAGCGAGTGTTGAATGTGGGATTCAACGAAACGGTTAATCATATATATTCTGATTTCCTAAGTATTTCTTTTATGTTATGTTTTATTTTATTTTATTATTGCTCATAAAATATTGAATATCAAATAATTCCACGTACGAAAATTCATCGAATAATAAGTTGCGAGAAAAGAAATAATAATGAAGTAGAGGTGTAAAAATCTTGGCAAGAAAACTCTTTTGATAGTTAGCCCGGACTAGCGACGGGCGAACGTAGAGGGCTAACCGATGGGCCGTGACTTCTTTTATCAAATAGACTATGCTAAGTTTTGTCCACTTTTGACCGCTGCTACTGGCCAAACTATAGGAGCTAGGGAAAAATGGCAATGGACAATTTTGCTCCTTTGATCAAGCTTAACAACATGTTTCAATTTGAAAAAATTTGTCGAAAGCCAAATCCCATAGAAGAAGTGCGATGTCCTTTTATTTCCATTTTTTTAAAAATCTAGTTCACTTTTATGTAAGAAAAATGTTCAAACACTTGTCTTATTTGAACTACGTCCCCGGAACGAAACAAATTTGTCAGTCAATGTGCTTTCCTACCATGGAAAATTTCACCTTTTTATACAGAATGTGACTGTATGTATAATACTATTAACCGTAATTTTTTTAATCTGACAACGCCATATTTTTATACAAAAGAATACGCATTTCTAAAAAGATAATACACATTTTACTATACTTAATGTATAATATATCCAAGGTTAGGTTTATAATTTAAAAAATAAGTATAGTTCATTTTTGTTTTAAATTTGAATTCAGTCTTTTATTATGTTTAAAGGATATGTATTTACGAGAATGATGTATTATAATTTACGTTTGATATTAAGTTAGAAGGTTACACCTATTATTTATAATTATAAGAAATTAATTATTTTGAGACATAATTACTTGATTAATCATTTCTAGAAATGTTTTTTAAATATGTGATAGTATTGAAAAACTGCGCCTTGACACAAATTTGATCAATATTTTTAACTCTCAGCGTTCTAATTTAAAATCTTTACTAATTTATATATTGATATTTATCTCGCAAAATAAATAAAAAACTTGAGAATTTGTCTTTAAATATTTAATAGCAAGATATTTTTGGTTAAAACAGTTATAAGTAAATAAATAAATTAGGATATGTAGTATATAAAAAATACAACTTGTGTAGAAGACGAATTAAGCTCGGTATGTAATCATCCTTGATCTCAAAACACTGTGCATAAATTTTAATAAAAGGATTTATAGATATTTAATGTAAAGGAACTAGAGAAAGAGTATAAAATTAAATAATTTTTAGGTTTATATTTTAAAATATATTCTTATAATTATACTAATTAACTATAACAAATTTTAGCCTAAATTTTAAACATAATACCTCATTTTTTAGTTAAGAAGAAAAACTTCTACGAAATAATGTAATTATAAATATTTTTAATTATATCGTTATAATATTTTAGTTTTTTACAACCATTATTTTTTTAATATTCCTAATATCTTCATTGGATGGTTTATTTTGTACAGATTTTTGGAATTTATTTATTTTTTTAAATCTTTACAAATTGTATAATTTATTTTGTAATTCTTCGAAAAAAATAATTTTATTCGAGTAAAATTTTATTTATTTTAATCTAATTATGTGGTTTGTACTAGGATGGTATCCGTTACATATAGACTTTCTGTGGTCGACTACAAATTTTGTCTAAGGCAAAATACATATTATAAAAAAATTGTATCTTCAAAAGTAAATTGTTATTGAATTTTGTTTTGAAAGAAATCTTTCATAGGAAAATAATAACAGTGGATTCAATATAAAAAGATTTATTTACATGTTTTAAATAATTTTACAAGTTTTTTCAAGATTTGTCAAACTTCAATGGGTGTTTCCGCATTGTTGGGAATTAAAATTTGATTATTTTTACAAAATTCTTGAAAATAGACCAGTGCTTCCCGCTGATTATCGCTCGTCATTTTCAAATCAGGTGGAAATACAAAGTTAGACTCCATTAAAGAATTCAAAGGTTCTTCAGCCATGTTAAGAATATTCGAATCTATACTTTCTTCTTCGTTAGTAGTTGGTTCAACATTTGAGTTCGAAGGTTGAATCTTACCGTCGATTACTAAATCATCGTACCATTCTTGATTTTTTACGTTAAACTCGTTCAAATAATCAATAATTTGCTCGTCTAATAGTTCATCTTCGAGTGTGTATTTCTGGTGTTTTGAATTTAAACAATCACACACTCTTTTCTTAGTTAGTGTTTTATTCGAAAAACTACATGTTAAATGGTTCATTAAATGTTGCTTAACAATTATCCTGTCTAGAAATAGATCTTGACAAATCCAAAATTTTTCCTTAAAGGTAAATCCCTCCATACTTTTAAACGCGTGTTTTCGACATGGCGGGTCAAAATAACACGAATTATCAACGAGTGAATCGCATTTAAATTCTGGTTTCCCCATAAATACCTTCACTTTTTTAACTTTTAAAGGGGGCGATTTTTGAGACATCTTGCGTTTTCCCATTTCAACCGTGATATAATAAAAAAATTTACTCGCAATAAAATTTTTACAGTGATATTATACAACTCAATTGGTCCCCCTACCTGTTGAAAAAAAGGTCAACAAATAACTTGTTTAAATTTTGTGTATTGAGGAGGGAAAGCACATTCCAACGATACGAACACCGCTTTTAATATATAAAAAGTACATGTACTTACGATAAATTTGTATTATAATTAACGTTTAATAAGGTTGAAAATAATTACAAAATATAAATTATTTTTGAAACATAATTATTTGTTTAATTATTTCTAAAGGTTATTTTAAATATACTATATTATGAAAAAAGATTTTACCTTGACTTATTTTTATATAACTTAAAATCTTAGGGGTTTTAAATTTATGATAATACTAATATCTACACATACAGCATTTGTATAAAAACTCGAATTTAACCTTTAATCATTAGAAATATATTCGCCGTGTAAACGAGCGAGTTGAATATTAAGAAATACAGTTTTTCTTCAATTTTGGAGATAAAAAGTATGTTATTTAGTAATTTTAATATTCTTTAATTATATTTTTTTAATTATTACTTTGCAAAATTTTGTTGGAAAGAGGTTCTGTTAAAGTACAAAAAGATGGTTTTATTTGTTGTCCTTATTGTTTTGGATATACTGAGTTGTTAGAAACCTATGGTGGACTCCTATATTATTGTTGAAATAAACAATGTCGATTTTACTACCGACCTGTTGTTTTTAGACCAGACAATTGTTTATCAATGAGAATTCCATCGGATGCATTATTAATCTTTCCTCAACAATTAATTTGTATAATATGTGGTGTAAGAGGAAATAGAAGACGTTCGAGAGATACAGATTGTATAGAATCCGAATATAGCTCGGTATGTATTTATCCTCGATCTAAAAAACACTGTGTATAAAATGAAATAAATCTTTTTTATAAATATTTCTTGTATTATATAGAGAAAATTTACATAAACAACAGAGCAATACAAAATAAAATTTAATATTTTGTAAAAAATCAGTTTTTTGATTCACATCAAATATATACAACATTTATTAGAGCAACCATTTTTTTTCTCTTTATAACGGGGCTCTGTGGAATGTCTCCTGGCGTTTATAATTTATTGATTAATTCAATCTGGCGCGGAGATGCGAAAGTGAGTAAAAATAGAGTAGGATCAATGATGCCGGATGATAATAAACATTTTTGCGTTTGAAAGTGTGACAGTCAATCGTTGAAAAATCCAAACTAGTTTTACAAGGCTGTAATTGTAGTTGATAACGTTTACACGTGACGATAATTAAGGGGTGGATATCAAATCAGTTTTACATGGTTACAATCTTGAACCAGTTCTATCCTAGAGGTAATTTTAATTTATGAATTTAAAGATATAGCTCGCAATCCGGCAGAATTTTATAGATCGCGTCGTCTACGATGGCTTTGCGTGTTTCTGGTAACGACAGTTCACCAGAAAGTTAAAATTATATATCAAATAATGTAAATCATATTTAATTTAAAAATACTTAAATTGTTAAACTTAATTTTGTTTTAATTTAGCCACCAATAAAAACCGGTTCGTTTACTGTGTATAGTCAGAGAAAATTCTATCTACGTGTTAAGGTATTAAAAAATTTGCTATTTTTAATTTAAAAGAACGATAATTATTTTTTATTTATTTTAAATAAATTGTTTTGGAATTTTTATTGATTGCGGAGATTAAACCGTTTTTCCATTGTATCTTAAAAAAATGTAAGAATTACTTTATATTTATAAAGTAATACGGTTTTATTGCAGGTGGATAAAATTATTCATTTGAATCGCTAAAACAAAAAACCTTGAATCTTTAAAAGTAAATAAACTGAATTTTTTATAATATATTAGCGACTAAATCTCTGGCGGATATCGACCAATCAAGACCATTATAAGGTTTTAACATATTTATTAATTGTGTATTGATTGTTTTTGATTGTTTATTATGTAATTAATTTAATATTTAAAAAAAAATGTTTTATTTGATTATGTTACTTTAGAAAACCAACAAACTATCCTGTTTGGGTAAAATTATACCTTTGTATTGCAAATGTAAAACATTGTATCTCCAAAAGTAAATACTAATTAATTTATTTATTATAAACATAATTGGCTATATCTCGGGCGGATATTGAGCAGCCCCCATTGTAATTTGTTGTGTTTTTAAAATATGTATTGATTGTTTATTATGTCGTTATTGTATTATTTATTTATCTCCAAAAAGTAAATAAATTGAAGTTTAGACTCGTTTATTAGTTGTTTAAATATTTTGGGTGGGGCCAAAAGTTGCCAAGGCTATAAAGCAAAGGTCGCGAATTGGTTTCCCTATCTCGCAAATAACTAATTAGCATTTTAAATGGTTAAAAAACGAAAAAAAGTGATGTCAAAAGTAGTCGGGGGTTAAATATTACCGCCGATATCTCGGTCCGAGCTTGTCCGATCGTGTCCAAACTTGTTGGGGTGATAGACCGAGGCTTAGGGGTTGTGGGCAGGGGTCAAGCGTTGAGGTCAAAGGTAATCTTCAAGGTCAAATTTAGGGTTAAAATTAAAATGTGTTTTTCGACTTTCCAAGGTCAAAAACTGGTTTTTGGAAAACATTTTGGGGTCATTTTGGCGGCCATCTTGGCGGCCATCTTGGAAAAAATGGTTCATATTTAGTCCACTACTACTATCAACGCCACTGATGAGATTGCATGTGAGGCGCTCTTAACAGTTATGGAAAACATTAATCACTAGAGGGAATCCAATAATGCAGGTTTCAGGGGCGTAACATCATTATTAAAAAGTTGTCAAAAACGATATTTGGCGTTTCCGGCGGATATGGAAATGCTACACGTGAATCAAGACATATGTATGAAAGATATTAGTAAAATATTAAAAATAAAATTGGTTTTAACTTGCTATTATTCATAGTTTTTGAAATAATCGCAAATAAGTGCCAAATTCCAACGGCCGAAGACTTATTTAATAGAGTGTACATACACCGCCAATGCACAGGATCACGGTTTAGTTTCCGAAAACACTCAAAGGAGATTTCAGTTACAATAGCGGTTATCACCTTCAATTCAAGATCGACATTTTAACTGTCTTACTCCTCCTCGAAAGGCTGATCGAATTTCATTTAGAATTTCAGTGAGCATTCAGTAACTTAGATTAAGTATCGACAACTGCTGTAATTGTTGTTAATTTTTATTCTTTCTTTAAATGTTATTAATTTAATTAGTGCCATATGACAAAAATATAATTAACAACTTGCTTTTTGAATGGTATCGAGTCATTAAAATTAGGTTGGCAGTAGTTATGTACCCCCTTCCTAGCCAAGCGGGGCCGTGGTTACCGCGTCCCCAGCGCCGTGACGGGGGGGAATGAAGCGGGGAATCGCGTTGCCGATCCCCCCTCGGGCGCGTGTCACGCGTGCACTCGTGCGTAACGAGCACAGGTGTTATTTAGCCTAGTTAGTCGACCTGTCAATCAACCTGTTCAAGGTCAAAAGGGTGAATATTAATAAGCGTGGTATTGTTTAACTAGGTGGATTACCGTTAGGGGTCATTGACCTGTTATATGGATAGTATAGTTACATGTGTTTAGGATCACAAGTAGTTATACTTGTTTATTATATGTTTGAATATTAATTTTTGGCGGGAAAGTGTAAGCGTCGCGTGTATAAAAATCAACAAGTGGTTAAACTCTTTAGGTTTATTAATGTACACTTATGTTTGACATGATTTTGGCGGGGAAACGGGTATAGTTTGTACTCTATAGGTCTATTACATGTTTGTACCTTTATAATTAACCGTTAGGGGTAATTGACCTGGTAGCTATATGGTTGAACTGAAGTTTTGGCGCGAATTTAACATGTGTTTCGGTTAAAAAAGCGCGGGAAACTGTAAGCGTCGTTTAACAAGTGGTTAAACTCTTTGAAAAGGTGTATTAATGTACAATTATTGAACATTTTCGGTTTGACCAACACCGAACCATATATCTCTAAATATAAGACTTCTTCAGATGTCCAGAGTCCAGGATCAGCAGTGTCCAAATATTTAGTTGCTGAAACTCTTTTTGACCTTCATCCTCTAATTCGAAATTTAAGACTTCTTCAGATGTCCATAGTCCAGGATTATCAGTGTCCAAATATTTAGTTGCTGAAACTCCTTTGACACCCATAGAACTCGTATTGAATTCATTATACCAGATGGCCATTATTCCTATTATATAAAGCATAACAATAAAGTTTACGATAAATAACTTAACATTTTAAATTGACATTTCGAATTTACCGCGCCTCCACGAAAATCCCTACTTTCCAAGTGCACTAGCGCCATCTATTGTACTAAATCACTACTATAAAAATATATTTTGGGCTGTTAAAAATATATAAAATAAATATCAGTCTAATTTGTTTAATATATACCAATATTAATAACACTTTATAATTAATATAATATAACATTTAACCTAACCGATAATTTTAAGCAACTCGCCTCCCGAAAAATTGCGAAAATCTCTCCTTTCCAAGCCCACTAGCGCCATCTATGTATTACGTTGCAAGATTACCATAAAAATATATTTTCGAACAAAAACTTTTTAAAATATATAACATAAATATCAGTCTAATTTGTTTATTATATACCAATGTTAATAACACTTTATAAATTACTATATTTTTTATATATAATATTTAAGTTAGATGGCGCCACTTTCTTCACCCAGCATCTTCACCCAGCATCTTAAGCAACGCGGTCGAAATAGCCATTCTCCAAAAGAAAGTTAAGCCAGGAGTATTGCCGGGAGTAGTGGCTCACTCTTGTAATCCCAGGTGTCCGGGAGGCAGAGTTTGTGGATGGCCGTGTGAGGACGACCACCAATCCCCTAACGGGTGGTCGGAATACTTCCGCCAAGGGTGTCCCCACCCCTGTCCCCACGTATCCCCCCGTTGGCGTGGCCGTTACACATATCTCGCCCTGATTAATCAGTGATTGTGCGTGTGCTGGTGTCTAAGGCCTCGGGTCGACACCGATGTGTGTGTATCTCAAAAAAAAAGCCAGGAGTATTGTTAAGATAATGTTTAGAGTTTTGAACGTTTTAAATAGGATTTCGGGCACTCTAGTTATTGCTAATGGGAACTAAATTGTGCTAAGTATCTAACCGCGTAACTTTTAACATTTTTTTTAGATTTCTAGGAATTATATTGGCCTCATACTTTCCAGGTAAACTTTTAGGCTAATAAATGAACATTTTTTAAAATATTTTAACGTTCTAGGATGTACGCCATTACTAACGGCCATTGGTAAAGCTCAACGAACAGTAACGGACTCATCATTGTCATTTGACAAGGTAAAAAACTATAATTTTGAACTAGTATTTTGTTTTGGGTCGTATATATAAATATACAGGGTCTTTTTTTTTGCTCGGAAAAGTGTTTTTTTTCAAAAACTATTTATAGTACCGATTTCAAATTTGGAAGGTCAATTCTCTATGCCGGGGGACATCAGTTTGAGAAATTTGAGCGTTTTCGGTAATGTTTTTCACCAATTTTGAAAAATTATTTTTCGACCACTAGGTGCGAGATAAAAAATTTCTATTATAAAGTTGTAGGCCGTCATCGAAAACCCTTAAAAATTGTTCACTCGACGAAAAACAATTTATTTATCAGTGAAAATTCGAGCTTGAAAAATTTACAAGTTGGTGAAGCCAAATTACGATTGTTTGAAACGATAATTGAAAAGGGAACAAGTCTAATACAAACGTAGTAGAGTTTTCACACTTGAAAAAATGTACACGTTTGGTTTTTAAATGCAGATATTTTATTCACATAAATTCTTACAAAACATTTTCAATAATATCACCATTGGCTGCAAAACAGGTTTGTGCGCGGACAATTAAGTTCTCAAACGCTTTCTCTACCATTTCTGGTGTGACGTCTCGGCAAGCACTGATTATTCGTCTAATGAGTTCCTCCCTAGTTTCAATGGGCGTGGCGTATACCTTTGCTTTAACGAATCCCCAGATAAATTAATCCAGCGGTGTTAGGTCAGGTGACCTTGCTGGCCAATGCACTGGACCATTTCTCCCTATCCACCTTTCAGGAAGCTCGTTGTTGAGGTGCTCAGTTACTTGCCGGGAAAAATGCGGAGGGGCGCCATCTTGCTGAAACCACAACTGACGTCTTTCAGCCAATGGAAGGTCGTCGATTGCGTCACTCAGTTCGTTCTGTAGAAAATGTAAATACCTTTGGCCGTTGAGGTTCGTCGGCAGGAAAAAGGGACCAATCAAACGGTTTCCAACAAGTCCAACCCAAACATTGACCCGTTCAAATTGAACCTGGTGATGATATTCAAAACCCCAATGTGGGTTGATGTCAGACCAAAGATGGCTGTTTTGATGATTAAAGGGCCCATCTCTAGAAAATGACGCTTCGTCGGAGAACAAAACATGGCGCAAAAATTGTCTATCTTCTTGGACAGCATTTAGTAACCAGTTGCTAAATTCATAACGTCTTTGATGGTCTCTGTCAATTAGTCCTTGGTGGAGCGTAGCTCTGTATGGGTGATAGCGATTCTTACGAAGAATTTTCCACACACGATTTGCAGAACAACCCAAATCAGCAGCGGCGTTAGCGCAACTGTGACGAGGATATGCCACAAAGTACGCGAGTACATTGTTCTCGAAGTCTAAATCCGGTTTCAAACAATCGTAATTTGGCTTCACCAACTTGTAAATTTTTCAAGCTCGAATTTTCACTGATAAATAAATTGTTTTTCGTCGAGTGAACCATTTTTAAGGGTTTTCGATGACGGCCTACAACTTTATAATAGAAATTTTTTATCTCGCACCTAGTGGTCGAAAAATAATTTTTCAAAATTGGTGAAAAACATTACCGAAAACGCTCAAATTTCTCAAACTGATGTCCCCCGGTATAGAGAATTGACCTTCCAAATTTGAAATCGGTACTATAAATAGTTTTTGAAAAAAAACACTTTTCCGAGCAAAAAAAAAAGACCCTGTATATATATATATATATTGTATTATTCAATTTAAATAAGGTGTATGATAGAAAGATTTATGGGAGGTCGGGGGGGTTAAACTGGGTACGAGGCCCCGTCAAAAAGTTTCTCCAGCGCCACCAAGTGAGGCGTTTTAGAACGTATGTCGGGGAAACATTAAGTTGTTTTAAGACTAGCTTTACACACATTTTTGGTGGAATATTTTAAAATAATTTGAATGCTATTATAAGTATATTACCATGTCGAGAGGGATCCCAGCTACTAGTAGATTGTTGATTTTTCATCAGAAACATTAACGATTTGTGAGAATACATGGAAAAAATCCCGTCCTTTTATATCAGTAAATCCAGGAAAAACTGGAAATCTGAATCAGGTTATCGATAACTAGAGGTGAATAGCCCTATAAATTAGAAAGGAATGTCATAGTATATAACCAGTTGTTAATATCGTATCTAATTAAAGTTTACGTGGTGGTTCAGGCTAGTGGCCATATTATTTTTGCAATGGACGATCTATTTTTAACATTACCGAGTAACGCTTCGAGCGATGTATACCCGGAAAATACAGCGTCTACTTATAAAGTAAATTTAGGACGACCATTAAATGTACCTTCAAATTTTGAAGTTGGAATTAGCGAAATTATATTACCGCCAACATGGGAAAATATTACAGAAAAAAACCGGTCATTTTTAGCAGTTTCCACGACAACCGTTAAAAACGTGCAACCGTTTACATACTTTAAAATATCAGTGAAAGTGGGTAAAATTGAAGCGGAGAAAGACCAGAATGGAAATATCCTTCGATATAGTGTCGTGCGAAAACTTATTGCAGCGCTTAATGAAAGTTTAAAAGAATTCGGGCTTGATAATGAAATTAAAATTGAACTCCACGCGAAACCAAACGGGCTCTGTTGGAATTTGATAACCACCAATAACTACCATATTAGAATTCCCAATGGACCAATTAAAGAGCTTCTCGATTTTGAACCTAACATAAATCCATATCGGAAAGACGGATTTCATATTGGGTCATATTTTTGTACGAAACCTTTTGCTGGTTATATAAAGTCCTTGTCGTTAAATAACTTTAATTACATTGAAATTAGAAGTGATAATGTACAAGACGCCGCGTTTAGAGTCGAAACTCGAATTGATTATCAAATACCGACTGGTGCTTACTCGAGTGTCCAAGACATTTTAGACGCAATGATGTTAAACTTGGATGAGGAAATAAGGGATAAATTTAAATAAACCATTAACCATAATGGATCCGATCACATTGGAGCCGCGGCGGGGTTTGCAATTATATTTCATTCATCTGAGAAAGGTCTCGGTGAAATGTTAGGCTTTACGCGCTTTAGTGAACTCTTGGCTAATACAGATAGTCTCTACGCTGCTGATTTATCAATGGGAGCCAGAACACTATATATATATTCAAATTTAATATACCCTCAATATGTAGGCGATACGTTTGCTCCTTTGATGAAAATAATACCGCTAGCTGGAAATGATAAACCGTTTGAAAAATCTATTATTTTTGACAAAATTGATTACTATCCTTTGAGAACAAATAATACAGAAATAGTTGACATTGACATGAAAACGGATTTTGGCGAAACAATAGCCTTTATAAATGGTAAAAGTGTCGTTAGACTTCATTTGAGACGAAATGGCCGACAGTGAAAGTTATTTCAAATATTACCGCGAACAATATGGTGGAGGACCATTTTTTGCCAGATCTGTTTATCAACGGGAAAGAGGCGGTAGCGGAATTTTTAAAAAGCTGATAAAATATATAACACCCATTATCAAACCCGTGACCAATGAGGCTTTTGGAGTAGGCAAGAGATGGTGGCAAGATTTAAAACAAGGACATGACCCTAAAGAAACGTTAAAGAACAATTTAAGAATCGCCGGTAGCAATTTATTACATAAAGCGGCTGATCGATTAACGAGAAATCAGTCTGGCAGCGGCTGCCGTAAACGACGAACGGGCCCCATTAGGAAACGAAAAAAAGTGTCCAAACGGAGAGTTACAAAAAGAACCAAACTTGACTTTTTAGGATAATAATGGCGGTTTACGAGGGAATGCTAAGTCAGCTGGATATTTTTCAACGCCCATTGGTCAATACTAATGTAATTACCACAACGGAAATAAGATATTTACCAACAAACAATTTATCGGACAATGGCCCTCTGGAATTTTTTATTCCCGCGTCGGAAGATTTATATATGGATTTATCAAAAACTATGTTAAAATTGAAACTGAGACTTTTACATAACGATGGATCGAATGTCCCCGCCGTTGAAACAAAAGTGGCACCAACGAATAATCTAATAGGGTCGCTTTTTAGTCAATGCGATTGTTATCTCGGGGATACTTCTACCCAGTCCGCGAACAACTGCTACGCTTACAGTTCGTACATTGAAAAATTAGTCAACTATGGAGAAGATGCAAAAAATTCGCAACTCCAAAATAGCCTCTTTTATATGGACTCCACGACCAAACCAACGGAAATGTGGTTAGATACGTTCAAGTCAGAGTCCAACGGGGCCCTGAAGCGAGGCTCAAGATCAAAAGAATCGCAATCCTTTGAAATAATGGGGACTTTGTCTGTTGATGTGTGTAAAATTAACAAGTTTATGTGAAACCAAGTTCCGGTACGATTTCGTTTAGTTAGAAGCCCGCGCCTAACTACCGTCATGTCTATGGAAGCTGGCAAGGATTATAAATTAGTTATAGACCAAGCGTACTTGTACGTGACAAAAGTTAAAGTTAATCCTTCAATCGTATTGGCGCATGCAAAAATGCTAGAATCAGATATTCCAGCTATCTATCCCTTAACGCAAACGATTGTTAAAAATTTTAGCGTAGCGAGAGGCCTAACGAGTATAAACCGCGATAACATCATTTTAGGTAGATTACCGAAACGAGCTATTGTGGTTTTTGTCAAGGAAGATGCGTTTATCGGGTCATTGAATAGTAAGGGTTTACAATTTGAACATTTAAACGTGACCGATTTGTCCCTCTCGGTGGGTCCTGATCGTTATCCTCCCGTAAAACTCGAAGGATTTATATGTCAAAGAGGTAAATTTATTGATTTGCGTTCGCACGTCCGCGGAGCTAATGACAAGTAAAATGTCTTGTACTCGACTTCAAACGGTTTTGCAATGTGTAAAACAAGCTGGGAGCGGTTAAAAATTATTCGTTTAAGTCTTAATACGGAAATTCAGGAGATAAAAAACTATTACCAGTGTATGAAGAAATGTATTATAGACGAATTAACCGAGATTCTAATGTCGTTAACGGGATCCTGTGAAAATACAGCTTGCCACTTTCAATTGGCTCATGACATTACTTGCCTTCCCGTAGCTTCGCATTGGTCTGAAAGGCTTGAGGCTAATGTGACAAGAGCTCTTCCTCTGGTCAATTATCAAAAGACTCTAAATAATTTTAACGAAAACTACCCACATTGTTCTTTAAACATACATAATTTATTTCATGCAATGGTTCACGATGTAAATGAAATTATTACAGAATTTTTGTTTTAATAAATGGTATAAATTTAAGAATATGGTTTGTTTAATTTTTATTACAAGTTAAAAGATCAAAGCGCGCGGCCATGAATAAAACCATAGAGAAAGTCTATTACGATACTGAAAATCCAGGGGGATTAGTCGGTGTCAAGCGATTAGAAAAAAGTTTGCCCTTAATTCCAAAGACCAAAATTAAAAAATGGTTGTTAACGCAAGACCCCTATACGTTGCATAGAGACAGAAAGCTTAAATTTACTCGTACACCAACATATGTGACGTCACTGAATGAAATTCATCAAATGGATTTAATAGTTTTGGACGAGTTGAAACCGGATTATAATTATATTTTAGTTAACATTGACGTTTTATCGCGCTTTTTATCCGCGTTACCTTTGAAAACAAAGAGCGGGAAAGACGTTCTACAGGCGCTAAAAAAATTCACAAAGTTAATAAACCCATGAAAATTAATACGGATCAAGGGAAGGAATTTCTTAATAAGACCGTACAGGATTATTTAAAAAAGAACGATATAAAACATTTTGTAAGTTACGGGGACATAAAATGCGGAATCGTAGAACGCGCCAATAGAACTCTCGAGAACAAAATATATCGTTTAATTACTAAAACTAAGAAACCAAATTTCATTAAGGATTTACCGAAAATTGTTAGATCGTAAAATAACAGTGTACACAGGTCGACCGGGTTCAAACCGTGTGAAGTAACGGTTGATAATGAGCATTTAGTTTGGAAAAATCTTTACGGTCAAAAATCAATTAGCGAAAAAGCCAAATTCAAAGTCGGTGAACGTGTTCGATTAACAAAAGACCCGAAAGCGTTTACTAAAGTCTACAAGGGATACTGGTCGAAGGAAGTGTTTACTTTTAAGAGAGTGATTAATAGACCTCGTCCTGTTTACGTCATACAAGATCAAAATAAACAAGTCATCTTGGGTTCATTCTATCCCGAAGAACTACAAAAGATTCTATCATGAATACTAATCAGCTTGATGAATTTTTGAAATGTGATTATAGAACGCGCCCATTTTATATTGGTACATTTTCCAAAGACGCGATTCCCAAAAAACCGCCGAAACAGAACACGTATTGTTTTATTATAAATACGGACGATTCGACGGAACCAGGTTCTATTTGGGTCGCTGTGTTTATTGAATCGGGAAAGGGAGAATTTTTCTGTTCGTTTGGAAATTCACCTGTTACGTACAATTTTAACTTGGGTCATTTAGCTTAAAAGTGGGTATATAATAAAAATATTATCCAATCGATTGACTCGGAAACATGCGGTGCGCATTGTTTATTTTATATCGTATGTAAATGTTCGGGGTATACTTATAGAGAAATATTAGATATGTATAATGATACTCTATATATCAATGACATAATCTCGTTATGGAATATGTGTCTGCATTTAATGAATCACGAAAATAAATATTGTAATCAATAAATTTTTTATTGTATCAATTTTTCCATTTTTTAAGAGGGCTTAATGCGCGGCTTCTGTTTTTAGGTGTCGGATAAGGTTTGCGAACATTTAGTCTCCTCTTCACGTGCTTTTCATTCGTTTGTAAATCTTTATCCGAAAATGGTAGAGACACAGCCTCCGATAAATTCTCCACGCTTTCAGCCGATGGCCTATACGTTGCGTCGCTGTCTCGTGTAGTACCAGTCGCGCCTTCAGACGTATTGAAGAGGTTCCTTATGTTACTGGTACTTTCGGAACGGCGTGGTGTACTACTTGAAAGAGGATCAAACTCGCGGCGGAGTGCTTCGTGGACGGCTTCGGGAATATTCGGTGTTGACTCCGCTATCAAATGATCCGGTAGAAACGCCGGGACTGGGGGAGTAGGTCGAAGAGGGGGTCTCGGTTCCGCGTGTAGATAAACGGGAATCGGATCGGGAGAAATCAACGTAGTACTGGGTGAAACGGGGGAACCGCGAGAGACATTTCTCGGAGAATTTGTTGGTGTAGCTACGGGTCGTATCATCTGCGCCGGTGCGAGAAGAGGGGCCACGGGCCGTATAATCTGCGCCGGTGCGAGAAGAGGAGCTAACGTATTCGATGGAGGAGGCATCGGTGGGGGCTCTAAACGAACGGCGGGGACTCCTTGAAATTCTTTAATTTTAAAGTACCTTTGAAGCATAGTTAAATACTCTCGTAACGTATCCTCCTCACTCCCTACTTTAATCGGTTTATTTATGATACTTTTCATTTGATTTTGAATAATGTCTATTAATGAACCGAGAATTGCAACCCAGAATCCTCCTCGCTGAGATATTAGAATTTTTCGACGGTTTAAGTCTGTTAAATTTTTACGAGCAAGTTTTCTGATGCACGCTTTATAACGCTGTAATATTTTTTTCCTATTTGCGCCTACAGGTAGCGCCTCCCGGGTAATATTAAGACAAATATTAGAAATAGAGTTTAATTGTTCGGGACTAGCGTTTTTAATTAAAAATTTGCGCTGACTGGGGGAAGCTTTTTTAATGAGCGTTAAATAAGGTTTATGTTCCCGTATCGCTCGTGGCCAAGTCATCTTACGTAATGAAACAATTTTATAAATACATTCAAATTTATTCAAAAAACACAAAGAATTTATACAATGAAAACATTTTCACATATTTTTATAGAATATATTTAACAGAATAATTTTTTTTTAAACATTATTTTTAAACCCGTCACCATTACTCTAGAAACGTTATCATTGGGCCCTCTTCAAATAAGCAATTTGTTCGCACTTTGAAATGTCCTGGTGTTTCTTGATTTAAATCTAAAACAATATTAGAATAGGGTCGAGAAGCAGTTACATTATTGTACACAGTACTTAGAAAATTTGGGTTATTAGGAAATACTTGTCGACTGAGACATTTAATCTGACTAGGATCACGCGGACTCTTAAATAGAACAATATACGATGAGTTCAAGCTAATATCGCGAGCCGCTCGACCTTGACCAAAAACATTTTGGGTTAAGAATAATATAGTTAAATTTAAGTGGTGACTACCAACACGAAATAATTCCGAAACGTACGCGTTATTTAAACAACTTTGAGAGAGATCGTCGAGAACGAGCAAGTTATTTATAGAACTTTCAAATATTTCTTCCGGTTTCTCACTTAATAAACCCTGATGAAACTCGATATCATATATAATTTTTTTAAGCTCATTGAATTTTTCCGACCAAATATTATAACTATAAATGATTCGCTCGGGAGGTTTCTCGAACAGCGTGTGTCGATTTTTAAAAGCCGAAAAGTCCATACTGTTTTTCCGCATCGACTCGGTCCACTGATGAGGAACGTGGTCGGCGATTTAAACTTGAGCCGTGTAACTGACATTTTTGTAGCCGAAGGGAATACTGGTACCGTCGCTCTTGAAAATTCGCTTGTTAGACGTAAACCCAACGAGTTTTTCAGCTGGTTTTTGGAATAGCTGCCCCGTTTTTAAACGTTTCACGTTAAATGGGACTTCGACGCTGTATTTCAATAGTTGGTTGCGTGTAGCGAGGTCCTTCAAAGCTTCAAAGTTGACAATTGACTGATTTTTTTTAGTCAATGTAATGCCCTTAAGTTTAGTGACAATCTTTCCAGATTCGAATAAAATTGAATAGGCTTTACATCCCAAGGAAACAAAGGCTTCTATATTTTTGTTGGGATACTGGTCAGCCAATGTACCTAGGGTAGTCCCTAGCGGAATATTTAAGTCTTTACTCATATAAAGAAAAGCAGAGTCAGTATCGACGTAATTTAAATTAGGACCAATTTGAGCCATTAATTTGTATAATTTAATACGGCCGTAACTAGCTACAAACGCGCCTATCGTTGGTGACCCTTTCCGATAAGTTGGAACGTAGTCTTCCCTAAAACGAGTGGTGACTAAGGCTATATCATCGTCTAGTAGTTTAAAATCCGTTAATTCTTTGGTTTTATCGGCCAAAATTTCGACTAATTCCTTATAAGAATTAATAAAAACGCATTGGCCTCGATTTAAATTAATGGAATTTTTGCCCCACAGACTGTTTAGACTAAGTTTACCAATAGCCTTTAAAGCGGGATTATCGGTTATATCGTCTAAATTTAAATCTAACCCGTCAATTTCATTAAAGTCTCGTAAATAATTAAGTTTTTGTTCTAATGTAATTATGTCTTTTGGATACGACGAATTTTGAACCTTAATTTTATAAAAAAGCCGAATATAGTCATCGAATAGCGGACAATCTTTATCGAATGTCTCTCGATAATGGTGTACTTCGTGAATGTTCATAATTTTGTCGTCCACACGTCGGTTATGCTACGCTCTCGATCAGTATGGGTACATTCGAAACATTGTTCAGCTGCACATTTGTAGCAGACAGTATAATAAATTTTACTATTTATTTTAGCTGAGAGAATAGGGAGGTTTAAATCGGTAGGTGGCAGCACCGTAGCTTTAATCAGACGAAAATAAGCGTTAACGGAAAAATTAAAGTTACAAGTTATAATTTCGGGGCTCGATTTTGGATATTTATAGGAACTCATCTGGACGGACGGGTACATGCTATTGAAATCCACGACTTTGATTGGTCGATCGGGAGTGGCTTCGGCGTAAATTACAAAGTTTTCGACCCTCCCCCCGCGAATGGCGTCTCTCGCTCCTATCGGTTTGGTAAAGGGTAGGGAATCGCAAAAACTCGCAATTGCTGGGTCTTCTACTAACTCATCATACTCGTGCTCCCATATACTAATAAACTGTGCATTAGGTCTTTCCTTTTTTAAAAAAATTTCGCGGTCTAAGGTTTTGAGATAAATATTTAAATTATAGTCCTTTAACTGTTTATCGTAAGCCTGGTGGTCAGTGTGTAGTGGGCATTTATGGTAATGACAGCCGTAAAATTCGGCAATTATTTCGGGCGAGGAACAATAACCGTCTAAGCGATAGGGATAAATGACATGTTCAACACCTAGCGATCGCGCCGTTTGAAATTTCACGTTGAGTTTTTTTTTCCAAATAAGCTAACCAGTTTAGGGCCTTGACACTATGTCGTTTCCTATAACCCGTCCCCGGAACTATCGCGATAGTGTTTGGTTCGACAAATCTACTAAAGAATAAATTTGTGACGGCTCCCGGCAACGTTATGGCGTTTGACCCTAAAAAATCAAAATCGACTGTTTTTAAATATAAATTTCTAAAACTATCGAATCCTTTCTGTAAAAGTTTAACGTCATTGATCGCGTATTCGGTTAAAACTTTATTTAGATCAAAAACGACGTAACGTTGGGAATCGTACCATTGATTAAATTCTACGATTTCCTCGTCCGTAAATTTGTCGATACCAAAATATTCTTTCTCGGGGAGGGCGCCGATGTAATCTAAATTGTCTTCCGTGGCGAATGAATAACAAAAATAACCTTTCTTTTGGACAATCTTAAAAGTTTTCGAGAAATTTCGAAGGGCTGTAGGTAGGAACATGAAACTATCGATAAAGGCTATTTTAAATTGGGCGAGAAACATACCCAGGGCTTTGGAATCGGTATAAATTATCTCGGGTTTAATCTTTCGTTTTAATAGACCGTTAAGAATAAGCAACGTATCGAAACCACTCCCGAAATGGCTAATTAATATGACGTTTTCAAAGACCGGCCTCGTAACCGTATCTCTTTTCCGACCATTAACTGTCACCTGGCATGCTAATAAATAATCTAGGAAATTTTGAACGCAATCAAAGCCTTGAAATTTCCGGTAATCATAATTGGTCGAAAATGGCGCTTCTTGCATCGCGGAAATGATTAAAATTGGTCTAATTGCAGTGTCAGTCGTTATTGTTTCAAAATCAAAATAGCATAGTCGTTTCTCAATTGATTTTATTTCTAATGGGCGGACGTGACACTCGTTTTTGGGATGCTCAATTTTGCAAAAAGCGCAATTTGTTGTCGCAATTATGATTACCTTCATAGTCTTTCCCGCAATTCAAGCACCGTTTTAAAACCTGGCAGGTCCCTAGTTCTACGTGTTGGGAGAAACAATTTGGACCGGCAAAATACCGATTACAGTCATTACAACGGGTAGCCTGTTCTAAACTGGGGTGGAATTCCGGACCGTGACAACGGCGGCATTTAAGATTGGGTCCGCAGTCATGACTTTTTTCTGTTTCATACTATGTAAGAGGGTAAGACAATATTTACAATAATATTTTGCCCCAAAAATGGCCGAATAAGATCGTACGACGTGGGTGTGGTCTTTAATTTTTAAGAGGAAAATTTGTTTTTCTTTGAAGGGACCAATAAACACTTTATCGAAATTATCGTCCGCCGAGATTAATATAATTTGGTAGTCGGGTAATATATTTTGGAATCGGTTAATATCAATTATTTCTACGGGGCCTTCGGGAACCCCCGCTAGGGCGTGTAATTTTTTAGCTTCAATTTCTTGTTCGGGCTTTTGCCCGTTTCTAATTGTCTTTAAATCGTTTTGATTAAAACTAGCACCCTGTTCTAAACTTTTTAAATGCTGATAGTCGGCCAAAACTCTTCCCACCGCCAGGGCTCTCGTAAAACATATATTGTCCGTATTTCTAATGGGGATAAATGTGTTACCTTGGCTAATATACTGATCTAAACATTCATAACGTCTTGTTCTAACGCTGCGATAGGGACCTCTCATAGGGGTATCTTGAAGAAATATTAGGTCAAATCGGAGGGGTGACTCTAGATAAATGGTTTTTACGGACTGGGCTACCTTTTCAATCCCCGTTAAAATTCTCTCAGCTGTCAACTCATTGATATTCATTAATTGGAAATTTATCGGATCTTGCAGCTCATCGGAAATTACCACCACCCTGACGCGCGTGTAGCCTAAATTATCGGCCGTAATTCTATCTAATATTGATTGGAAAATACGGGTCAGTTGGTTACTGATATCCGCGTGGTTTAATTGGTCTAAATTTTTAAAATTACACTCGAATAGCATAGATTTACACCTGTACTTTCGAGAAGAACTGGCAATGATTTTATCTTTTGAGTAAAAATTTTTAGGGTTGAAACGGGTGCTAAGATCGAGGGCCATGGTGTTTTTAAAGTCCTGCGTAAATATTTAATACGGTTTGAATCGTTGTCGCGACGTCGTAAACTTCGCCGGAATTCTGCAAGTTTAATAGTTTTTCGTAGTGACGTCCACGGTTCTTGTAAACTAGAACTTCACCTCGCCGACCCGCTAGTAGTAGGAAACTAAAACTTAACACTTTTTTCCAAGATGGCCGCCAAGATGGCCACCAAAACAACCACCCCCCCCCCAAAATATTTTCCAAAAACAAAAATTTTTGTCCTTGGAAAAATCGAAAAACATATTTTTGTTTTCAATCTCAAATTTTACCTTGAAGATGATCTTTGACCTCGTAGTAGGAAACTAAAACTTAGCGCTTTTATTTCCAAGATGGCCGCCAAGATGGCCACCAAAACAACCCCCCATCCTAAAAATATTTTCAAAAACAAAAAATTTTTGTCCTTGGAAAAAGTCAACAAAATATTTTTAATTTAAATCTCAAATTTCACCTTGAAGATGATCTTTGACCTCGACGCTCGAACACTGTCCACAACCACTAAGCCTCGGTCTATACTCCCAACAAGTTTGGTCACGATCGGACAAGGTCGTAGTAGGAAACTAAAACTTAACACTTTTTTCCAAGATGGCCGCCAAGATGGCCGCCAAAACACCCCCCAAAATATTTTCAAAAACAAACATTTTTGTCCTTGGAAAAATTGAAAATAATATTTTAATTTTCAATCTCAAATTTCACCTTGAAGATGATCTTTGACCTCGACGCCTGACACCTGTACACAACCACTAAGCCTCGGTCTATACTCCCAACAAGTTTGGTCACGATCGGACAAGGTCGGCCCGAGATATCGGCGGTAATATGTGACCCCACCAAATACTGATGTTAATTTACTTTTGGTGTCATTTTTTTCGTTTTTTCGTTTTTTAGCGGTTTAAAATGCTAATTAGTTATTTGCGAGATGGGGAAACTAATTCGCGACCTTCGCTTTATATCCTTGGCGGTTTTGGCCTCACCCAAAATACTTTAATCAACTAAACTAATATAAATAAGTTTTCATTTTTCGCAAATATTTTATTATTTTAAAACAATGCTAGTTTAAGTAATCAAAAAAACACAATTAGTTATTATAATATTTAATAACTAATATTTTCAATATATTTTTTTAAACAAGGTAACTAAAACTTAACGCTTTTATTTCCAAGATGGCCACCAAGATGGCCACCAAAACAAAACCCCACCCCCAAAATATTTTCAAAAACAAAAATTTTTGTCCTTGGAAAAAATTAAAAAAATATTTTAATTTAAATCTCAAATTTCACCTTGAAGATGATCTTTGACCTCGACGCTCGAACACTGTCCACAACTTCTAATCCTCGGTCTATACTCCCAACAAGTTTGGTCACGATCGGACAAGGTCGGCCCGAGATATCGGTGGTAATATGTAACCCCACCAAATACTTCCACTTATTAACTTTTGGTGTCACTTTTTTCGTTTTTTCGTTTTTTCGCCGTTTAAAATGCTAATTAGTTATTTGCGAGATGGGGAAACGAATTCGCGACCTTCGCTTTATATCCTTGGCGGTTTTGGCCCCACCCAAAATATTTTAAATAACTATTTTTTTTTCGCAAAATATTTTATTATTTTAAAAACAATGCTAGTTTAAGTAATCAAAAAAACACAATTAGTTATTATAATATTTAATAACTATGATATTTCAATATATTTTTAAACACTTAACAACATATGAAACACTACCAATAAAACTAAAAGCTAACAAATTAAATTAATAAATAATAAAGAATTAAAGAAGGTTGTATAAATAATTTGAAGGCTGAAAAATATAAAAACACAATGTTAAAAATATTTTAAGTGTATAATTAAAAATATTTATAATTACATCAATTCGTAGAAGGTATTTTTCCTCTTCGGTACAAAACGAGATGTCGGGTTGGAATTTCGGGCTAGAATTTATAAATATAAATAAATTAACCTATTAAAAAACGAATATATCTAAATAAATATTTACCACAAGAATTCTTTTTGTTGCACGAATAAAACACTGGTTTTGGTCTTAATCGCTTCGGAAGTATACAGTTCGAGACTGTCTGAATTAAAACAGATCGAACGGTATGTTGTACAATGCCAACATGATGAATTTGATCTAACACATGAAGTTCAGACTCAAAATGATTTAAATTCTTGTGATTCCACCACGAAATTTGACGGAGTATTACAAAGATTATACATTCTTACTACTCGAAAAGAGAGAAATTTTAAAGATCGTAGTAAAGAAAGTACAGGCTTTAGATGTAATTCCCCAGACATCTTGATTCTAGATTTCTTTTGGTAAAATCCTTTACATTGAGATTTTACAGTTTAAGCCCGACCTTTATTTTAAAAATTTAAAAATATTGTCTTTGGGAATAATTATTAATTTTTTAATACAACTAAGGTTAACTAATTATCCCTATCCTTCTTAAACAAGTTTTTATAAATTAATAAAAACAATTATATTCAATTTTTAAACAACCTAGTACAAAATGTACTTATAAAATTTCAGTTAATATATTCAACAATTACCAAAATAAACATATAAGAAAATCAAAAACTATAGTTTAAGCACGATATTAGTATAGAAAAAGTATATAGAAGACATGAAAAAATAAGAATAATATCTATTGCATTAGCCTTGTAAAACTGATTTTATAACCACACCCTAATTATCGTCATGCGTAGAACTTATCAACTCATTACAACCTTGTAAAACTAGATTGGATTTTTCAACAATTTACTGTCACACTTTCAAACGCAAAAATCTTCATAAAAATCGATTTTACCCTTATCTTGTCAAATACATTGTAACACATCTCCGCGGTAAAACGATAAAATTATAAACCCAGATCACGTTTCGCCAGGAGACATTCAACAGAGCCAGTGAGAAGAAAAAACTGGTTTTTACAAACAACCGCTAGATATTAATAAAATATCAATTAATAAATCCTCTAATTTGAAAAAAATTGTAAATAAAAATGAATGTTTTTAAAAACAAAGCTTATTGACAATTTACTTTTTGAAGATACAATCGTTTATAATACTTAACAACTATTGATAATAATAGTAATAATAATAATAATACTTCTTTCGCAAAAGACTAAATGTATTGGTTACCAGGATATTGCAATAAATAAGATAAAAGAATTTACACCAATAAAATTATTTTTTAAACAATTGCAAATTAAATTATATAAACAATAAAGATTAACAAAACAATCTCAAAATATGTACAAAATAGCCTATTTAATTAAGAGATAATTAGTAATATGAAAAAAATTAAAGGTTGTAAATATAGAAATATAAAAAACCAATTATAAGGACACTAATAAATATAGTTATATTTACCTGAATTCGTAGAAGATATTTCTTTACTACGAAATTAGGTATCAGGTTTGAAATTCGGGCTAAAACTTGTAATTGTTAATTAGTATATTAAATAAATATAATGATAAATATTAACTAACAAATTATTTGATTTTATGCTGTTGTAATGTGTTTAAGTTGTTAAAAGAGCGGTTTTTATGCTGAATTCCCCTACACATTTGAACAACAGCATCATTGCTAATAATGGAATGGATTTGGTTTTGAATATAAAAATGTTTTTAAATTTAATTATTAAAAAACGTAAAAATAAATAAAAAACCGTATCATTTTTGTATTTTTATATTGTAAGCGTAGTTTTTTAAATCAAATATCTGTAAAAGCTTTTATTATAAATTAAGATAAAAAAATATAAGAATCATTATTAAGATTTCACTAGAATAAAGTGAATTTTCTCAAAAATACTTTTATCTTATATTAATAAATAATAAGTGTAACCTGGTACACTATCGAATGTTAATTATAAAACAATTTAATTTTATCGTATATGTTTTTATATAGAGGGAATTATTTACGTGTTTAAACAGGCAACGTAATTTGTTGAACTTGTGTGCTTTTTCGAACGTACGGGCGCAACGGTCTTAGATTTTGTTATTCTAATAAAAAGATAAAACTAAACATTAATGAACACTAATTATATTCTGTTTTCAATCCAAGGTATCAGATTATGAACAATTTAGCTTAAATTATTATTTACTAATTATACGACATGTTCTACAACCTGTATCATAAAACCGTTTGATTTATGGATTTCAGTTTTAAAAGCAGATTCTTTATCGTATTTCGAATCACAAAGACAATTCAACTGTTAAGTACACGTTTTTTAATTTTACATTAACTGTGGAATTCAAAATATAAATATTAATTGCAGAAGCATGTTCTTTAAAAGAGGATATTTAAATCGATTATTTTTTGAATTTTAAAACGTTATTAACGTTTCATTATTAATTATGTTAAATTCACAATGCTCTTCTGATTTCATCTGTTTGTTATTAAAATTTAAATTTTCAGTTTTTTATGATTGCAGAGCGAATTTCGCCAAAATAAAATTAAAAAAATACTGATAGAGTTAAAATATTAATTTAAAATTGATAAAAAGTAAATAAAACCTTGTAAAGAATCTAGAGACTTTAGTTGATTAATGAGAAGGGTAGGTTTCTTTGTAATACACATCTCACAGGTGGTTCGAAAATTTCTACAGTCGGTGGTAGGATAATAATAGAGCAAATACGAGATTAATAAAAGATCAGTTTGAATGGTCTGAAATTCCATGTAAAGCCTGCAAATAAATTGACAAAAAAAGAAATTTAAGGGTAAATTAAACTTAAAATCAGATAAATGAATATTGTAAGGTACCAGACTTTACGTACGCCTTATAAATGGAAATATTAGGTGTCTTAAGTACTATATGCATATTAAAACTTAATTTCATATATTTTCCCGCATGAAAAATTTGCATTCGTGAACTTTTACTCTTCGTGTATTGAATAAACGTAACAAATTAAGAATATAAGTTCTTATCTTATCTTAGTTTGTTTATTGTATTTGTACATTTTCCGGTTCAATAGGCTACAACAAGTTTTGAAGATGACATATTGGGGTTTAAGATATTTGAACCGTATTGTATTTAATAACATTTTTACATAACTTTACCACTAGAATTAATTATGGATTCATCTTTTACCCGATTAATGTTTTATTGCATTTATCAGAATTACGTTAACATAACATGAAATATTTGACTTGATTTCATATTGTCTCGGATATATTTTAGAATAAAATGTTTTAATTTTTATTATGTTTGTGTAAAACATTTGCAGTTACACCTTCTGTTAAAATTAGAGTGAATATATATCTTAAATCATAGTATAATGTTTATTTATCTCCCGTCTTTTAATGTAAACAGCGTATATAAATATAATTAATCTTAATTGTTTTTAAATTTATTTAATAAAAGGTTAAAAAATGTCAATAAAAACAGTTTATAATTTTGTATTTTATATTGTTTCGAGGAGTTTCTATACATCCTTAATTTTAATACAATATTCTCGTAATTACCTATTCCTCTTTGAATACAAAAAAGTTGTTTTCAAAATAAATTTACTCAGTTTTTAAAAATATATAAAGATATAACTATATACTTGTATCTAAAATACCGTGCGTTAATTATAGTAGAAATTTTTATATTCCAATATTTATAATACGTATAGATTTATACTTGCTTTAACAATCCAATTAAAAATCTAAGAATTTTCTAATTTAAAATTTATTCAGAACTTAAAAAATAGAATGTAAATCATTCGGGGAAAAAAACGGATATTCAACCTAACCACGTTTAAATTTTTAACTATACATACAATTTCCGTGAAGATATTTTTTCCAAAAATCTCTAGTCGCTTATCTCTTAATAAATCAGAACCCAAATGACAACCAAATTATTGTTAATTGAATATTATTGGTACGAACTATTTGTAAGTTTTTAAATGTTTTTAAATTTGTTTAGGGTTTAGCTTTTATCCCTTTTCATAATGGAGCTAATTATATTGTTCTTCGTTGTACCGACCACACAAATATGATTTTCCTTAAAACGTGAAGGAATGTTTGACAGGAGATTAATAGAGCGGAGTCTGTAACGTATTTTTCTTTCACAATATGTATCCCTTTTTATAATGAATAGATATCCCGAGGGGTTCTGGATTTAACAAGTGGGTTCTATAATACTATGTAAATAACGGGACAACTCCATCTGTATTGATAGAGTTTAAAGTGCAGGTTTGTTATACGTTATTTTTTTTAATTATGTTTACTATTAAATCTAGAAGTGACATACAACAAGGTATCATTTTGATCAGTGTTTACCTTATGGTTAATTTAAATTATTTGAGTAAACTCAATTCAAAACTTTATTTTTTAGCTTTATTTTTTACCCAACTTTATTTTAAACATAATACGCATCAAATAATAAAAAAGCAATTATCTAATTTAAAAAAATATAATATAAGAAAGGAGAAACATGAGAGTTTGGTTTTATATTTTATATTTTTGGGAGGTTGAACGTGTAAATTATGTAGGTAAAGTAACATCTTCCAAGTACGACGGAAAATTTCAAGGTGATTGCCCTTAAATGCAGCAATTTGTCTCGATTGTCATAATAACAAATGTTTATTCTAATTAACAGATTCGCTAAATGATATTCAAATATAGTACGAATGAAATGTGTCAACCAACCTTTTTTACATTGTATTAACCCGTTTTTTTTTCCTTTGTATAACTACTTAAGATTCCCTATGATAGAAAAACAACATAAAAATTAATTATTTACAGAGTAAAAACAACCAGTAGTGTATTTAAATAAATTTGTAATTAAAATTTTAAAAAACTAAGTTTATAAACCGTCAATTCGCGGAAATTGTTTATAAATTGAAATTTGCAAAAAAAAAAACTTAAGAAGCTTTGGAAGAATGATGAGCCGCTGATGCACAATTATTAAAACACATTTTGTAGTTTGCCATCTGTTATTGATTAGATTATCATTATTTTTTGGCGATAGTTATAGATGTACAAACCTTAGAATTGGCGACACAGATAATGGAGTTCAATATATTCAGAACTTAATTTGAAGAAACCGTAGCAGTGGTTGTTGATTTTAAAAGTGTTTCTCAAAAATAGCAAAAAAGTAATTAAAATGTTACATAAAAATATTGCTTTTAGTTTTTTAGTGATTAATATATACAGACATAATAAAAAACAAATTTATTTACTAATTAATATATACACACATAATAAAACAAATTTATTAAGTGGTTAATTTTTTGCATTGTAATTCAGTTTCCTACACAGTACCTGTTTATTTATTAGTTCGGCTTTAAAATACAAATTGTCTGATTATTATAGGACAAGAAGATTTACACTTAAACGAAAATATTAGTATATTTTCTAGAAAATCATGTGTTGATGTATTATGCAGTAACCGTATGATTAAATCTTATAAGAATTAATGTCGTTATCGCGATGTTTAGTGTTATTTAAAACTTTGAATGCTTGAATTAGGTATTAACTTAGGTGATTATTATTATTAATGGGAATAATATCGATACATTTATTATCTAATTAAAATAAATATTGGGTAAATTTATGTAATGTTTTTGTAAATAGATAAGTGCTTGCAACGAACAAATAGACCGAATTATTGAAGAATAACTACGGATTTTATCGGAACATGAGGTATTGGTGGCAGGTGTTTTGAAAACAAATGGCATAATTGAGAACTAGCTCAAAAACAGGTAGCTGATTTAAACAGCCCTATAATATTACAAATCTTTGTAAAACTTTAGTTTTGGGAAATACCGCTAGAAGACGCCAGTCACATTTAACCATCATGTGACTACAGCAACTTTTTCTTGATTTTTATAATCATCCAGCATTTATCAACGAATCTTTTCCGATGACTGACAGTCAGTAAAATACGTAAAAAATGCATTTTGAAAGTAAAAGGTAAAGAGTTTCAACTCAAATTTTAAGGCAACCCTTTTTAAATGTAAACGAGTTGGCAGTTGTAGCAAGGGTGATCATCCTTCACTAATTCATATACAGCGGTATCCGAATTGCAAATTTGTTCAGGATGAATCTACAGAAAATGTTCCCGTGCTACGCATAACGAACAATCCTTGGAATTTAAGCCCAATGCGATCTGAATTGGTACGAATACAATCGTTTAAAAATTTCCCGATCGATCACATAGACGTAAGAGATTTGGCACAAGCCGGTTTTTACTACACAGATTTCAAAGACTGTGTGAAATGTTTCTCCTGCAATGGAAAGCTGCTATGCTGGAAAAAGAACGATATTCCTGTCGAAGAACATGCAAAATATTACCCGAGATGTAAATTTGTTTTAAAGCAGAACTGTGGTAATATACCGTGCGAGTATCGTTCAAATCAAAAACCCTATTCTAGCTTAAGCGAGAAGGTTTTGGTCTATTGTTTAATTAATAATTTAATTAACAGTCTAGATCGAAAGAAATCTAAACCATTTTGTAGCATTTTATAATTAATTTTTTGGCAAAATATCGGTCGATCGAGTACTATAAAAAATATTATTTAGTGAACATTTAAATTAAAACAAAAGATAAAATAAATATTAAATTGTTTGTAATTTAGACTAAAAATATTACGTTGAATAATAAAAAAAGGAAGTATGAGTTTGAAAGACTTATTTTTGAACATGTTTTCAATACTTATAATTGTGTCTAAAAGAAAAGTTAACTACCGAAAAACTCCTAAAATTAAATCAGTAAAAATGTTTCAAAGTTAAAAAACCAATGTTTCAAACTTTAAAAAAATGTGTGTGGAATATATAAACCTTACGAACCACCATACAAGTTACAAGCAAGTGTTTTGATAGGTCACAAAACGTCAAACATCAAGGAAATTGGTAAATTATATAAACGGCAAAACTGACAATCAAATATAGAATTATACAAATAATTTCAATCCTTATGTGCAAAGATTTATTGAAAAGTTACTCCATCGGATGATATTACTGAAAGCACCCGAATCCAATTTCTACAGGGTTAACATCCAAGGAAAAATTGAACGAATTTTTTACACAACGCTATCAACATAATGAAAAATTGAAATTATTTAGAAGTTTGTAAACTTTTGAAATTACTTTGAATAAATTTTTTTTAAACCTTATCAAGCTGGCTTATTTCATATTTACTAAACATTTTGGCTGAGGCAAAGAGGTTTGTACTTTTTTACAGACAAAAATACATTTAAAAAATCGAGATTGTTAATTTTGTGCGACATTATAATTCGTCTAACTTGTTTTCCTCGAGAACGGTGTAAATGACTAAAAACTATGCAAAATTGGTAGTTTGAAATGATTTTCGTGACAGTGTGCTCAATTCGTGTACGACTGTTTTATAAAGCTTGAAACTATTGCGAAAATATAAAATTTGTTAAGTAGTAAATTTATGAAATTTTGTTTTAATAAATATTTATTTAAATGTGATAACAGATAATACATTATTTATTTACAAGCTGAAAACACTTTTTAAATATTGTACGTCATTTAAACAATGATCCATTAATTCCCTTACGTCAAATGGGCAATAACCTATAAATTGATCCAAAAAATCTTCTTCCACTTGATAATCCTGTGAAATACGAAAGGCAGCGTAGATTTCTACGAAATCACAGAGTGCTTTTCGCTGTTATAAATCAAACAAATTAACGATGTTTCGTGTAATGAAATTGATTTCTTACTATTTTGTATGATCGCTTAAATGTATCGGCTCTTTCCGAAAAATTGATACTGTTACAACTAGTCGACTGTCCGACCTAAATTTTAAAGATACTACAACAACAAAAAAAAAACAATTTTAAAACAATATAAGTTATTTTAAAAATACACAATTTTTGCCGAGTTAATTAGAAATTCAACGTAACGGCTATAAAACACAGTAAATTTAGTTCTAGCTAGATCGAATAAAACGTGCAGGAATGTTTTAATAGAGAGCGTTTCTCACCGTTCTTCCTTATCGTAAGGCTTTTTCTCCCGGTATACCCTGGAGTTGGTGCGCGTAACGTTTTCCCTCACGCTAAAATAGCCCGCCGGCTAAGACAGTTGGGGAAACTCCGCCTTGATGAGGGTTGTTTTATCTGATTGTTTAGTATGTAATAGTATTATGTAAATTTATAACGCTACCAAGTAAAAACGGTTTTAAATGTGCGATAGATGGCCAAGTCAAATAGCGATTTAAAATACTCCTGTATTCATCCATACAACATATTATAAATATAACTATTAAAATATAACTTTTAAAGACAATACAAAAGTAAATTAATTAAAATTTAAAAAATGCAGCCGATACATTTAAGTGATCGTAGAAAATAGTAAGAAATCAATTACACGAAACATCGTTAATTTGTTTGATTTATAATACATTTTAAGACTCGCTTTTACTGTCTGCTACGTTTTACAGTCTGTGAGGTTGATATGTTAATTTTTGGGTTTTAGTTCTTTAACAATTAATCTAGTTTACATCAAAAAGACTAACTTATACCGCCAATGTCTTGCTTATTTTAATAAAATTGATAATAGAACTTTTTTTGCATAACATAAAACTCAAAAATGAATAATACAATGTTATAAAATAATTTTCAACTCTGAACCTGAAATTAAATATGTTTGTAAAAAATGGTTATAATTTGTTTTTAAATTATCTTACATCCTTCTAGCTGTCACACTCTAAAAGAAAAACTCTGATTTAAAATTTAAAACTTTTATTAATATTTTACAACATTTTTTGTTGACACAAAGGAACTATCGTTAATAAAATTTAACACGCTATCAATAAAAACCACTAAATCGTCTATCGCCTTTAAGAACCCAGTTTTTGGTTCTCCTTCCAAAAGCATTTCGTGAGAATTATGCTCTTTTTGAAAATATCTCATTCTTTGTGCAATTAAATCCATTTCAAGTCTTCGATTTAGATTTTTCAATTCTTTATTTAAATGTTTAATCAGTTCATAGTCCTTAAACGGTTCCTTATTTTCTTTATAAGTCATTATTCGCCAACAAAAATCAAAGCGAAACTAGTTTGTATAGAAAGCGATGTGGTTTGTTTTTTCTAACAGACCACGTAATATAAACTACATTAACAACCCGATTTTAAACAGGTTACCTTGAAATAAAAATTATAAATAAAATTTTTTTTAAACTTTTTTTGTGATATTATTTTACATTTCCAATTTGGTAAGAATAAATGGACACAAATGAATCTGATTACCGCGAACTATTAATGGTACATCACAATCTTTCCGTCTTTCAACAATTAAACCGTAGAAAGGGCGAAAAAAGCCCCAGGTGGATAATTCATCTTAACTCGATAATCTTTTTTCTTCCGAAATCCTTTGCAAATATTCGTTAGATAGGTTCCTTTCGTATGAAAGGTAACAAACTTTCAAGGAGTATTCTCTCTGCTATATATTCCGCTTGAAGTTTTCGTTTCTGTTTTTTCAATTCTATAATTGTATGCTGTAGTGACAACAATTCATTCTCCTTACACAATTCCTTATTTTGTTCAGCACTCATTTTTTTCGACTGTCGTCAACAGATTTTATTCTGTTATGTGTCAAAAGTAATGAAATAGGCAAAAATCCATAAAAATCAAAATTTTTGGTATTTGTTCATAGAGTGCCGGTTTTAAATAAAATTATTTTTTTAATCATCACACTAACATCATTATCGAAAGCACGTGCCAGTTCTATTATTCCCGCCCATTATTTCGTTTTCCATGAAACCTAACGATCGTTTTGTCGTTATAAAATACCAACTAGCTTGTGAAAATGATAATTTGACTAATCTAAGTTATATATATTATATTTGCTGTTGCCAATAACTAAGTCTTTAAATCAATCTTGTGACGTATACGCTAAAATGTAAAATAATAATAGATGGTTGTATGTATTAAAAATGCAATATACATACATTTTTGTAACGAAATTTTCCATTATTTAATATTTGTACCCAATTAAATTAATTATAAATATAATTAAAATGAAGCATAAGCAAGCGACAATAAAAACCATTGACTGTTTGTTTAATAAAGAAACCATTCAAATTAAAAAATACAGCCTTCTAGAAATTATAATAGTGGCAATAATAAATGTAATTATAAATGTATTTCATAGTTTACACATAATATAGGTTGTTTACATTAAAAGACGGGAGATAAATAACTACATATGTCATCTTCATAACTTATTGCAGCCTATTGAACCAGAAAACGTACAAATACAATAAACAGACTAAGATACGATAAGAACGATTTATTCTTAATTTGTTACGTTTATTCAATACACGAAGAGTAAAAGTTCACGAATGCAAATTTTTCATGCGGGCAAATATATGAAATTAAGTTTTAATACGCTTATAGTAGTTAAGATGCCTAAAAATTCCAGATAATAAGACGTACGTAAACTCTGGTACCTTACAATATTCATTTACCTGATTTTAAGTTTAATTTACGCTTAGATTTATCTTTGTTGTCAACTTATTTCAGAAAATTCAAACTGATCCCAGTTTTTTCCAAACTCAGTGAAATATTTCATGCTTCACATTTATAATTTTTAAAGCTTTTAAATAATTTTGTGTGGCAATATAAATTTAGTTTGAGGTTGGTGCTATCAATTGTTAATAAAAATTATGCGTTATTGAGTTTTTATTACTAAACTTGGAGAGACTTATTTTATCAATAATTATATTCATCAAACAATCATAGTAGGGATGCTCTGATTTAGAAAGAATTGGTCATATATACCCATTTAATTTTTTAATCGGAATTGTATTTATACATTGTTGTTTTCTTGTAATAAAATTATATTAACTCTATCTTAACAAATTCTATATATAATCATATATACCAATATTTGTTTATATAAAAATTAAATAAAACATTTTTTAACTGTTGGTTAAATATTTATTTAATTATTTTACATAAATTAAATTATACACATTAAGTTGTGTTAGTTGGTTGAACCGAACCCATGACATCCTCTTTCCGTTTCTTTAAATTTCTGTTTAATAACAAGAAATAGTATATTATGTCAAAACTTTAGGTAAAGTCTTGGTTAAACATACTTCACACTCTACTACTGATGGATAAAATATTCTCTCACAAATCAATTGCGCTATTTTATAACCTCTTAAAATTTTATAATCAACTTTCCCATGATTGATTAAAACAATACCAATTGGTCCAGTATAGTCTATGTCAATAACTCCGGCTAAAACATCAATTCCGTAATGAAGGGCCAAACCACAGCGAGGAGCTTTTTAAACATGGTAAATTAAGAACTGATTTCTTAAATTTTTACAACATTATAAAAAAAATTACCAATACGACCATAGGTGTTTTCGGGAAGTAAAATTTTTAAATCTGTTTCTATTAACATCCTGTTTCCAGAAACCAATATATAATCATATGCAGATTTTAAATCTAAGCCTGCTGAAAATTTGGTTGCGCGAACTGGATCGAAAGCATTCTTTGATATTTTTACAAATTTTATTTCCATTTAAATCTAGTTCACTTTTATGTAAGAAAAATGTTCAAACACTTGTCTTATTTGAACTACGTCCCCGGAACGAAACAAATTTGTCAGTCAGTGTGCTTTCCTACTATGGAAAATGTCACCTTTTTATACAGAATGTGACTGTATGTGTAATACTATTAACCGTATTTTTTTTTATCTGACAACGCCCTATTTTTATAGAAAAGAATACGCATATCTAAAAAAGATAATTAACATTTAACTATACTTAATGTATAATATATCCAAGGTTAGTTTTATAATTTAAAAAATAAGTATAGTTCATTTTTGTTTTAAATTTGAATTCAGTCTTTTAATATGTTTAAAGGATATGTATTTACGAGAATGATGTATTATAATTTACGTTTGATATTAAGTTAGAAGGTTACACCTATTATTTATAATTATAATTAATTATTTTTGAGACATAGTTATTTGATTAATCATTTCTAGAAATGTTTTTTAAATATGTGACAGTATTAAAAAACTGCACCTTGACACAAATTAGATCAATATTTTCATCTCTCAGCATTCTAATTTAAATTCTTTACTAATTTATATATTTATATTTATCTAACAAAATAAATAAAAACTTGAGAATTTATCTTCAATTAGTTAATAGCAAGATATTTTTGGTTAAAACAGTTATAAGTGAATAGATATATTACCTCATTTTTTAGTTAAGAAGAAAAACTTCTACGAAATAATGTAATTATAAATATTTTTAATTATATCGTTATAATATTTCTAGTTTTTTACAACCATTATTTTTTTCATATTCCTAATAATATCTTTATTGGATGGTTTATTTTGTACAGATTTTTGGAATTGAATTATTTTTTTAAATCTTTTTAAATTGTATAATTTATTTTGTAATTCTTCGCAAAAAATGATTTTATTCGAGTAAAATTTTATTTATTTTAATCTAATTAAGTGGTTTGTACTAGGATGGTATTCGTTACATATAGACTTTCTGTGGTCGCCTACAAATTTTGTCTTTGGCAAAATAAATATTATTAAATATTATAAAAAATTGTATCTTCAAAAGTAAATTGTTATTGAATTTTGTTTGAAAGAAATCTTACGTAGGAAAATAATAACAGTGGATTTTATAGAAAAAAGATTTATTTACATGTTTAAATCATTTTACAAGTTTTTTCAAGATTTTGCAATACTTTAATAGAAGTTTCCGCATTGTTGGGGATTAAAATTTGATTATTTTTACAATATTTTTCAAAATAAATAAGTGTTTCCAGCTGATTATCGCTCGGCATTTTCAAATCGTTTGTAAGTACAGGGTTAGACTCCATTAAAGAATTCAACGTTTCTTCAGCCATGTTAAGAATATTCGAATCTATACTTTCTTCTTTACTAGTTGGTTCAACATTTGAGTTCGAAGGTTGAATCTTACCGTCGATTACTAAATCATCGTACCATTCTTGATTTTTTACGTTAAACTCGTTCAAATAATCAATAATTTGATCGTCTAATAGTTCATCTTCGAGTGTGTATTTCTGGTGTTTTGAATTTAAACAATCACACACTCTTTTATTAGTGAGTGTTTTATTCGAAAAACTACATGTTAAATGGTTCATTAAATGTTGCTTAAAAATTCTCCTGTCTAGAAATAAATCTTTGCAAATCCAACATTTTTCCTTAAAGGTAAATCCCTCCATACTTTTAAACGCGTGTTTTCGACATGTCATGTCAAAATAACACGAATTATCAACGAGTGAATCGCATTTAAATTCTGGTTTCCCCATAAATAACTTCATTTTTTTAACTTTTAAAGAGGGCGATTTTTGAGACATCTTGCGTTTTCCCATTTCAACTGTGATATAACAAAAAAATTTACTCGCAATTAGGTTTTTACAGTGATATTATACAACTCAACAAATAACTTATATTTTGAAAAATATTAAATTCCTCAAGGTTAGCAGGTTTGTGTATTGATGGGGGAAAGCACATTCCAACGATACGAACACCCTTTGTAATATATAAAAAGTACATGTATTTACGATAAATTTGTATTATAATTATCGTTTAATAAGGTTGAAAATAATTACAAAATATAAATTATTTTTGAAACATAATTATTTGATTAATTATTTTTGAAACATAATTATTTGATTAATTATTTTTGAAACATAATTATTTGATTAATTATTTTTGAAACATAATTATTTGATTAATTATTTTTGAAACATAATTATTTGATTAATTATTTTTGAAACATAATTATTTGATTAATTATTTCTAAAGGTGATTTTAAATATACTATATTATGAAAAAAGATTTTACCTTGACTTATTTTTATATAACCTGAAATCTTCGGGGTTTTTAATTTATGATAATACTAATATCTACACATACATAATTTGTATAAAAACTTGAATTATACCTTTAATCATTAGAAATATATTCGCCGTGTAAACGAGAGAGTTGAATATTAAGAAATACAGTTTTTCTTCAATTTTGGAGATAAAAGTATTCTTTAATTATATTTTTTAATTATTTCTTCATTTTATACAGTGGACGAGACTTCTTGCAAAAATTTGTTAGAAAGAGGTTCTGTTAAAGTACAAAAAGATGGTTTTATTTGTTGTCCTTATTGTTTTGGATATACTGAGTCGTTAGAAACATATGGTGGACTCCTGTATTATTGTTGGAATAAACAATGTCGATTTTACTACCAACCTGTTGTTTTTAGACAAGGCAATTGTTTATCAATGAGAATTCTATCGGATGCATTATTAATCTTTCCTCAACATTTAATTTGTATAATATGTGGTGTAAGAGGAAATAGAAGACGTTCGAGAGATACAGATTGTATAGAATCCGAATATAGTTCGGTATGTATTTATCCTCAATCTAAGAAAAACACTGTGTATAAAATGAAATAAATCTTTTTTTATAAATATTTCTTGTATTATATAGAGAAAAGTTACATAAACAACAGAGCAATACAAAATAAAATATAATTTTTTGAAAAAAAAAACCGTTTTTTAATTCACATTAAATATATACAACGTTTGTTAGAGCAACCAGTTTTTTTTTCTCTTTATAACGGGGCTCTGTGGAATGTCTCCTGGCGAAACATGTTCTGCGTTTATAATTTTATTGATTAATTCAATCTGGCGCGGAGATGCAAAAGTTGGGAAAAAATAGAGTAGGATCAATAATACCAGATGTTAATAAACATTTTTGCGTTTAATTGATATAATTAGTCAATTGATGAAAAATCCAAACTAGTTTTACAAGGCTGTAACTGTAGTTGATAACGTTTACACGTGACGATAATTAAGGGTGGGTATCAAATCAGTTTTACAAGGCTAATGCAATTGAACCTGTTCTATCCTAGAGGTAATTTTTTAATTTATGAATTTAAAGATATATAGATATTTTTTATAGTTCACAATGCGGCATAATTTCATAGAGCGTGCTTCTGATAACGCTGTTCAGCAGAAAAATAAACTTATAAATCAAAGTAAGTAATGTTTAATTTTGAAAATAATTCAAATTAATAAACTTAATTTTGTTTTAATTTAGCCGCCAATAAATACCCGTTCGTTTACTGTGTATAGTCAGAGAAAATTCTATCTACAATGTTGCTATTTTTAATTTAAAAAGGTTAATTATTTTTTATTTATTTTAAATAAATGGTTTTGGAATTCTTATTGATTATGTAATTTAAAATGTTTTTCCAACTTTAGAATATATTATTTTACTATTAAAAATTAACCAGCCATCCATTTGTGTAAAATTATAGTCTTTCGAGTTGCAAAAGTTAGTGTTCGGCAGTCGATTAATTTTTTTCCATGAATAAAATAAGCTCGGCTATATTTCAATATTTATTTAAATAACTAATAGTTTAATAAAAATTGCAAAATGTTTAAATAATTGAAAGTGAATAAGACTACTATTTAAAAAAAACAAACAATTACTTAAATAAATACCGCTTTTATTCATTGTAATTTGTTGTGTTTTTAAAATATGTATTGATTGTTTATTATGTCGTTATTGTATTATTTATTTATCTCCAAAAGTAAATAAAGTTTCATTTCAACAGGGGTAAAACATAAGTTATTGGTCGGATATTGACCAATCAGGCCTATTGCAATTTGTTGTGTTTTAAAATATGTATTTTATTTCGACAGGGTAAGTTAAATTGTATTTTATTTCGACCGGGGTTATACATAAGGGGCTATATCTCGGGCGGATATTGACCAGCCCCATTGTAATTTGTTTTAAAATGTGTATACATAGTTTGCACCGAAGGGAGGGTCCTATGGTCTCCAAGGAAATTGGGAGGGCGATCAAAAATTCAAACCATTTCGCGCGTTCCTACTAAATAGGTAGCCATTTTGTTGGTAATCTCGTCAAAGCGACAAAACTAATTAGATTTATGCTTTAAAATTTTAAATGGGCCCTAAACAAAGTCAGATAAGATTCTAAGGCCGGGTTATTTAAATAAAATATCAAATTACGACAGAAATATCTACGAAAAGAAGTTGAAAAAGCTTATCAAAGTTAGGCCTTTGCGGTCATCCTTTTTACAATTACCTTCGCTATCGAATGAAATAAACAATTTTCGCTCTCCCTTGGTAATTGAACTACTCGAACAATTTTTAACGTGAAACTAATTTCTTAATCATTTGAAAATAATTAAAATCCGCAAACAGACGATTGAAACTGTTAACCCTCCCGTTTTACTAAGAAATCTACACCGGCAAAATGGCGGCATAGAATCGTTCATTCTAGCTCAAATTAAATATTTATTCTTGGTTCTTATATCTATACTTGGAACTGCGTCATTGATGACGTAGGGATGCAAACTATGTATTGATTGTTTATTTATTTATTTCCAAAAAGTAAATAAAGTTTAATTTTCAACAGGGGTAAGTTGGATATCACGTGATTGGGTGTGGCCAAAAGTTGCCAAGGATATAAAGCGAAGGTTTCCCCATCTCGCAAATAACTAATTAGCATTTTAAACCACTAAAAAACGAAAAAACGAAAAAAATGACACCAAAAGTAAATTAACATCAGTATTTGGTGGGGTCACATATTACCGCCGATATCTCGGGCCGACCTTGTCAGATCGTGACCAAACGTGTTGGGAGTATAGACCGAGGCTTAGTGGTTGTGTACAGGTGTCAGGCGTCGAGGTCAAAGATCATCTTCAAGGTGAAATTTGAGATTGAAAATTAAAATATTTTTTTCAATTTTTTCAAGGACAAAAATGTTTGTTTTTGAAAATATTTTGGGGGGTGTTTTGGCGGCCATCTTGGCGGCCATCTTGGAAAAAAGTGTTAAGAGATAGTTTCCTACTACTCCCGCTAGAATTTCAACCTTCTCGTTTCTTAGTTGAAAATCACCTTCTTCATAAACTATCTGTTCTAGATACTCTTTTAACTCATACGCCGAATCTAGTTTGACGCAAACGCCGTCTTTCGTCGCGGTTGGCCGATCGCTATTTTTGACGTAACGTCTTACGTCTAAATACAAGTTATTTTTTAAACTTGCAATTTTTATCCCGAAATGTTTATGGCGGGAAAACTCTACGACTATATCCGTCCAGCCGTCGTCTACTGGCTTAGATGGATCGGCTTGAGATGGACCGGCTTGAGATGGACCTGGTTGAGATGGGCCTGGCTTGGATAGGGTGCTTTTGGGTGGCGCATCAACTGGTTTGAATGGCGATTGTTTGGAAGGGCGATCGAGTACCTCGTGGCATGTTAAATCTATGATATCAGGTTGATTCTTCGGGATGTCTACATCGAAACGAGTTTTCTTAATATTTACTTTATTTCCGAAATCTAATCGACGACGGACCTTATTGACCTGGCGGCAGGGGGGTGTTTCGGATTGGTTCTAAAAATTAAACTAAATTAAATGGTTTAAAAAATAGACTGAATTAATAAACTATTACTTTGCGGTCAAAATCCATCATGCCAGAATAATTTCCTAACAATAAACGGTCATTTAAAAAAGGTAATTCCCCAAATTTTAAAATGTACTTACAATTTCTTCAAGTCGAATGCAAGTTGTGAAATAAATGCAAATAAAGCGCGTCCCTCTATTTATAGTCGCAAAACCCCCTAGCGGGACGCTTAGGAACTTCTATAACACATGCTAATTTATCTAACGCTTTTATTAATACATGCGTAATTTTTCGTAGTAAACAAAAATCCTCTAGCGGGACGCTTAGGAACTTCTATAACACATGCTAATTTTCATAACGGTTTTAGGTACTCGTAATTTTTCGTAACGGTTTTTTATACAACATGTGGTAAATTGTTAGGAAACTCCATTTTCTAATGGTTTTGTAACAATTTTTACGTACTCTATTAACGCAACGTTTTTTTAAATATATCAATGTTTTCTCGAGAAAAATTCCATACACGAACCTAACCTCGAGCTATAGAAATAGTAAATCAAATATTTGGGTTAAGATTACCGGGTATAAAAGGCGAGATTTTTTCATGTTTTATCACATTTCGTTCCTGAACTACAATGTAAGTTGTAAAACGTCTTAATACGAACCTTTTCAAAAAAAATCAAATTTTAGGGCCTCCAATACTACGGCAGAATTTATTAAAGTAGTGAAGGGGAGAGGACGCGGAAGTAATGTACTTTTGATAATATACTGTAACAAGTAGTTGATAATTATTAAATTATAGGAGAAAACGCGGACCTAGGACCAGTTCTAAGTAATTATTTTCTATTTTTTATTATACTTTTATAAAATTTCTAACAATAGGACCCGACACGCTGCCACCACCCTCCACGCCTTCTGACCCACCAACACCAGGGAACTCCCCAACGCCCTCGAACTCTCCCACAATTCCATATCGGGAGATTTTGATCAACCCGTCATTGTCGGCGGAAATGCGAGTACTGGACTTGAGGAAAGGTAATTCGTTAAATATATTTCAATACGTATGAAATTATAATATGAATATTTTCTAGCGCCGGGGATCAAAATCATCGTGGAAGGGGGTAATATATTCAACATGTTTTATTATATTAGTAACTAATTTATGTAATTTTAGGTGGCGCCCTTAAAATTTTAATTTAAATAAACTGTTTATATTTATTTTTGTCTCTTTCTTAATAAACACGTTAGTTGTATCATATAAACCATTTTCATACAGATTGGTTAAAACGTACCATTCCTAATAAACCTTAACTTGTTAATCGACGCTTACAATTTCCCGCGCTTTTCTAACCGAAACACATGTTAAATTCGCGCCAAAACTTTAAGAGTTCAACCATATAGCTAACCGGTCAATTACCTCTAACGGTTAATTATAAAGGTACAAACATGTAATAGACCTATAGAGTACAAACTATACCCGTTTCCCCGCCAAAATCATGTCAAACATAAGTGTACATTAATAAACCTAAAGAGTTTAACCACTTGTTGATTTTTATACACGCGACGCTTACACTTTCCCGCCAAAAATTAATATTCAAACATATAATAAACAAGTATAACTACTTGTGATCCTAAACACATGTAACTATACTATCCATATAACAGGTCAATGACCCCTAACGGTAATCCACCTAGTTAAACAATACCACGCTCATTAATATTCACCCTTTTGACCTTGAACAGGTTGATTGACAGGTCGACTAACTAGGCTAATTAACACCTGTGTTCGTTACGCACGAGTGCACGCGTGACACACGCCCGAGGGGGGGTCGGCAACGCGATTCCCCGCCTCATTCCCCCCCCCCGTCACGCAGCTGGGGACGCGGTAGCCACGCCCCCGCTTGGCTAGGAAGGGGGTACATAACTACTGTTGGCATTACCATCGAGTAGAGTTTGTTGCAATCCGAAGTACTAGACTAAAAATGAATACTCAGTAATGCAATTTCTGCCAAGGTGAATTGGAATATCTCGGAAAAAGTGTCCGGTGACGGATTCAAACCAAACTATAACAATATTCAAAAAGTTATTGATTGGCCAGTACCTGAAGTTCAATAATTTTTGGGACTCGCATAATATTACAGACGTTTTGTTAAAACTTTTGCGAGCATTGCTACGTGCTCATGAAGCCAAAAACTCAATTCGATTTAACAGAATCGTGCGAACAAGCTTTTAATACCTTAAAAACCTATTTAACATCGAACCCTATTTTGGGATATCCAGATTTAAATAAAAAATTCAAGATTGAAACGGACGCTTTGAGTACGATAATCATTCGATTATCTCATTGATTCAAAATGGTCGGGAGACTGTCGTTTCTTGTGATAGTCGAACCTTGCATAAGAGTGAAAGGAACTATTTGACGGTCACGCGAGAAATGTTAGCCGTAATTGACATGGTGGAAAATTTTGGCCTTATCTATTCGGTAAGGTTGCGAAATATGAAGAGGCCCGGGGGGAAACTCACCAGATGGATACTGAAACTTGAGGAGTACGACTACACTGTTAGAAAACACGGCGCAATCTGCAAGCTTTTCAAAAAGAACGCACGAATCACAAAATAACACACCAGGTTTGCGCACTACATTTCATATCTGCACTGATCATAAACTGACTTTCCAAAATTGTATGGTCGGAACGAAGATGCGCAAAGATAATCGAGTTTGCACACAAAACGGCTAATAGTAACAGTGTTTCAGAATTTATAGCCCGGTGTACCTAGTAACAGAGACCATACCACCGGAGGTCTATCATCAGTCTTGAAAACACGTGTTTTTAAAACGCGTGCTTCGACAACTCATATTTATTTAATTGGCAGACGATTGACGGCGCATGCTTTGATCTATGAAAGTGCATCGTCTACTTGGGACCTCTAGCCCGACCACAGCCGCAAGTAGCAGAAAGTTTTCTCTTACACATCTATTTGGGAGCTTTGGTTAGTATAATGTAATTTTGACAGTTCGGTTATATTTCTGCAGTTCTAATCAATAGTGTGCAAAAGTGGAAACATATTTATATAAGTACAATTTTGGTTAGAAGGGTTCAATCTTGAGAGGTCATTTATTTTTGGGCAGCTTTGGTTAGCAGTACCCAAATTTAGACGAGTCATTTACTTTGCGAAGCTTTGATCACTTTATAGGGCTCGAACTAGGTAAGTATTTATTTGCAATTGTGCAGCTCTATTTAGATTAATGTAATCTTAAGAGGTAATGTTTTGTGTGTTAATTGGAACAATAGCCCCGCCACTCCCTTTGTTACCCTTTCCGCCCCCCCCCCCCCCTTAAAGTACTTTTTAAGGATATTCCAATGGTGTAAATTATTTCCCACAAAGCATTATTAAATAAGTTGGCAAGCCAAAATATACCTCACCTCGGAAGAATTGTCCCTAGTGGTATTATTTCTCGGGACGACCCTTAAAGATATCTCCGCAATTCAGAGTTATTTACAAAAAACGTAATCCTAGTTCAATCCCGCCCGGTATAAAATTTTAATTTTATTTAAAATAATTGAGACGAAACCACCGAGTTTAATTTATTCAGAATAATATAAATTAAGTAGTTACAACAGCGAATTAGACGTTCTAATACAATGCACAATTAAATTTAACCCTATACCTATAAATGGTATTTGTATTTTTCTCGCTTACGAAATACTTGCCGCATCTTTAACGCTCATTTTATTTCAACACTCGCCCTTGATGAAGATACCGTAGAATAGCTTTATTCCACATCTGGTAGTGGACGACTCGTAGACTTCCTGTTGACGTTGTGACACATAACGCATGAAAAACACCAATACCGTCCAATTTCCAATATCATGTTATGTCTCGCACACCCAGGAAATCAATGACTGCATTAGGAATCGTACATGTCTAAATAACCCCACCAATAAAAAATGTATTAACAAGAAGCAAAAAACTTACCATTCACAAAAAACAGAAAGCCACTTGACTAAACGACAGCTCGAATATCAATAAATGACCGTAGACTGAATAGTTGGGGCTCTTTATAAATAAAAACAAACGAACCCTATTGATGAACTGCATTAAACATATTAATGAGTCGAGAAAACATTTCATATAAATTACTAAGTAATGACGACCCAGTTAAAAACCAGACCAACATAAGTGTAAGAGCACGATGTATACAACTCAAAATTTTCTTCATAAATGAACCATTACGCTTGAAAACTAACACGCTAAACACACAATAGATAAAAATTTACGACTGAAAAAACGAAATAAATGACAAAAAAATAAGTGTTCTACTCTTTAACCATTTTATCTGCTGACTGCGCTAAAACAAGATTTAACCTTTTAATTTTCCAACGTAAAACATTTAGACTTTAAAAACTATTAATATGATATTCCGCTTTAGCTGAGCTTATAATTTTCTTTGAAACGTAACATGTTTCGGTGGTTCTGTGGTAGAGCACTCGCCTGTGGGCGTTTGAGTTTTCGGAGAGTGCAGGTCGTTCGATTTTGCTCTCCGTGTTTCGTCGCGCTAAGCCTAAGCTTGCCTTTTGCCTGTTTATTTTTACTATCTGTTATTTTTCGTTAATTTAATTTTATAGTTGTTAATTTTTTAATCTCGTTACCCCTCCTGGGTGTTTCTACCAAGGATGGAAGCTCTAAAACTGTTTTATCGATTTTAAGCGAAATCTACCAAGTTTTGACGTTGTTTCTACGGCCGTTATTGCGAATTTTGGATTGGATTGTGTTTCTTCTCTCGTTACCTGTGATGAGGGTGGTTATATTCTAACCCTGGAGAATGTAGCCGATGTCGTTGGGCCCACAAGGGGTCGTAGGTGGTGCCTTGGGTATTAGCCTAGCTGATTATTAATAACTGGTGGCTTTACCGGGGAGTCGGGGTTAGGCTCTTGTAACCCATCACGGGCGGTGGCGCACTGGGAGATGTTAGCTCCGTCTAAATGGTCCTATCTCCAACCTCCGACTTCGGTCCGGTGTGGGCTGGTAACTAGGCTTCGGCCCAGGCTGACGGAGAGGGGCCAGGCAAACTGGCCGTTTCGGCGGATTGAGTAGCCAGTTGTGGGGCTGCGGGCATTCGTATGAGGGCACGGCGGACCCATCTCCCGGCCTTTTGGAGTTCCACCGGGATATCCGGTGCCAGCTGTGCGGTCTTATTTTTTGCGTCCTCGTTAATTGCGTCGAAAAACGTAATTTTTAAGAACCAATGAGGTTGCAGTGTTATTTGATTTTATTAAAGCGGAGGAGCATACCGGGAGCCCCAACGGGTGGAATAGGAGAAACGCTAAAAATAATGTCGACATATTCATCCTCCCTGAATATAAATAAATACATTCTTTTTATTACTACACAAAACAGAATAGCCTTGACTACCAGATTTTCTTATTTTTGGTTCTCTCAAACGCTATACACAAGAAGTGGCAGCACCACCAGCTAGATCTGTGACGGACCTTGGTTCGGGAATATTTGAGACCGAAACGAGGCGAGATGGCGTTGCGGCACCACGCTCGTCCGAGGTAGAGCCTTTGATCAAGGGTCTGATAATAGCAAATTAGAGTTAAATATTTACTATGTTTAAATTAAAACAAAATACAAAAATTAACCAGTTTTAGCGCCCGCTAATACGCTACCTATCTAGTTTTTGACTGCAACCAAAAGACGGAGTAGCCATAGTTTTCGGTCGCGAATAGTTACAAACTTATTGATTTTTCCGGTTTTTAAAGTACTGTGTAAAATTATGTTTTAAAAATATGTTTCTACAAATTTTGCATTTTGTTGGTATAATTTGTTTTGGAACTAAGGAAAAGCAACCAAGTAGATGCGGGGGCAAAATGCAAATAAACGTTTGTTTACCGGAAACGAGGAAAAAGGTAGCCCATGTGGTAACACTGTTTAGGAGTCGAAGCCACCATCATACTGCTGTTCCCTTAGACATAGGAACTATACTAATTATAACAAAAACAGTTCTTCGAACTGAAAAAACATTTTAGAGCTCGTTAAATGTGCAGCCTTAAAGGGAGTTTGAGTTTTAAATTATTTTTCTATGCAGGCCTTAGTTCGGCACTTTTATTAGAGACACTACAAACATTTAATTTTTCATTTTAGAAAGCACTAATTTGTTAACAAATTATAAAATTGGGATGCAATTCTTGTAAAGCACCACGTCTCATAAATGGGCATATATTATAACAAAAACAGTTCTTCGAACTGAAAAAACAGTTTAGAGCTCGTTAAATGTGCAGCCTTAAAGGGACATATATTATTTTTATTGTTGATTAATATGTCAAGTTCATTTAAAGTATTAAAAAATATTCCTGTGAACAACAGAATGACGTCATTCCGCCTTTCAAATCACAGTCCACTGCTCCTCCAATTTTTAACACAAAATCTTTGATCCAATTTTGCCCACAAAGATATCCATATTTATATTTATTTTCTTCCCTACACATTTAACATAAAATTTTTAAAATTTATTCTTATTATTATTTTATTTTTGTTGCAGATTATTGCAATAAATAAATAATAAATAATAAGAAATTTTAAAAAATGTATGTTAAATGTGTAGGGAAGAAAATAAATATAAATATGGATACCTTTGTGGGCAAAATTGGTTCAAAGATATTGTGTTAAAAATATGAGCAGTGGACTGTGATTTGAAAGGCGGAATTACGTCATTCTGTTGTTCACAGGAATATTTTTTAATACTTTAAATGAACTTGACATATTAATCAACAATAAAAATAATATATGTCCCTTTAAGGCTGCACATTTAACGAGCTCTAAACTGTTTTTTCAGTTCGAAGAACTGTTTTTGTTATAATATATGCCCATTTATGAGACGTGGTGCTTTACAAGAATTACATCCCAATTTTATAATTTGTTAACAAATTAGTGCTTTCTAAAATTAAAAATTAAATGTTTGTAGTGTCTCTAATAAAAGTGCCGAACTAAGGCCTGCATAGAAAAATAATTTAAAACTCAAAAAATATTTTTATATTAGTTCAACCACATAAAACCAAGAATGAATTTATTTATAATAAAGGAGAATGAATATGTCGAGATTATTTTTAGCGTTTCTCTAATTCCACCAGTTGGGCCACCCGGTATGCTCCTCCGCTTTAATAAAATCAAATAATACTGCAATCTCATTGGTTCTTAAAAATTACGTTTTTCGACGTGATTAACGCTGCAGCGAGGACGCAAAAAATAAGACCACCTCCATTTTCCCTCCCCTCCCCCCTTAGCGTGACGGGGTTAGGGGCTCAACGTGTCCGTCGATAGTCTCGACATATTCATTCTCCCTGAGTATAAAAAAATACATTCTTGATAAAACTTATTACCTTAGCTGCGCAAATATTCAGCCCGTCGTTTTGCCTCCTTGGCATTTCAAATTTTAAAGCTCGAAAATTATTAGTTGTCAAACTTAACAGCCGTCAAAAAATTAAACATTCAAAAATACTGATAGTTTAGTTCAACCAAAGATAATACGTATACTGTATTCGATATCAGGGTGCCTTACATTGACTATAAGCCATGAAGCTGTTACCGAATTCCAAGCGAAATTCCGAAAAGTCGGGCTGCTAAATTAAGCCAGTGATAATACCAAGAATGTATTTATTTATACTCAGGGAGAATGAATATGTTGAAATTATCGACGGACACGTTGAGGCCCTATCCCCGTCACGCTAAGGGGGGGAAGAAGGCGGTGTTATTTTTCGCGTCCTCGCAGCAGCGTTTACGCGTCGAAAAACGTAAGTTTTAAGAACCAATGAGATTGCAGTATTATTTGATTTTATTAAAGCGGAGGAGCCGTGAAGCCTGGTTGACCATTGACGTTGTTCGTCCATTCACGAAGTGTGTTGGGATGAGGTAAACAAAGATGTTTTCTCAAGAAATAGTAGGCTTTTTGTTAATAGAAATGCACCGTCATTGCAAAGCTTCGAATTGGCTGAGGGTATTTTGGTTTTTTCTGATTTTTTGGTCCTGTTTGATGCAAAAATTTAAACAATTCAATTGAAGTTGGTCCGAATATTTCCTCAATATCCAGAGAAGATTTTGTTTCTTCATTTGATGAAGTACGTGCTTGAGGGAAGAAAGTTTTTTTCAGTTTTGCGTTTCATGGCTTGCTTGGTAACTTTAAGTTTTTTTTAGAGCTTGAACTCTATTTCGCCTTTGGGTTAAAGCCTTTTGGAACACAACATAGCAATTGAATTATTTTTTTAAATCTAGCAAACATTTAAACGTATCTTTGATATTCACAACGCATTTCGCGCAAAAGCACGTATCTTGCTTATTTTTAGCTCCTATCTCACTACATGACGTGAAACCACGTATCTCTAAAAATTCCCCTTTAGCAAAATATTTTTAAATTAAAATCCTCATGAATTCAATATTGAAACAAAACTATTTAACTCAAAAATTAACTCACGTGTAAAAACCTAACACGCGATTTCACAAGTCCCTGCAAAATTAAAAATCCATTTTTCTCAAAAAGGCCACCGAAAAGATACGTGGTTTTGTTTTAACGGCGACGATAATGGGTAGATGTTTGGCATGATTTCTATTGGAAAAATTAATTTTGTTCTAATTTTAATATTGTGCTATACTTTTTATTTCTTACCTCAACAGTTTTTATTTGATTCTTTAGTAATTGAGGATTAACACTACATGATTCCTTGAAATATTTCTACAAAATTGACAAAACAAGTTCTAAATAAACTTCCCTAGGTAAGTATTTAAAATTTCTAACTACCCACATGATCATGATTTCTCTTTGCATTTTCCAGTGATTTTTCAAAGTAAACACGTTCTTCTACATCATGCATACCAGTTCCATTAACTTGGATAGATTCATCGCCAATCACTATAGACTACCAAGTTTAAATAACATTAACCATGGTATATGTAAATCTTCCAAGCTTACTCTTTAAAAAAATTATATTTATTATAAGGGCAATTATACTTACTTCCGAGTGTTTATCATCTTTGGATAGTATGTCTAATTCGAGGGAATATAAATCCAGATCTGGCTGCTCTGACACACTTGGAGACGCTGCGACATCTAATATTTCCGATAGCTGGTTACTGGAATCAAACTGCAGGGTATCTGAAGTTTCCATTGTTTCATGCTTGCTATAGCTCCGCTACAAAGTCGGTTAGTATGTATATACTGGGTGTCTCAATTTGCTCGATCAGGCCATTTTTCTTAAAATGTATTTATGCTATTGTTTATTTGTTAGGTATGGAAGGCTTTGGTTTCTAAATTTCAGAAAAATTTAACGATTTTGTGCCGTTTTGGAAAATTTATTTTTTCACCGGTAGGTGTCACGCAAAATGTTTCAATAGAAAAGTTGTAGGGCATAGTCGAAAGTGTAAAAATAATTTTGGTTCGGTTGAAAAAGACCTATGTTTCACTGAGTTTGGAGGTCGGGGGAAAAAACAAGTGTACTAGCAGGCCTTTAACGTAAACAATCGTACATAATCACAACACACATGTACATTTATTTTAGGGAACTTATGCTTTCAGCTATTTAGTTAATAATCAGATCTGCAAAAAGTTATTATTAAAAAAATTTATTACGTTCAACACCTAATTAGACAAAGTAGACAAAGACCGCGTCTTCCATTTCGACGTGGTTACGAGTAAGATCATCAAACAAAGATTTGTAGACCAAAAATTACGCTTATTTTTCTTTTGTTGTTTTTTAACGTGAAATATCAATTGTCCGAGTAGTATTTAAAGCGATTACATTTCAAAGTTCAATCATTATCTCAGCTTGGCCGATTGTTGTCCAGTATATATATATATATATATATATATATATATATATATATATATATATATATATATATATATATATATATATATATATATATATGCCTCTTTACACTCGAGATCAGCGCGCTCATATGCTAGAATTATTTTACGGATAAGGTCGTCGTAATGCTACTCTAGTAAGTCAGTTATTTAGACGAAGATTTCCCAATTGCAGACCAAGTCATACCTTTTTTACTAAAATTATTAAACACTGAATTATATACTTTTGTCCCAGTTGAATTAAATGTTAGATCACTTTTTTCCCTCGCAAAAACCGAAGGAATTGAGTCTTCCTGAAGAATTTTCCGTGTGGGATCTTTCGCGTTTTTGCCGATTCTGTAAAGTGTTTTCCACAAACAAAGTAATACTTTCTGGGTATTAAGTTCAATTGATTTATTGCCTTAAGCCACTTTGAGCACAAGTTTAAGTTAGATTGAGGTAATCTTTATTATGAAAAATGAACAATATAAGGTTTTAAACTAAGATCTGAAATTTTTATGATAAAAACAAGAAATACTTGTGAAATGGTATTTTTTCCTTTAGTGACCGACTTTTACAATTGGGAACCCCTCAAGTTTGTACGATTTTCAATTGGTTGAAGTTTAAATTTACGTAAAATATTTTTTTCGGATTGTATTTTACCAAAAACTAACTTAATTTTCGTAAATTAAACAATTTTTACAAGTCTCAGTAAGCCAATATGTTTTTGCGTCCAGCGTTCGAATTTTCCGCTTTTTATAGTTTCTCCATTCTCCACCAAACGATTTGGTGGCGCCACGGTTGTCCATATCACGCATGAGACGCGCGCGGGACTGAAAACTGGGCACAAAAAGCTAGTGCCTTCAGAGTCTGCAATACTCCGTCTAGGTATAAGTATAGTTCCTATTTATATGGGTGTTCTCGATTTTGCCTAAAAATTCTATTGTTTTCTTCACAAATAAATTTATTTATTTAACTGAAATTAATAGCTTGCGTGGAGGTAAAAATGAAATTTACTTACATTTCAGGATATCAAACCTAACGGAAATGTTTTGGAACCAAAATGGTTGTTTTGTTTTTGTTTTATTAATGTTTAAGTAAGCCCTGGTGAGCCTGACTTTTCATTTAAGGGATGACGATGACCGTAGAGGTAGGCCCTGTTGAAATTGTTTGTTTGAGTAAAACGCAAATTTCGCCTAGGGTAGGGCCAAAATATCCAGCTAGATAAATTCAAACTATACAGCTATAATAACTTTATTTTTAAACCTCGTTGACACCTAAGCAATATTATCGGACTTCACGCGTAACGCCGCAACGTAATGGGAAAGTTAATAAGGTTTTTGGCCTACATTTTGTCCAGTTTTAATGTTTAACGTTACACTAAAATTATCTAACTTTGCACACTCAAATTTCTGGGCACTTAAGCTCATAAAACATCTGTGCAGATTATGTCAAAAATCAGTGCTTTCTCAGAGTCAGCTCTCTGCACATGATTTTGGGCAAAGTTGTATAATTTTTTTTACGATCATTGAATTTTTACACTACTCAATTAAAATATAATTTAATACTCAAATTGACGATCATTGATTCGGATATCTGTTATAAAAGAATTAAAACAATAACTCAAAGAACCACAGCACCCTACGTCAACTAGTCACTTTTGAAGCCAATTATCGGTGGCCGGGTTAACAGCTCCCTGCATTTATTAAAACCGTTAACCCAAGCAAGTTTCTTGGGAAGGGGAAACTGAATAGCTTGGAGGAAAAGCCTCCAACCAGCGCGGAGGTAACTTACGAATTCCACGTGGAAGAAGTGGCGCCGGTTTTCCATTAAGTGCCACAAGTTTGGCTCATACCCGGCTCCTCTTGCTTTGAGGTGAGAGTGCTTATACCACTTCACAACCCCACTTCCAGAAAACAAAAAATTTCGTTCAGATATTCCTACAGTTGAACGGTTCCGCCCTTTTAGGACTCATCGGTTTGTAGATCTGGATTTTTTCGTTAAGATGCTGATATCAGAACCGGTTTTTCCATCCCCACTTTATCAAAGGTTTGAAATGCAGTCAATCGTTTTTAATATTTATTTTCATTTCCCACTGCACCGTTAGAAAATAATTGCGCAAAATCGTTTGCACGATGTTGAATCTTAGATTGCACGGATTTGGAGCTATTCTGAAGATTTTTAAACATATGCTAATTTTCATTTCAATGTTTAAATATTAATATTAAGAGGTCCAACTTGGGACATAATACGATCAAATTTGGAACAAAACGGGGCCAACCTTAAAACGTCAACCAGCCAGTATTAAGCGTATCTAATTTTTTTAATTTAATCGTAAAACCGCTTAATTAAGAACAAACATTTCGCTGTAGGTGGAACAAATATTGCATCAAGTTTGTACCATTTTAAATCAATTAGCAAATCGAAAGAGACATCTAGATGACCTTAAAGCAGCTTTAATAAATGTCTTTCTCGGTTTATTTCCTCCCCTACGCGCATGCGCGTGTGGCTGTATATAATAGTGAAGTGTTTATGTTAGTTTTATTTGTAAGCCTTATTAGGTATTTAAGGCTACATTTTCTTTTAACCGATAATTATCAGTTATTTATTCAAATCAAGTGTGCCTTTTTCTGATGAACCGATTGCAGTTTTATGTTATAATTATTTTTGGCGAATATAATCATATTGCCACTATAGTTAGTTGTATGTTCTCAAGACGCACTATTAACAGTAGACCAACTCACAGCACCGTTCTCCGAGTAGTTTCCGAATTTAACAACACTGCAAATATCAATCCTATGTTTCGTGGACAAAGGCGTCATAACATCGACATGGAAGACACTATTTTCGACTACTTTGTTGCGAACCTTTGATCAAGCGCAAGATTGGTAACAGAATCACAACTACCATCCTTACCTTGTGACCCTACGACAGGCAAATCGTGACAGACATATGCCGGAATGACTTTTGCAACTGGTTCATTAACATGACTGAAGAAGATCCGGATTCGAGAGATGGGCCGTTCATTGGCCTAGACAACCATATGCGGAATGATGCCATACCACACTTTGAATTTACTCATCACCACCAAATACATTTCTTGTTAAACGGTTTCGCATGTTGGTCGGGAATCATGTAATCAGCCCAATTTGTATTCCTAATTTTCTTAATGAGTAGAACCTTTTAGCATTACTTCGAAATTGTATTTTTCATTATAAATCCTGTTAATATAACAATCTTATTAATGTAAAATATACAGGTTTAATTCGTCATTTAAAATGTACATTAGGTATTATTGTTAAATTTATTCGGTAAAATTATATTAATGACTTTTATGCTTTATAAAATAGGTCTTTCGAAACTATTTATATTATCGTTCAAAAGAGTCAGTTTTACTGAGGGTCGCGTAAATTTTACAAGTTAAGATATTATCTGAAAATACAAATTCGTATCTGTATATTTTACTGACATTTATTTGTCGAATTAACAAGAATTGGCTTGTACTTTGAATTATAAACCCTGTTGATATAGCAATCTAGATAATGTAAAATATACTGGTAGGCGGTAAACTTTATCAAATACCATATATTACAATTTATAACTATATTCAAGTACTTTTTACGAGAGGATCAGTACAACTAACGTTAAAAGCGAATAATTTAACGGTTCCTCGCTTAAACTTAACACCGAGAAAATATATTAAAAACATTTGGGCTTAACTAGCCGGGATACCCGGTATTTCCCGGGGAGATAAGCCTATTACAGTAAAAATAAATTATTTCCCGAGGAAATACGCCTATTTCAGAGCAGGTTTTCAAAGGGAAATATGTGTATTACCGAATTGTGCATTTATTTCCCGGGATAATGCCTAACACGTTTAACACGATGTTAGAACGCTGGGATAACTTTCTCTACGCATAGCAGGGTACCCTATAAAACCAACTGATTATTGACAATTTTAATCAATAATAAGTTGCTTACATAATAATTTGTCTTTTATTATACGGCTTAGTGTCTATAGAAGAAGCTTTTTAAACAATTGCTATAATTTAAGCGTTTTTCGTGAGTATGGCCAAAGAATGAAGAAACTCGGTCTTTTGGCTAAGACCAAAGTGTAGTATCGTTTATAAATAATGCTAGCCCAGTTACATAATCAAGAATTAATCGTTGAAAAAAACTAATAATCTGTAATAATATGCATTTCAGAACTTATGTTTAATAAAAATTTAATTTGTAAAATTTAGTCGTTTGCTGTGTTAACTTACTAACCATACTGATGTAAACATTACTAGTAATTAATTGTAAAAAAACGAATGCTCATTTTTTATTTACAGTTAGTAAAAGTTAAAAACCAATTACAACAGCTTGTTTTAAAAAGTAAGGGATGGATTTGTAAAAACCACAATAATGTAATATCAAAGGATATGTAGCCCATATTTGACATTATTGATTACTGTTTAAACTATTTTTTTCCTCAGTGAATATTTCGTCGCTTTTAAAACCAAACGACGTATCTTTTTAAGATTTGTGAATAAAGTTACGTGGTTTTGTGTTAACGACGACGATTTTTCGTTTTAACAAGAACTTTCTTGTACTTTTAAATATAAACCCTGTTAATATAACAATCTATGTAATGTAAAATATACAGTTTGGCGGTAAAATTTATCAGATACCATTTATTAAAATTTTAAATTATCTTGAAGTAATTTTTATAAGAGGATCAGTAAAAATAATGTTGAAAGAAAATAATTTTTACGTTTCCTCGCGTAAAATTTACACTGAAATTTTATATCATAAGGTTTTCTGAAAATGTTATAAGGAAGTACAAAACGTATTTTATTTCATTGAATACAAAAGGTTTTATGGTCAAATAAATCTATTTATTAATGTTTTTAAGGAATTTGTACAGTCAGACTCCGAAAGTTTGGTAATTAGGCCATAAACTTTAAAGCACACTTTAACGAGGTTTCTTATTTTGAAATGTTTTCAAAAGTTACGTATCTCGACTTACTTGACTCTTGCTCTTACACAATATTATTAATTTAAACCGATTTTAAGCAAATAAACTAATTAAATTTTAATGGATATATTTAAGTATGTTTTATCTTAATTAGAATTAAGATAAATATACCTCAATATAACCATTTAAATGTAATTAGATGATTTGCTTGAAATCGGTTTAAATTAATAATATTGTGCAATAATATAAACAAGCCAATGTGTTTTATTAAAATAATAATATATTCTTATTATCACTATTTTAATAATAATATAATTTTAAAAAATACGTAATACCATGAAACTACACGCAATTTTAAGTCTACAGACCGTGGCGTATTGATAAATTTTGTCCCCCCCCCCCCACAAGATATCAAGATATTAATTTTTAACTCTGTGTATTAATGTCTATTTTTAGTCTAAACATATGATTTACTTCCTGTTTATTTTGATGAATTTTGGTCTAAAACTTGCGGATTCAGTGTAATGTTAATTCCTCCCTGTTACAAAGGGATTTGTTTCTTGCAAAGAGTTCATAAATATTCATTCATTCATTCATTCATTCATTCATTCAGAGCCCTTTTATTTGTTATGAAGATTTTGCACCCCCTTCCCCTCGAGCCTATTCATAGCGTTTTCAATCGTTTAGATTTGCACGCCCCCCCCCCCCCCCCCAATTGACCTTCTTTAGTGGGCCCTTAAAACGAAACGGCCTCCTATTTGTCATGGGCCCCGGGCGGTCGCGGGCTCTGCGGGTCCTTAGTTACACCACTGTCTACAGACTTAATGTAAAAAGAGCTTTACCGTGTAAAAATTTAAAAATATTTTTTGTTTGTTTTTTTAAAAAAAGTAATATAGTCATTTTACTAGTATTCATTTAGTATAAAATACGTACTATGAGGTAATATTTAGTGTGAATATACATTAATATCTAAATAATGCTAGCCCAGTTACAAAAACAAGAATTAGTCGTTGAAAACAACAATTATAATCTGTAATTATGTATTACAGATCTTATGTAAAGTCAAAATGAAAGTTGTAACATTTAGTCTTTGGTTGTGTTAACTTACTAACCATGCCCATGTAAGAATTACTAGTAATTACATGGAAAAAATACGAATGCTCATTTTTTATTTACAGTTAGTAAAAGTTAAAAACCAATTACAACCGCTTGTTTTAAGAAGTAAGGGATGGACTTGTAAAAACCACAGTAATGTGAAGTGAACTATATAATACGAAAGGATTTGTATATTTTACATTATTGATTACTGTTGAAACTACTTTTTTCTCTCTGAGTGGACGCCTTTTAAAAACCCACGGGATTTAAACGGAAAAATAATTCAAGCTTTCATCTGGTATCTCGTGATAATATTCAGAGCGCGTTTCATTATATGCATCATCGTGCTGATAGCTGCACTGCGGCTGAAAGTAGAAGAATTAAACCATCCTTGTTATAACTATTATTCATTAAAATATTTAAACGTATGTTGTCATAAAAAACTATTGCGAAAGTTTGTTAATTTTTTGAAAATTTTCAGTTTAAAAAACCCCTTTACCCATAATAAAAACCCTGAAAACTTAAGTATTTTATATTAAATAGATTTTAAGAAAAATGGCTGGACCGAACCATTCGAAACAACCTGTATACAGGGTGTCTTCATTTGATCGGCCCAGGCATTTTTATCAAAACTATACTTTCTAGAAATGTGACATTTTCGGATTGTACTCTCTCGGTGGAGATCGTTGTGATTTGTAAATTTCAGAAAAATCGTGAAATTTTTCATAGCTTTTGAAGTGTAAGGTTTTGGTAGCCGAAAAGTTTCTATAAGCAAGTTGTAGAGCATACTCGAAAACCTATAATAGAATTGGAATGGTGGAAATCTGACATTTCGTCACTGAAATAATTGGTCATGAAAAACAAACCATTCGGTACTACCCAAATGTTTTTACGCCTCACGTAATCGTAATGATTGTATTGTCTGTTAAAAATTAAAATTTTGAGCCAATCATTGTTTTATTATTACAAATTAAGTTTTAGAAAAAATTGAAGGAAGTACAATTGGACCCGGCACACGTTTTCTAGGGACAATAGACTGGTGTTTTTTATTCAACAAGAAAAAGTAGGTCTTACGAGGTTTAAAAAAATGTCTAATTTATGCCAACTGAATTTCCGAAAGCCGTTTTTGCACTTCTTTTTCGTCTCAAATGTGGCTCCGTTTTAGTATTTAAAGTGCCACCGCTTTTTTTAAAATAATTATCTCAACGTACTCCGGTAAAAAATATGAATCGTTATACTCGTGAACAGTGGTCCTGGATGGTTGAGTTATACTACGGTGATGGACATCGAAACGCGCGTGTACCAAGTCGGTTGTTTGAAACGTTATATCCTGACCGTCAACCAAATCACAACACTATTATCCGAGCTGTTGCTGACTTCGAAGATGACGGCAGTGTGAATACTAGCTTTCGCGGACTTGGAATTCATAAAAATAATATGGAAGAAACAGTCATCGCCTACTTTTTCGCTTACCCTCGAGCAAGTACAAGAATGGCTTGCTCCGATTTCGACTTGTTAAAGTACTATATCTGGCACTTCACGATGGTGATCAGCGACGTAGGTTGGATTTCTTTAACTGGTTCAGTACCAGGGCGGACGAAAACGAAGATTTCCTCCGTTTGATCCTGGCATCCGACGTGTGCTCCTTTGGGAAAGACGGCCATTTTAACCGCCAGAATAACCATATGTAAAACGATGAAAATCCGCACTGGGGATTTCCTCACCACAATCAAGTATGATTCCGCTTTAACGTCTGACCAGGTCTATTTGGAGATCGCGTCATTCGACCATTTTTTCTTCCGAATCTTCTTAATGGGGTGAGCATTAGAAGATGTGCCTTTAGTTGACCTCCCACGCCTTTGATTACTGCATGACGGTGCAACTCCTCACCAGTAAAGAGGTGTGGTACATTATCTCAACACCGAGTCCCCTAGGCGTTGGATTGGCCAAAATGGTCCAGCGCAAAGGCCTCCTAGGTCCCCAGATTTGACACCGCTGGACTTTTATATGTGGGGATACGTCAAGGAGGAAGTGTAAAAGACGCCAGTCTCTAACGAAGACGAGTTGCACCAGAGAATCATTGCAGCTTTCCAACTCGTAACTCCAGATATGGTCCGTTCGTTCTTTCCAAATTATGCTTCATCGCGTACGGATATGTATAGCAGCGGGCGGTGGCATTATTGAACCTTATTTATAAGACACTTTCTGTAATTCCTTCTTAAATGGTTTTTGTTCTTAAACTTAATTTGTAATAATAAAACAATGGTTTGGCTAAAAAAATTCATTTTTAGCAGACAGTACAATCATTACAATAACAGGAGGCGTAAAAACATTTGGGTAGTTCCATCTTGTTTGTTTTTCATTATGCGCCGTAACCTCTTTTTCCGCTCCCCAAAACTTATTTAAACATTATTTAACTCCATTATACCACCCCCACCCCCCCCCCCCCCCCACATTGACTTTTGCTCTCAGGTTTGGAAACCGTATCTCAAAACTGACGTCCTCGCTCTCCAAAAAGCGCAAAATGCATTCTCCAAACTTCGCCATTCCTTAGTAAACCTGCCAGCCCCCTCCCACATACGTATATTACACATTGACCCTGTTCACCTCCGTCATCGTCTTATCATCTGTGTTTACTCCATGATTTCTTTTACAATAACCTGACGCTAAACCTCAAGGATTTATTTACCATTCACTCCTCGCGCACCCGCGGCCATTCTCTCACAGTTTACAAATCCCGTGTTCTCTCTTCCACCCGTCAGAATCATTTAACTTCTAATGTTATAGATAATTGGAACTCTTTGCCTCGGGATATTATTTCTATCTCGAGTCGTTCCACTTTCAGACGTCATACCGCGACATTTATGCGCTCCCAAACGCATGATCCGTAACAGTACCTATTCCACTTAGTCTCATCCCCTTCTTTTATTATTGTATTATATTTGCTTTTTATTGTCTGCTATTTGTTATTACTATTGTATACAGTCTATATCTCTCATTTGTACGAAGCTCTTAAAGAAGCCCACCACTGAAGGCTTCTTCAGCATTTTTCTTTGAAATAAATAAAAAAATTAAGACACCCTGTATTATAAGTCCTATTATATATGTTTTTCGTCCATGAATATTGAACTTCATCATCACCCTTGGTTTCCTCTATTAAAACGAAAGGCGTAGCTTTATTTCATTTGAGACCAGTGAAACGATGCGAAGAGCACCAGTTGTCTTCATAAATTCCAGGTACGCTCGGAATAAGAAAGACTGAATTCCTCAATTTTTCAGCGAGATTTTTCATTGCTTATATTCTTGTACGAAAACTTTAACTTTTATAAAACTTGAGTTTTATGTTTTATTAATATTGTACGTATTTATAAGGAACTATACACATTTTATAATGTGATAAATACAGCTTAACAAAAGATAATGGCATATGTAAATCTTCACTTTATAAACCAGGAGTCAATCGTAGAATCGATGTGGAAACTTTAGGGGCTCTTGACGTTGTTTCATTTATCGTGCGCATTCGAAATTTAATTAAATTAAATTATTTCAGTAAAATAAAGGATACTGCTGTCGAATATTAACGTACAAAATTAGTTCAAGGTCATATTATGATATACTAAGAACTATGGTTTTACTTATCTTTTGATAAAAACTGTTATTTAAGTTAAAAATCTATTGCCGAAAAAAATATAAATAATTTCTTTATTGTTTAATTAATTATTATTAATTAATTAATACACCCTATTTAGAAAATAAAATGGCATTCATTACATATAAAAGTACTTGCGTGAAAATGAATAGAAAAATATATCATACGTAATTCTTTACCTCAGTTCAGTGAACAAATATTTATTGTTTTTTTAATTTTTATAGGAAATGGTTTAGCAATAAGTTGTATGTCTAATATTATCTTACACCAGATATAATTATAAATAAGGCTCGAATTATTGCTTATTCTTGCTTTTCTGCTCACACAACGTCAACAGAAAGCGAGGGACACCGAAAATGGAAAAGAACATTACTACAAAGTATGTCAGGATGGGTGAAAAATTGCTATTCACTCTACCAAGAATGTATTAATTTATACTCAGGGAGAATGAATATGTCGAGATTATTTTTATCGTTTCTCTAATTCCACTCGTTGGAGCCCCCGGTATGCTCCTCCGCTTTAATAAAATCAAATAATACTGCAATCTCATTGGTTCTTAAAAATTACGTTTTTCGACGCGATTAACGGTGCAGCGAGGACGCAAAAATACGACCGCCTCCTTTTTTCCTCCCCCACCCCCTTACCGTGACGCGGTTAGGGGTTCAACGTGTCCGTCGATAGTCTCGACATATTCATTCTCCCTGAGTATAAATAAATACATTCTTGGCTCTACTAACTTAGCTACCCGAATATATGCTTACCTTTATTTATTTGCGAATTCAACTACTCAGAATCAAACGAAGAGCAATCTACAATTTAACTTCCGTAATTAAATAATCAATAGAAATAATAATAAGTAGCTTTTTAATTTTTGCATTAAATTGATAATTGCGAGTAATTAATACCAACTATGAACTAACTTAAATAACCTTAAATATTTCGTTCATTATGTAAATTATACACTAAAATAGGGAAATTTTAAGATGAAATTACATTTCATTCAATAAAAGCATTAAATAAAATGATGATTAATACATAAATAATTTAAAGTACTTTTCAAAATAGGGTAAAGTTTTTTTATTAGCAGTAATAATTACAATTAAAGACTAACTTTTCAAATCAGAATAACTTAGCCCGATCTTAAGAGTGACGCAAACTCCCACGAATTTAGTTAGCTCTAGCGAAAAGGGTTCTGAATTTTGGTCAACTACTTGGGCCATAGGCTTAAATGAGGGTTTGTTCTATTCCTGAAACTAAATATATCCGAGACTAACTATAGAAAATATATGCATGAATAAATGAAATTGTGATTATAACATAATTTTGGTCCCTTCGACTTCAGGGGAAAGACAAAGCTTACAGGAATAATTGCTAATTATTAACCGAGTGTTTAGAATTAACTACCACATGCAAGTGTCAAATAAGAAAAATATGAAGGAAGCTTATACGAGCGTATTTAGAAATATATTGAATTATTACAAAAACAATTTTTTTAATTTTTCACATTCACATAAACTGACTTTAGAGGTAGGACGTCTAGATGCAAATTTTAAATGTTGGCAATAAATTTAATTTTGGCTTTCATGAGGTCCTTGAAGTTTCAGACGCTTTCTTGCACTTCTTGGTAGGATGCTGAGAATCCTTTGGCAGTATTGGAGCTGTCGGTACGGAATCGGAGAAGCAAAGAATCTCCTGTTGAGGTGAGCTCGGGCGGAACCTACAAGGGTCGGATACGTATTATCAAAGATTGTGTAGATAAAGTATGAAAACATTTTACAGAATAGGGGTTTCTATAAAATAAAACCATACAAATTAAAAGAATAAAATGTTTTTATATGCATCACGAGCGCTTGTGCTTTACTTGAAAACGACTTTTACACGTGGGTTTCAGATATTGTCGCATGACCTCCTAGTGGCGTAGCCAGAAATTCCTCAAGGGGGGGGGGGTCGAAGTATGTGAATGTTAAGAGGGGGGTCGAGAAGGGGGTGGAAATTTAGTACAGTCAAAGGTAGACCCAAGGGGGGGGGGTTTGGACACGGAAACCCTGTCCCTTGTCTACGCCACTGTGACCTCCCGTATTTTATAGAAACGTTTATTGCACACGTGTCTCCAAATAGCGTCATATTTAAAAACCAAATTGGTACCTTAGATCGAAGTTTCTAATAAACTGCTTTAATCCGAAGACGTTGTCTAGTTAAAAATCTGTTGTTCCCACTCAGCCAGTGGTATAAATAGCGTCCCCGCAAACCCCGCAATGAAGATGTCAGGGGCCCCTCAAATCATTAATCGAATTAGATGCCTAGTATTGGGTAAAGCTCATCATAGCTTTATGACAGCTTAATAAATTTGTGCAAACGACCAATTAGAATAAAAATCTTCATATATAAATAAACTATTACTATGACCCCTACCTTTTAATGTAATTTATAAATAAATAAACTATTACTATACTCCGTGACAGTTTATTACGTTTTTTACTAAAATTTTAATTGTAATATAATTTATAATAAGAAAAGCTATGAGGCGCGGAATATAGTTTTATTTTATTTATTTATTTATTTATAAATTTAATTATATATAAATAAACTATTACTTTGTCCCATAACCCCGTTACTACTAAATTTTCCTAATCTAAATGTCCATTTGCATCCCAGTTGACCAGAGTATATATGCACTGAGTAGATATACAGACTCTTCTATAAAATAAAAATAAGTACAGAGGTTCAATTTTAATAACTGTATATACGCTACTAAAAGACTGGCAAGGATAAATTAAATCCAACGATAAGTTAATATGACTTATAGCGAAGCTATAAGTCATATTAACTAGGATAAGGATACTTTATATTATTTAAAATGCCTCGAAAATATTTAAATGGGTCGCGGAAAATCAAATTAAAGGATACGAAAGAAGAAGAAGCTTGAAAGCAGATTTATATTAGCTCCATGTTCAAAGCTTCAAAATTTAGGGTATTCTTCAAATTCATCTGTTGAAGAAACGTATTCAGTCAACAGTGATTTGTGGAATTAAATCGAATAACGAAACTACGAAATGCATACTGTTTCAGAGAGCACAAATTTGAGTCAAAATTAAATAAATAATATTTATATTTTTGAAATAAGGAAATAATGGAAAGTAACGCAGCAACAATAGACATACTGATTGTTAGGGAATAGTTTCCATATAAAGTGTAAAACACCATATAGAGGCCTATTGTTTACGAAATGGGAGAAAAGGGATCTTTATATTTATTTACGGAGTCAAGCATCTTTGGCAGAGATAAAATATCTGTGGTCGTTATTTCACGTCGATAGTTTTGGAAGACTCAAAGACTCAGACCATGATAGCTTGGGGATGAACCATGACCGATAAGCGGTCATATAAAGCGCATTTCATTTAACTGGTATCTCTCTGCAGTGCCATATTAACTAATAGCGTCGAGCTTCTTTGGACCCCTCAACCCTTGCTCTTAATGGGCTCCTAGGCTTCAGCCTACTCGGCCTTATTCATATTGCGGCACCGTGTCTCGCATTGTTTGTAATTCATACGTTGAAATTCGCAATATTCAATATAACTTAAGTTGAGCTAAATTTTTTATGATGTTGGTACACTATAAATCATTTTGATTGGACTGCCATGTCACTGTAGCGTTCCTGCAAGAAAAAAACACCACGGGTGATATTTCTCTGAAGTTAAAACCTCAATACAAAACATTTAATCAGCTAACACTAAAAGGCTTTAAAACTGTTAGTGAATCAAGATTCCCTCAATATTGACAATCAAACAAAGATATTGAACATTTTTGATTACGTTATTCGCCAAAATCTCCCTGAATATTGCACATTTTAACAGTTTGAAATAAACGCTTTAATTCCCTTTTTTAATGAAACGTCCATTTTCACACAAAAAAAAATGATATTATTTACAAAATTTATTGCGCAATAGTGGACCAGAATATGAGCCGTTTCAGTGACACCACTTGGTCACGGTCACACTAGAGCTTTAAACCCACTTTAAATCGGTTTGAATGCCAGATTTGACCAATCAAAAGGGGGGGGGGAACTCGCAAAGAAAACTGATTCAAAGCGAAAGTAGGAAAGCGGATTGAGGTTCTTAGTGCCTGTCAATTATAAAGAAACAATATCACTTTTTTACTTTTAAAATGGCTTTTACATGATTCAATTTTTACCATTTTTAAAAGCCCACACTTTTAATGATAGCTATAAGAAATCGTAATATTCATAAAAAAAGATGCATACTCTACTGCCACAGTATCGCCCCAAGAGCCTTTTCGAATCGTCATGTCCGTCATAAACCTCTACGAAGTCGTACTGGCAATTTTGGTCAAACTCCATCTCAAACGTCAAAAATTTCAACTTGATAAAGCAGCCACCTTCCTGGTCACATTTGATCACCCAATAACAGTTTCGTTGGTTATCGTACGGGAGGTCGCCGAAAGTGGAATGAGAGTACAACTGGTTTAAAGACGCAGTAGCTACTAAATGTCCGCCGTAAACTCTAGGAAAATAATAAAAATAAAACTTTGACTGAAATTAACAATCCCCTGGAAAAACTAATAAACCAAACCGGTGCATAATAGGTGGTAGCATAAATTTCAAGGCAACCTGGGTAAAATTTCTTTTGGGTAACCTGTGAGCGCCATCATACGGTAAAAAATATATTCACCAGGCTTTAAAATTGCAGGAATGTTTACTGTTTGCCAACGACTTCCATCATACTGGTTAAATCCACCATCTTTAAAAATTAACCTTTTAGGGATTTTATTATAGAAAATTATTTATAAAATTTGGTGGTAATTTAAGTTGTTTTTTAAATATTTGTACAAGTTTTAACAGATAAAAACAACAAAAGCATGGTTAAGTTATCAAACTTAATTTATTATATTATATTTTGATAATTTGGTTGACTAAAAAATTGGAAATAGCGAAAATAGACTAGCATTTTAAAACATGTTTTTAACCTAGGCTTAGTGAAGTGGCCCCTAAGGTTCGTAGGTAACCTTTCCCGTATAACTCATAAAAGACCACGGCCAACTTTGATAGCGGCTGGCCTAAGTTTAGCCATAGCATGACGTATTTCCTGGAACATTTTAACAAGTTGGGGTAGACCAAAACCATTTATGCTAGTGCCTATTGGCCAGCTATATAAAGATGATATAGGGTCCGCTGTCGCATTATTATAATATTTTGAAATCACTACGACCAAATGTAAGCTTATTTTTATGAATAACACCATATAAAACACAATCTTTTATAAGCATGGCATAAAAACATTTCCTTTAATAAAACCTTCCTCAATTGATATGACGTAAATCGTGGCACTTTCAAGGCTGGGATAAAGAAAAAGCGTCTTTAACTTCTTGGAAGAAAACGAAAATTAATGAAGCAGCTCTTGAGAAGGAGAAGAAATCCTCGCTCCTTTATGCCATTGCCCATTTAAAGTAAAGCTCATGTCTCGCGACCACGAGTTTAATTTCCACGTTAACCTTGCCAAAAGCGCCATCATTATAAGAATTTTAAATTTTTGGGTCAACCTATTGTGAAACAAGAAATCATTGAATTTTTTCCATATTAAGGCATAGTGATGAGTGATTGTGCAATTTTTTCTAACAGTTACTATGAGTTTCATAGAAATAGTCTACATTTTAAATCTTTATAATTTTAAATGCAGAAATTAGTAATTTTCTTAAGAGTTCTGTCTTTTAAGAGAAGTTAAGCTTACCGATTCAAGGCATTTCTGCCATTTTGAGATCAAGCCATTTTTTTCATTAAAAAATTATGTGTACAACTCTTTGAAAGAAATCGACGAACAAAGTTTACATAGTTGCTATTACAAATTAAGGGTCTTTATTAAAGCACCTACACGTCACTACGTTTCTCAATAAAGTATTATAAAAAATAAGTCAGGGATAATTGTTACAGATCCACATTTCAGTAGTTCCCAAGTGGATTTTCCAGAGCAACGATGTTTTTTAAATGTCACGAAGCTTAATATTAAAAAAAATTGCTAATTTTTCGGTGGAAAGCTTTCGTTTTTTTGCAAGCGTGATGTTATATTTTGAGAATATATCCGATAGTTTAGATCCAACAATAATAGATTTTAAAGACACAAAAATTAACCTGTGTGTGATAATAATCAATGTCATGAAATAAAAAGCAATTATTTCATTAAAAATGCAAAGATTGCATATGACGTTCTGGAAGAATTAGCAGATTGTAACACCAAAATTTATAGAATCTTGTATATCTGTCAGTAATTCGTTTATTAAGCATTTCTACAGGGAGTCTTAATTTAATCGGCCATTGCATTTTTCTCAAAATAATATTAGAGGCTTTGTAGTTGCTATATAAATAAACAAATAAATAATAAATAAGCGTAGATTTTATTTTTATATAATATTTGAAAGGTTAATATATTTTATTATTCTCGTAGGCAAGTAGATCTAGTTGAAAGTAAACATTTTTATGAAACTTACTTTCGAGATTATAATCAGTGTCGTCTAGGCAAACAATGATCAAAGGCAAATTTAACAACAGCGTCAAAGAAAGAAACTTCAGAATCCACTGCAGCATTTTCTCTTTTCGAGTGTCTGAAAAACAATTTAAAAATTAGAAGATTCAATTATTATTATTTCTTAGAGCCATAAAACGCATATTAGGCAGTTATTTTGAAAGAGTTAAATTTATATTTATACCAAAATATTTTTTGTTTTCAATCAATGCCATCCCAGGTAGCAATAGAACGTGTATTTGTGGTGTAATTTTGGTATTTCTAGTTCCAAACACGTTGTCAAATTTCACACGAGTAAAAGAAGTGTAATTTTAGTATTTTATAACACGATATCCCACTTGTGTAAATTAACACGTGATATTCGCGAGTTTGTGAGGTTGAGAGCACAAGATTTCAAAGTCGTGTAAATATACACTTTATTTTCGCGTATTTGTTTGATACAAAAGACACGATATCCTAGTCGTGTAAAATTACACGTGATCTCCACGTACTGATTACGTTTACGACTAAACGACACTCATTTCGTGTAATTTATCACGTAATATCCATATGGTTGTTGGGTAGAGAGGACACAATATCCTAATCGTGTAAAATAACGGGTGATCTCCGCGTACTGTTTGCGTATACGAAAACACGACAATTACTTCGAGTAACTTATCACGAAATGTCTGCCTTTTTTTAATTAGGCAGTTGGGTAAAATAGTGGCCGGCAATATCCGTTATTATTCAAATAACTGCCAAAATCGGTTATTTTTATCCGTTTTTCTACTTCTAGTTAATTGTAAAGATATTTTAATTCAGAAAAGTAAAAAAATGAAATTCGATAAAATAACTTTAAATCACACCAAAATTTTATATATTGTTTATTCACTTTTGCTTACTTATATAGAAAATATATTTCATTTGCAAGTAAGCTAAGAAATTAAGCGGGTCAGATAAATTATTGGAAAAAGACGTACAGAAGTTTATCTTTAAGTGCTGTTATTTTATAAAATAAATAATTTATTTAAGATATTCCTTAAATAAGAATTGAGTGAATAAAATGACTTAGTTTCGCAAGGCCATCATTTATCTTTTTCGTTTTATTAATTTTTTTAAATATGGAAAGATAGTTTTTGAGAGATAAACTTTGAAAAATAAATTTATTTTATAAAATAGCTATAATAACTCAAAGAAGCGTAATTTTTTTTCTTCCATTATATTTTTTCACTTAGAAAAGACGTTTTAAAAGGTATTTACTCGCTAAATATCTTATCTATCCTTCACGACCAAGGCTTATGTTAAGTCTTACCAATACTATTATTATTTAGGTCTCGGTATGACCGTCACTTGCTTCAATTATTTGTAACTAACAATTACGTTCATCTGTATTTCCCCTTTTCCGCTCCCCCGTGTTTAACCTTGTAGGTACCTCGGTACTGTTGCTAAACACGTAAATAAAACATTTCTTTTCGTTTCATTTATTATTATTATTTCATTACCACTACCATCATATTCATCATTAATATCATTGTATTCGGGGTGGTCTGCTAACAGTGGTTCAAATTTATAGGGCTGGACTCCAACTTCTTCAACCATTTTACAAAAAAAAAATTATACAAGTAAAATAAACCATAAGCCTGGGTCGTGAAGGATAGATAAGAGAGATTTAGCGAGTAAAAACCTTTTAAGACGTTGAAATATGGCACGGAAGCTTACCAGCAGCTCTTCTCTATACAAAGTGTCTCAATGTTAACTTTAAATCGATTTAAATATGAAATCTGTCTGGGAATCAAACGCAAAGAAAACAATTTTAGAAACAGCCGGAGATGTACAGACCATGACCCCGAGAAACTCGCCGTTCATTGGCTGTCGTTCGCGGATTATACGGGCGCCATTCATTGGCCGCTACAACAAATCGCGGCCTGTTTGAAATACATGCCTAAAAACGGTAGCCATTTTTCTTGCTCGATTTCGCCGCAGTTTTTAATTTATTAAAATTCGAATATTATCTATAATATTGAGTGACGATCCTTTTTGAAAATTATTATAGAAGAGGAATCGATAGAAAGAAGATTATATCGGCGTTGCACCATCCCTTTAAAGAAAGTCAGTTAAACCTTTTTAACCTCAACTAATTTAATCTTATCCTACACAGCATACCTCTCCTAACCAAACTTTACCCCCTAACCTCAAATAACCTAGCTAAAATATTAATGAATCTCTCAAAATATGCCGAATTCTAATATTATAGTAAAATGATCAATATTTAATTTTAGTTCCTTTATTTTGAACGCTACTTGTTTGGGTAATGGGCCAACTGCGCAGTTCCCATAACCGCATATGCAATTTCACGGTTTTCCATTTGCGCAGTTTTCCATTAAAGCGTGTTTCATTTGCGCATTTTTCATATGCGCAGTTTTTATTTGCGCAGATAGTTTTCATTTGTGCGGTTTATCATTTGCGCGGTTTTCCACTCGCGCAGATATTTTCCATTTGGGCTATTTTTAACAATAGGTACTTTTGTTTTTTTTTAGGTTTTGTTTATTTTTTTAGATGTATTATTTGTCAAGGATTACAATAATGCAAAAAGTTTTAACCGCAATTTATTATTTAGAAAGATATGATAAATTTAAAATTGTTACTTGCCATCAATTTTTACCTCGGAAAATATGACATATTTCGAGATTTTTGTACGTGTTGGATGAGGTAGGACTGAGAACGAATTAGATTTAACGACAAGATATTACTAAATTTTTAAAACGTGTGCAAACCGAAAATGTGTTTTCTACTTTAATACGCCTTTTTTGGTTTTGTTTATTAATGGTCAAGGATTACAGTAATGCGAAAAGTTTTAACCACAATTTATTATTTAGAAAGATATGATAAATTTAAAATTGTTACTTGAAAGCAATTTTGGGTTACGTGTAGAATAGCTGCCCCCCCACCTGATTTTTTTATATATTTTTTTGGATAGAGGGCAAGCAGGGGATTATTTTAATTTTATTTTTTTTTGGCGGAAATGAATATTAACAAAGATATTTTTTTTATTGAGATACACAAACATCGGTGTCGACCCGAGGCCTTAGACACCAGCACACACACAATAACTGATTAATCAGGGTGAGATATGTGTACCGGCCACGCCAACGAGGGGATACGTGGGGACAGGGGTGGGGACACCCGTAGCGGAAGTATCCCGACCACCCGTTGGGGGATTGGTAGTCGTCCTCACACGGCCTTCCACAAACTCTGCCTCCCGGACGCCTGGGATTACAGGAGTGAGCCACTACTCCCGGCGATTAACAAAGATATGAATTTTTAAACATTGGCCTTTTGCAGTGAATTTTCCCTAGGACGATTCTTTAAATTCCTAGATTTTAATGCGTTGTGGATAACGTGGGGCTGATGACGAAAAATAAAATGTGGAAATGCAAAACATACTAATTTACTTTTTTATTTTCGGTATTTTCGCCGTATTTCAATGCATTTTAGGGGTTTTGGCGCGGATAATAGGTTAGGTTATTTATATTATTAGGTTAGTTGGATTAATATCGGGTTGACGATACTTGATGCGTCAGGCTTGGTACTGTCCTCTAGGTTGCGTTATAGATGGCCCATAGCTTTTTTAGTATGGGGTTGGGGAGGCGCCGCGCGCCCCCAGCGCTCGAGCGAAGTGAGTGCGCGGCGCCGTCAGGCGCCAATACTTAGAATAAATTCGACGTTGTATAAGTCAACATCACACAGAAGACATATAATATGACATAGTATGGTTAAAAAAAGGGTAAAATGCGTTGAAATACGGGAAAAATTCCCAACCCTTATAAGTTAGTACTGATTTGCAATTGGGCCTTTTTATTTTTCGTCATCAGTCCTACTTTATCCAACACGTACAGAAATCTCGAAATATGTCGTATTTTCCGTTGTAAAAATTGTTAGCAAGTAGCAATTTTACGTTGATCATATCTTTTTAAATAATAACTTGCGGTTAAAACTTTTTGCATTACTGTAATCCTTCACAAATAACAAACCAAAAAACAACAAAACAAAACACAAAAAAACAAAAGTACCTATTGTTAAAAAATCCCTCCATTTGCGCCATTTTCCATATGCACAGGTTTTTCAATTCCGTGGCTTCTCTTAAATATTCTATATTAAGTCTTTTTACCTTGAAAGAGGTTTTTATCTGGCAGATTATTTATAACATAACTTTGTTTACCATCCAACTGCTGGTGTATTTTTAATTGCCGGTCGCGCTGTAAATACAAATAATTTTTAAGTTTTTCTTAGTAGAAATATCGTTTGTTGAATTATTCTGTTGGGAATATATCTTCAATCATAACGCAAGCCCTAGCTTTTCAGAATTTGGGCTAAGATAAACATGTTATATCTGGAAAGCTGAAAAAATTATTCTGGCTCTCGCTATGAAAACGTTTTCTTTGATTGATAAAGAACACAGGCTTGGGCAAGACTATTTTTACTGGTTTCAGCTTACTTTGGCGTATGTTCAACTTATTAAGAATTTTTCGTTTTAAAATTTTACAATCTAAGCGAATGCCTGCCAGACAATTTATTTCGCTACTTCACTGTATTTGTTAACTTTTTCCGTTAGTACCTTCTAAAGGGTTAGTCGATTTATTAAAAATGAAATCAGTAAGATTTTTTTATATCAATAAAGCCTCGTTCACACTAGACACTTACGAAATGTTTTAAACCGGTTTCGAAAGATCAAATTAAACAATTTCGGTGTCATTAAGTGTATTAAAAAGCTTACGATAAATACATTCTACGTATATTTTTGCTCATAATTTATGTAATTACAACAGTAACGAGTCTTAACTATCATTCGACAGAAAATAAACTGCAAATTAGATAGTTTACAAGAAGAATAGCCGCTTCAATAAATTCCGCTCTCTTTTTCTTACTTCACCTACGCGCATGCGCGAGTCACTGAATAAAATAGTCTCGAGTTTATGTTAGTTTTATTTGTAAGCCTAAAGTTGATAGCGCGCGCGTGCATTTGTTCTTTTTTAGGAGGCGCGTGTGAAATTAAACGATACCTTATTTTAGGAAAGAAAGCGCCTTCTACATTCAGTCGTGTTAACTACTCTGTTGAATTTGGCAGACGACTTTTGAATTTTCCGTATAAAAATGAAATCAGTGAGTTCTTTCTTATATCACTAAAGCCTCGTTCACACTAGACACTTACGAAATGTTTTAAACCGATTTCGAAAGATCAAATTAAACAATTTCGCTGTCATTAAGTGTATTAAAAAGCTTACGATAAATACATTCGGCAATAAAATTTTACAATTTGATCTTTCAAAACCGTTTTAAAGTCTCTAGCGGCTTGTATTTAATGGTTCTTCTAAAGGTTGCTCTTTTCGCACTAGAGTTACCGAATAATTATCTCATAGAGCCTTGCTATACAAAGCGGAACTGAATGATGAAACGAAGCAAGTTCATAGATAATAAATTAAAAAACTCTTACTTTGGAAGTTCGGAGCTTAATTTGGAGAAACAGAACATTCGCCTACGATGCGAGTCCGATTAGACAAGCTTAGCGCGATGAAAAATAACGAGACGCTGCTAATTACAAACAGACTCGTACGAAATATCTGGCTTTTTCCGGAGAGCAGTTGACATACTCACTAGGATAGTTCTAATCTTAACTCTTGAACAAGGGTTCAAAGTTGAAAAGTGCCGATATATCTCGAGAAATAAGGGTTGTGTTTAAAAATGCCCCTGCTAATTAAATTAATGGCGGGTACAGGGACCGTTTGGAAAAAGCAAAATGAGAAATTTGATATTTCGATGAAATGGTTATACCAATTGATTTCGTTCCTAACTTCTTAAGGTTGACAAAAAATATCTCGAGATAACATTAAAAATGTTAAGTAAATCAACGCGTCGCGACTAACTCTATTAGTACCAAGAATTTCACTTAGAATGACAGCATTGCTAATCTACGCTTATCGTGAACGAAATATGATCGAACGTTTATTCATAAAACATGTACTTGTGATATCTAGAGAATGACGAATTTGATACTTTAAAGAAAATATTTTGTTTTATGAAAAACATATTTACGTATATTTATTTTAAACTTTAGTTAAGTTATTTTCGAACAAACAAATCTCAATTTTAAATGAATTTTAAAAATATTGCCATCCTTGATCTTCCATGAAGGCTTGAATAGGCCTTTCCATAACATAAGCTACACTTGATAGGCTGGTGTTTATGTAGCTCATTCAACAGGAAATACCTGTTTATACCTAAAAACCAGGTTCCTAGTCGAATTTACCCTCATGTCCTGGGCTTTTCGTAGAAAAACGTCATCGATACGTCACCCGTGACGCAGCAGCCACATAAAAACAAAAAGGCTTATGTTGGTTTATAGAATGGCGCATTATTCAAAAACTGATTGCTTGAGACACTATATTATTTTTAATATTTTTAAAAGGAAATTTTACAAAAAAAGATTTATAGGTAATTTCAAGGTCAGTGATAATTTTTTTGGACTTTCCAATCTCGAAGCGAATTAATTTCCAGTATTCGGTCAAAAACGAATTGAACCGATCCAATTATCAACAAACCCTGCCTCAAAATAAGTACTTTTACGGGAGGGCGAGGTCTTGAAAAGATGTGTTTTTTTAATAGCAGATATTTGTTCTTCAGATTTTGGAATGACTCGCGAGTTGCCTAATTTATATATCTAAGTTATAAAGTTTAACAAACCGACACTTAAAATGGTTTAATTTTGATGCTTAGCATTCGACAATGACAAATCAGTATTTCAGGAGTCAGCTACAGTAATTGAATATATTCGAAACTGGGTGTAGCATTGTTCGTTAGATTGATTGTACGGTTAGATTAACTCAAGTTAACATTGGGTTTTAATTAGTGGTGTTATTTTTCCGGAAAAACAAAATGCGTTGTTAAAGTCTCTATTTAAGGAAGGAAGCAAATAAATTTTCGCCGACTAGATCGGTGAGCGAATGCTGGTGTTACTTCTCTGAGTTCGATATTTAAGGAAGTGGTTCTGGTGGAATTTTAGGGAACACGAGACTCAAGAAGGATGGTGGAACAGTTAAGAGAGGAAGGCTCAAGGGGTGGTGCTGCCCGAATATTACCTATTCTATTTCCTTTCCCAGCTTTTAAAACGTTAATTCCACCTAGGAGCAACAAACACAGCACCCCACACGAGGAGAACGCAACCCGTCAAAAGTCGTACATTTTCTTGCCCACAGTTTTCATTGGTTAGAATGGAAAAATTCGGAAATTGTCTTCCCTTTTTCGTAAAAGGTTCAGCGTAAAGGTTCGTCCAATGAAATTTGTACACAACACTGCGTTAGCTTGTTTTAAGGCTAGCTGCGTACTCCTTGTATTTGTTGCTCCTAGTGTCCACAATCTTTTAAGTTAGAGATTATTCGTACAGTATGGTTTTAAAATGAAGTTAAATCCACGTTGGTAATTAGATTTAAACCTTTACCAGCTACAGTTGGGGACCGAAACGAGAGTAGGTGGCGCTGCTCAGCGCCTATGATCTACCGTCTTTTGTTATCAAACAAGATAAAAATATCTCAATTTTGGTGACATAATAGCGTTGTGTTACCATGTACGAAACGAAAAACAATATAACAAATGATATAATTCCAGTATTAAAGATTTAAAACCTATTTTCGTTCACAAGAACGCGTATTTGCGTGCCGTAAGAGGTTCTTACGAAACGGGCTTCCAAACGCTTACAGCTACTTATATAGTTTTAGACGGCAGCCAACAGAGCGCGTAGCAGTAGCTTTCACTCGCTAATAGCCCACCGTATTAAGCCACGTTCACACTTCGCCTTGATAACGATTAAAGTCGATTCAAAACTTTTCGAGAGAGTTGTGTGAGCCCGGCTTGACCGTTGTCAAGCAATCCAAATCGTTTCCTACCGCTTTCATGTGAAAGTAGCTTAAGTTGATTTAAACAACGATTCCATTCGATTTGATTGTTCATTATTTGGGTTTTAAAATCGAGTATTCGCCTCGTGCATATTTGAGGAAAAAGGTCGATTTGGTTCAATTCAAATTGCGAATTGGCGGGAAAAACCCAATGTCGGATAGTAAATATAACATTCGCAACATACAGCCCCAATTTACCGTTCGTTTACCAAATCGTCATATCCAAGCCCCTTCCGGATAACTAAGCTTTAAACGTTTTTAGTTCCCTGTGTTTTGGCCAAACTTAGGTGTTTACTGTTAAAAACAAAATTATTTTAATTTTCAAATCGTTAGAGCAAGAATTCTAGTACCTATTTCCGTCCAAAAACTGGCTGGAATTACGGATTTGACTGTTTTATGGTTAAAGTTTAGAAAAATAGTATTTTTTAAGTCAAATAAACAAACAATCTCATTTTTTAAGAATGTCAGAACAAATTTTCGCGAGGATATTTCTATACAAAACCTGTTATATAACTTTCCTGAACTCGTTATTTCCTTTTTTTACATATCATTATGATTATCTATTAAAAGTTATTTTTGTTATGTTTTTTGTATATTACTTTCAATTAATAAACAATTGTTTTTAAAACATAAATTGTTAATTTATCGACCTTAGGATAACACGTAGGTAAAAACATACTCAACCTTAAATGGTTAATTGTCTACGACATTTTACGATAATTGCGGCTTATATATATTATTTATGATTTTTACCTTTCGTGTGTTGCATCAGTATATAGACCCCGATTTTTATAGGTCATTTCTCTTGAGTTGGTTTTAAAGTGTCATTAATGTCAAGTTTGACATAAGTTAGGAAAATGTGGCAATATTAAAAGACAAAAAGTTACATTGCAAAGATTATTTACAGAAATACAATTTGCTGAAAACGTGTGTAAAATATAAAATTTAGAAGATTTTAGAAGTTTTTTAAATATGCAGAGGCATATATTTAAATTTAATGTAATTGGTTCAATAACATATAACTGTAGAAAATGGTTTTGGTAGTTGGTTATTGGTCGAACCCCCGAACTCAATTTGGTAGATGATAATTTTCCTGGAAGAAATTTTACAAAACTCATAACAAAATTAGTGCAGTATCTAACCACAAGATGGTGCGATTATTGATTTATTTACAAAACTCCTTTAATGAAGTTGTTTTACTGTGTATTTTATGAAAAGAAACTCCTCATCAGGTTTAGATTTCGAATCTAAACGAATTTAGCGAAGAGTGAATACGCTTGTTGTCTCGGCGGGGAAATCTTCGCCACTGCTACACCCCTTGCCATCCCCTCTTTCATGGGTATCGGCGAGGAAATTTTCCATATGATTCAAAGGGGCGGCACGTAAACGCCGCGCCGAGAAAGAGGAGATGCGGAGGGGAAACGTTCTGATCACTTCGTTTCATTAGCTTATGTTTCTAGTAATAACTTTGTCCTTACGATTGAAAAAATCTTTCTTTATTCGCGGTTCTAGAACGGAAGCCGCTATTAAGTCATTGTCGTTCAAAACGCAGTGGAATCTCTTGTGCAGTTCCAAAAGAATGCTAACTTGCAAGACTCCAAAAATGTCCGTATCAACGACTGATACCATCCCAAATACCGTGAGAAGCTCAGGAATTACCTCTCCCGCTAGACTGTCTCGCCGTTGAAATTTATCAGTGGCCATTTTCAATGGCTTAAAAATTTCCAACAATTCTTTGGCTTCAGAGAAAACGACCGGAGTTGGCAGGGTGAAAGATATTTTACGACCACCTTTATCGGTTTTTGCACGTGACCGAACGTTAATTAGGGAATCCAACATTTCTGGCTGTAAATTTATGTTTTCAATTTAGCTTTGTGCGTGATTTAAAAGACACGCACTAGACTATGTACATCTAGGCGTTTGCGTAAGAAATTATGCGGTTATTTTTCATACACATAACCGAAAATTATCCGAAAAAACCTGTTTTTCGCATGTACAATCATTCATTGGTCGTGAATTATATCCATAACTAAACAGTTAACCACAATGTTTATGATTAATCGAAATGTTTTCGGTTAATTTATTCCGCCGACCTCTAGCTTTCGCTCTATAAATTCACATAGCCCTAAATTTATGTAAAAAAGGTAGTCCTTCATTGTCATACCATTTCGTTCTGAATGGTGTCATATGTTGGAAATTAAGCTAATACCAAATCGAATAGCGCTGGGAAAAGCTCGGGAATACACGTTTTTACACACACCTCCGCACCTTGTGACATCGTAAAACTCCGTGTTTATTGAGGAATCTACGTGATTTTCTCTCAGGCGGTTTGCAAGGTCTTCAACGTATGACCAGAAGTTACAAATTAGTATGACATTTATCGGAGCAGTACGCGTCTCTTTCAACATGAAACCATAAGTAACAAATAAGTGTGACACTTATCGGAGCAGTACGCGTCGCTTTCAAGGTAGATATTTAACGGTACCAGGCAATGCAGGTGGTTCGGTAGAGGTTGAACAAACATAATACACCAGAAGGATTGGGTCATACTTCTTGTTCCTGGTCAAATAGTAAATATTCGAAGACGGTGGGGAAAAATATTTGGTATTTTCAAATAAATTGCAAACTGGTCGAATAACCACAGTTTCTATTAATTTGTTGATATTCAAGGCCATCAAAGAGTATGCAATTAAAATTCCGAACTAGTCCTTATATGATACTAGCCGAGAAGCCCGCCTTACAGGCGGGCCCTCAGCTAGTTGTGTGTTTCGAGGCACTCCACCCCAGTACGAGCCCCCCCCCCCAACCCCTTTTACCCATGCAATAATTACTGTGGCACTCTTTTCCCCATAGTCGAACCACCGCAGTAAGGCCCCCTCCCTTTTTTCCATGCGATAATTTCCATGGTACCCTTAACCCCATAGTCTACCTCCCCCCGCCTTACAGGCGGGCCCTCAGCTAGTTGTGTGTTTCGAGGCACTCCACCCCAGTACGCCCCGCAACCCCTTTTACCCATGCGATAATTACCGTGGCACTCTTTTCCCCATAGTCGAACCACCGCAGTAAGGCCATTGCTCCTCTTTTTCCCATGTGATAATTACCGTGGTACCCTTTCCCCATAGTAGAACCACCCCAGTAAAGCCCTTACTCCCCCTTTTTCCCATGTGATAATTACCGGGGTACCCTTCCCCCTTTTGCCCATGTGATAATTACCGTGGTACCCCCTCTACGCTTTCCCATGTGATAATTACCGTGGTACCCTTTTCCCCGCAAAAATAACACAAACTCTCAGTCGTACCAAACCCCCCTGTATCTCTTTAAGCCCCCTGTATCAAATGGCTAATGCATAAAGGCCACGGGACTAACGCACGCCGAGAGCGCCACAGGACTTTTAAATCGGAACGACCCCGAATCCCCCCGCCTCCGCCTCCCAGCTCCCCGTTTCCAAAACTGACAGTCCTTCTGAAACTACCCAATACGATCCCCCCCCCCCCCTCCGAAATTCGCCGCGGAAAGAGAGAAAATTTCGGGTGTATTGCGGGTTGGGACAAACACGGCCCAACTCTCAGGGGCGACAGATTTTGAGAAAATAGATAGTCGAACCACCTCAGTAACGAAGCCAAAGGCAGTCTCGGTTTCCCTCTGTTCCGCGGGTCGCTTTTACCTCGCCGGCCCGCCTTCGCCTTCCTTACTGACTAATCAAAAGCTCGAACGACGACGACGACGAATGGTTTTTACACACAATCCTAAGGATTTGTGTGTATTAGTCTCACGTACAGTGTAGCCGTTGCCGCCGATGCCGCCGATGGCGCCGTGTCGCGCATACCTCTTCAACGGTTAGGGCTAGACGAGTCAATGATATCTCGTTCGAATGTACATACATTGCCATTGATTGTCTTTCATAAAGTTTTCAAATCGGAGCCCAAGAAGTTGGGCATTTGCCCAATTTACTATTTTCAGTGATTTCCTTTATGTGGTAGATATTTTCTTTAAATTAAGTCCGATAACGTTAAAAAACATTTATTCGATAGGTTAGGATTCCGCCGACCTACAACTTTAATTATATCAGTAAATATTAAATTTAAGTATATTTTTCAGGGTAATTTATGGGACCCCAATTTTCGTGGTTTTATATTTTCGCCTAAAAATCTACATATAGTTCCTTAATTTAAGTCCGATTTTCATGAAAGTTATATTTTTTAATAGCTGTGGTTTACATTTAACCTAGAATTGCAAATACGTTCCTTAAATTTAATTCTAAGTAAGGTTGTTTGGGCAGCGTATACGGACCCCCGCAATTTCCAACATTGTAAATCCGCGTGTTTATAGAGGTCTACGCGCCCGTTTCCCTCTGGCGTTTTTCAAGGCCTGCAGAGTGGGCCGCGCTTTCAACGTATGAGCAGAAGTAACAATTAAGTATGACACTGATCAGCCTAGTCTTCGGCGTATGACCAGAAGTAACAAATAAGTGTGATCAGATTTAGCCAATAAGTGTGATTAGAAGTAACTAATTTGTGTGACCAGAAGTAACAAATAAGTATGATCAGAAATAACATATAAGTATAATCAGAAGTAACAAATAACTTACTAGAAGAATAAGTGTGACACTCAACGGCTGATTAGTAGTAACAAATAAGTGTGATCAGAAGTAAAAAATAAAAGTGACACTGATCGAAGCAATCTTCGATGCTTTCAAAGTATGACTAGAAGTAACAAATAAGTGTAAATATGTATATATGTGTGACCGTGGATATATTTTGGTTGCGATACCGGCGTTGCAGGTTGCTGTGAATAGCTCAAACAAACTTAACACATTAGAAGGATTTTGTGTATTCTGACTGTCGTACGTCTTGTTATAATATAGATTCGAATCGATCTCCAATAATGGTATTTACACAACTCTAGTAAAAACTCTGCCTAGGTAGATCTTAGAGACGAAATCAATATATGAATTAATATATCTACTGCATCGGTCTACTGTTGTTAACTGTCTTTGGTGATTTAATTTAATTCTTAATTTGGGTTTTTATTCGAAGGCCTATCGAGATCGAGTTTTGCATCTTTATTTTATTTTATTTTATTATCGCGTGTTTTTTATTGTTTTAAATGTCTTTTAGGGTTTAGCTTTTTCTCCCTACCTTTTCGCGATTTAATATGTTCATATCTTTACATATTTCCTCGGATAATCTCGCGATCGCCTCGTACACTGAATTACACCTAGTGCAAACTGAGACCATTAGATTAGTCTGTTTTTTTTTAAGGATTGAAGTCCATTTAGGAGATCGACGAAAAAACATTATCCACGAGTTAGTTTTCTGAATAAAGTTAGTAGCGCCGGGAGTAGTGGCTCACTCCTGTAATCCCAGGCGTCCGGGAGGCAGAGTTTGTGGAAGGCCGTGTGAGGACGAGTACCAATCCCCCAAAGGGTGGTCGGGATACTTCCGCCACGGGTGTCCACACCCCTGTCCCCGCGTATCCCCCCGTTGGCGTGGCCGTTACACATATCTCACCCTGATTAATCAGTTATTGTGTGTGTGCTGGTGTCTAAGGCCTCGGGTCGACACCGATGTTTGTGTATCTCAAAAAAAAAGTTAGTAGCAGTTTCGCAACATTTTAAGCTATCGTTGACAACAAGTTGCAAAGTATGCGCTAGGCATGACTTTTCTTCCAAGCGGGATCAAATGTATTAAGAGAAATTATAACTTCATCGAAAGTATCCGCTAATGCGCTGTCACATAACTGGCTCGTGGACGCAGAAGGTTTCGAACCAAGTTCATCTGACATGGTGATATCTTGGAGGGAAACGTCTTCAGTCTTGACGGTAAAGATCCCGGGCTTCAGGTTTCAGGGTAAACCCATTTTTGATTACCCGTTTAGTTTTTGTTTTAAAACCGCTCAAACATGGGCGCAGTGTTGACAAATGACATTTTTCTTTTGTGAGAAAACGGTAAAAGATAGAAGGTGTGGTTTTTTTAATTTTTGATGCAACTCTATACCTAGTCTCATAAGTAACAAAATAAACATAAGTATGAGCGATTTGGGAACTCATTAAAAAATTAGTATTGGGTGAATAGGAACTGTTATAATTATGTTTATTATGTTACTTTTGCTAGTATAAAAGTGCTTCTGCCGAGCCAAAATTGTCAAATTAAAATTAATTTCAAGGTCAAAAATATAATCGAAAAGCACTAAATTAGGCTAAGCCAAAATTATATTATCGAGGTTTTGTAATACTTTTTCAATTGATATTACCATAAGTTTATAGTAGTCTTCAATAAGTTTGTCTCTTTGGGAAATATTTTACTGAGAGCCATTCACGGAGTGACGTCATAGCTGTAAAAAAATCGCCCCCTAGCGAGACACGAGAGCGACGGACGCGTAACTGCGCCGAAGAACGTTATAGTGTATCTCTTGTCACTAGATCTCAATAAACGTTTTGCGTGTGAAGAATACGAAGTGTCATACTAATGTAAAATATTAGAAACTTATGATATAAGCATTTCATGCCTAACGGTTGATAAACAGGGGGGTATCTTTATATCGATGCAGACCTAATACCTCGAAAGATGTTTTAGGTACGAATTAAAAAAATTAAGGGGTATACCGCGGGTCATTCGAAGACGAGGGCAAAATTCAATGAATTGAATAAAATATCTTACCGTCTGATGTCTCTTAAAGTTGTTCGGGTTATCGCCATGATAAATCGAATTGCAAATAAGATATTTGAGTACGATGAACTTAGATGGTAAACCGTTCCCGTCTGATAAATTTCCGCAGTATGAAAAGTGATCCTGTAAATTCCGTCTACCATATTGGCCAGATTAGAATTTTCGAGAGAAGTCGATATCAATTACGGTTGGTGTCTGTTCCGTAACTATGTTTTTACCCGAAGTGACATTCGTCGAAGACATTATCTTTAAATTAACACAAACAATCGAATACGTTCTGAATTTATAACTTTGGAAAAAACGTGAGCGATTCAATTTGAGTGGACTATTTTATTTACGTAAGAGGGCGGAATCCTTGTAGTTGTAGGTTAATGACCTTTTTAATAATATTGTACCAAATAACGTAATTGTTCAAATCATAACTGCCGTCAATCAATTATCATTTTTTAGAATACATTCTAAAAAATGAGAATTGATTTTTCTGACGGCAGCTATGATTTGAACAATTATGTTAAAAGCGACATGACTATAGAGATATAGGTTCGCACGAACAGAGACGTATTTAAGGTTTTTGAGATCCTTGAGCCATTATTTCATTGATAACCCTGTAGTTCTGGATAGTTGTCTCACCCGTATTTGATTAATCAGGGATGACATATTTGGCCGAACCACACCATAAATGATTCTTGTAGGTAACTAAGGTAAGGACGGATTTAGACTACTAGAGGCCCTATGCTAAAATACCTATGGAGGCCCCCATAGGGGTTCCAGTTATGAAGCATCAGGGGTGTTACGAAGACGTCCAATGGGGGAGGGTTATGGTATGCTTTGGTCAACTTTCGCTTCCAGGGTGAAGAACACTTTGAAGTGCAGATGCAGGTCTTCGTTTCTCCAAGTCGACCTCGTTCTGCCCACTCTCCTCAATATGGGGGGCTTCCACTACCCCCATTGCGTACGTCGCTGTAGACTATAAACGGCGTTAAGGCAAGTCGAAACTTTTCGGAAGTGTCTTAATATTTTAAGTTAGAAACCTGAAATTCCGAAGAAAAAGAAAGTTTTTAAATTTTCTATTTAAAAAATTTATACTAAAACCGGCATTATTTATTCGTATCTCAAATTCGCGGAAAACAGCCACGTGTTGTTTTGAATATTTCCTCGCATTTTTTCACGTTGTAGAATAGTGTTGTCTTAAACTTCTACATAGGGCTCGGAATCGGATATCCATTATCTTGTGTTATACATATTTCCGTTGATAAATTATTAACGAATAGTTGGTTTTAAAAAATTAAACCGCTATCTTTAACTTTGGTTACATGAAATCAGCTAAAGTTTGAATAATGTTATATATTTTTGGTTTTCCATTTGTAAACATTATATTTTTGGATAAACGTTAATTGCTTTATTTTGTCTATAGATAAGACTTTTTGCGATTGATCAATAGATACAATTTACGAATACAGAAATGAATCGTATAATTTATTAATCTATTCGAATTAACGGCTATCAAAATAATATCTTTTTTATAAGTTAAGTCTATTTCCTATTAACGTCATATATTATACGTTTGAACATCGTATATTTAAAGTAAAGGCGCAGCCATATCCGTTTGAAAAGTTTAAACGTTTCTCGGCATGTTTGCGAATAGAATTCGAAGTTATATATATCCATGCGCTATTACGACTACCTCGCTTGAAATACCGTAGGATATACTGGAGCCCAAAACAATACAACAAATATTATTTGGAATTGTTTTAAATTTGCAACCAATTTTACCAGCTCTCCCACCAATTTAACAAAGCTAATAGGGGCGTCGGTACATTTTTGGAGCTGGGTGGAAGAGAAGAAGGTGGCAGGAATGGAGAAATCGTTCAGGGACGAACCTGTGAGGAGGAAATTAGGAATCACCCTCAACTTTCCCGAAGATCACAAAACTTAGTAGAAATGGCGAAATTTTCTGGGTCTCTGACTAACACAGTGCTGTTATTTTGATATATTTTCAATTGGTTTTGATCCCTAAAACCGCTCTACGTTACTCACTCTCGTACACAGACGTAAAAGCATCTATAAATACACAAGTATATCAGTACACCACTCCCACAAAATTTAATATCCGTACAACTAAGACCCCGCGGAACGACGACGCCGCGGAACGACGACGCCGTTACAAAATCAAACAATTCGTCAATCAATTAGACATAGAAAACCCTCTGGTCTAAGAAGTTGGTCATTTGCCCAATTTGGTGGATTCCCCAGTTTCTTTGAGATCCAAATACGAACGAATTTGGCATTGTTACTCTCTAACCGTTTGCGTTACAAAATCAAACCTGGGTGCGCCACTGGCGCGAACTGCCTGTACTGTCTCCCTTGACTACTCTGTTACCGGCTACCACGACTTACGTTTTCTCAAAAAAAACTATGACTACCCACGTTAGCCATTCGGATAACGAGTAAAGATATAATATATAAATAAAACCCCACTTTTAACGAATCTACAATTTATGTAAAAATAAAAAATACCATTTCGGAAACGTATAATTTATACTATTATACTACTTTATTTATCAGTTAATTTGTTTAAAAAACAATTTATTTATAAACAGGCTGTTTGATATCTAATATTAGTTAATGGTTTATCAATTTTTATCTGTCAACTTCGCACACAGCAGTGGGAATGAGAGCGGATGCTCTGGCAACTCCGGCCGACATCCTACCTACGAAGGTAGAGAGCCAAACCCCAGGTTGCCTGGACCCTCTCCGTTAGCCGGGGCCGAAGCCCAGTTACCAGCCCACACCGAACCGTAGTCGGAGGTGGAGACAGGACCAATTGGACGGAGCTAACATCTCCCAGCGCGCCACCGCCCGTGATGGGTTACAAGAGCCGGACCCCGACTCCCCGGTAAAGCCACCAGTTATTGCACACTCCGACCCCTCGTGGGCCAGTAGACACAGGTACTGGTAGGCAAACTAATACAAAAGCTGTTCAGGCTACGTGATTTCTTATCGTTTGATATAAAAATTACCACCCTAAGTTAAAGAGTGGATGCCACCCACCATCAGGAGACGGGGTGGGCAAACTAAGAAAAAAGCTGTTGAGCCCATGTGATTTCCTGTTGTTTGATATACAATTTACCTTCATATGTTAAAGAGTGGGCACCGCCCACCCTCAGGATACGCGGGTGGGAAACCAATACAAAAGCTGTTGAGGCCATGTGATTTCCTATCGTTAGACATATAAAATTCCACCCTAAGTTGAAGGATTAAAACTTGGGCGCCACCCACTCTCAGAACACCCGGGTGGGCAAAGCAATATAAAAGCTGTTGAGGCCATGTAATTTCCTATCGTTCGATATCCTATGTTAAAGAAAGGCCACCGCAGCACCACCCACCTTCAGGATACCCGGGTGGGCCAACCAATACAAAAGCTGTTGAGGCCATGTGATTTCCTATCGTTTGATAGACGGAAAGTATCACGGGTGAAATAGGTAATCACTCACGTCGCCAACGTCGCCAACGTCGCCGTCAAAGGCCGGACGACTCGGGTCGTCGTGAACGGAATGACGATAATAAAATGAAATTTATGTTGGGAATTATAAATTTTTTAAATAAATAATAAAACTTTGAAGAAACGACAAAACAATTGTTTTAATTTTTGTAATGTTAGAAACTTAACCTAAATAAGAAAAGTGAAACAGAATTTAAAAGTAAATCAATTACAAATTCTATGCCCAAAATAGGAAAAGGGAGGCTATTGCTCCCCCTGTTTACCTGACAGAGCTGACACTTGCACACAGTTTAGAGGTAAAGAAGTTATAAAGGTGTAGTAATTTTTAAAATAAAGATGCGGAAAGGTATCGTTCCTCGCGAAAAATGAGACTTGACCCTAGGGCGTATTACAATTTTCGTGGCGTACGACATCGTACCATTCGGTGATTCTCCATTTAAGGGGGTTGTTCGGAGGGGGCGGAAATTAATGGCAATGCGTGCGCGTCAAAAAGTTCTATCGTATGAAACCAACTTGTTTTTTTTCCGTCACTCTCAATTTAAGGGGGTTGGTCGTAGGCGGCGGAAATTAACGGCACTGCGTGCGCGTCAAAGAGTTCTATCGAATGAGACCAACTGGTTTTTTTCGAAAATAAAAACAAGTGGCTCTGAAACGGAGCTTTTTAAGACAATGGATCATAGGACATTTTAAACTGGTAGGAGCCCATAGAATACAATATAAAAGTTTTGTTACTCTTATTTGTAACACCCTGTATACAAAAACGTTTGGGTTACCAAGTTCCGCACTTAATAATAGAAACATAACTTTTTCATTTTTTACCGTTTTCATATAAATATCGTTTTAACCTGTAACACATTTACGGCTTATTATGAGTTCATATAATAAGTCATTCCTTTTTAAAATCCAATAACAATTAATTTTAGAAACATCATAACTAAAACGTTTGTTAGGGCACGCCATAAAATATATTACCTTTCGATGTGTAATTATTCCAGCGTGTATTGTACCTTTAACAAAGCTAAAGTTATCTCCATATACCTGTTGAGATAATATTATTTTGATTCTTAATTTTAAGAGTCCGTTACAAGTTCGCAGGCACTCCAATTAGTACACAGATGGCTGCGCTACTGACCCTTAAAAGACCACTTTGTGTATAAGCAGCTATATAAAAAATGGGCCATCACTGCTCGTGCTAAATTAAATAACTCGGAGTTTCCCAGCATTGTTATAAACTTCAATTAGTATATTAAAATACACATTAGTGAAAGACCTTTCAGCCATCGACATGCGTAGGATTAAATCTTTGAACCATATGATCAGGATTAAAATATGCATGTCGAAATGCGGAAACCAATGTTACGCTCAAATGAAATCTACCAACTGGAACCTCAGCGCCGTGAAACCTAAGGCAACTGCCAGGTTTAGATTTGAAAAAAGCAATTAGATTATTCATATTTTTCAAGTGCTAAAGATTGTCGGTGCATTAGCGATGTGAGGGGAAATTAAGTAGTGTAGTGCCTAAAGTGTGTTTACATCTTTTTGTTTTCTCAAAAGTAATTCTTATTTTTAAAACCAATATCTGAAATTTTTGGAGTTTTATGCAACACATCTGTTAAATATTTTTTATTAATTTGGAAAAGAATCATTGTGGGCCAATGAATGAAAATGACAACATTCGATATGGCCCAAAGAAATAAAAACAATGACAACTCTATTAAGTTATTCGCTTCCCCGTCAGCTATCCAGATTTTCGTTTCACTTTATCAGCGCATATTAATTCTGAGTAGCCAAGCATTTTATTGTGGACAAACACCTACATTTTAGTTGCTACTCTGTTTAAAAAATCTTTTATTTACCGTAGGACGTAAAATTTTCAGTTTTATATAAAATTTTAAATTGTAAAGGAGTACGCGTGTTTAGTTCAGAATGATGTAAATTCCAATGGAAATATTTAAAATGAATTTTAAAATCGGCCGCCATGGATATAAAATATAGTTGTGGGATAAAAAATTCGAAAGAAAAAGACATACTACGAGCTGAGTTATTTTGCTTGATAAGGCACCATATTTTTGAAACGCTTATTTCTGGCATTGATTTTCAATGCTATAGACGCAGTTTCAGCAATTTAAATGCTGTAATTTTACACGTAATCTTTTAAAATTTAAAATTTTATCAGTTTACTGTTATAGTTTCAAGGCTCAAATTTAAGGAAAGGGTTTTAAAATATATAAAAGGTGATAAAAATTAATGGAAATTATTTTAGAAATATATTTTGCTTTTTAAAATAATTCCAAAAAATAACTCTTTAATTCTAAAACATTTCGAATATCTGTGCCTTAATAGATCCGAACTACCACTTAAATCAACCTTCCAACTGCTTTGATAAAAGCATTTTTTATTTAATAGCTGTCCCTTTGCTATGCCTCCAAGGCAAATTTTGCCCAAAATTTATAATTGAAAATAAAAGCCGTAAGTTAGAAAATAAATAGGTTTTATTTTTAAATATATTTTGAACAGACATTATTATATTTTTTAATGTAATTTAAAATATTGAATATTATCTTAAATATTTTACTTAACCAATTATCATCATTATTTCAAAATATTATGTCATATTGAGTTTTAATTTCCCATTAAGACTTAGATAACAAGATAATAGGTGTATAACAGGTTTTAGCAAGCAAGTGAAATATGCTAATTTTGGTAAATCTTTCATGTATGTACAGTACACAGACATTGTAAATGAAAATAGCCACAAAGGCAATTAATATGAATATATGTTATATTAAAAAACTAAAAAAAAATCTAACGCGCTTACAACTAGACATCCCGAAGTGTAACCCATCGATTTTGTTCAAACTCGGGGGATTGGTAGACCTTCATGCATCATGAAAAATCCTAAAGGGAATTTATTCAATGGGCAACCGTTTTACCCGAGGGGTAAGACAGTCTCAGATAATCTGTACACTGAGTTCGTGCATTCAGCACTGTTAAAGGTACATATTTTCAAGAGTTCGAGAGTTCCATTTAGCACTGTCAAAGGTACGGCAGTGTACACCGAGTTCGCAGAGTGTCTTACCCCTCGGTTTTGCCATGACAACGAAAAATGTTTTTGACAACAACAAATGGAAATTTTCCCATTGAAAATAACATGGGATTTTAACAAATTTCGACATTTCGAAAATGCCAAAAATAGAAAAAATAGATAACAATTGACAAAAAAAAACATCAAAATTGATCCACTTTTGATCAATTTGAGGTGAAAATCCCATGTTATTTTCAATGGGAAAATTTAATATTTTGCGTTGTCAAAAACATTTTTCGTTGCCATGGCAAAACGGTTGCCCATTGAATAAATTCCCTTTAGGATTTTTCATGATACACGAAGGTCTACCAATCCCCCGAGTTTAAACAAAATCAGTTGGTTACACTTCGGGATGTCTCCTTGTTAGTGTAAGTAAGCACATTTATCAACAGTACTTGAATGGTGGGTCTCCGGTCCTATTCTGGCTGTACTACCTTACGACGGTATGGCTCGTACACTACTGATCCTCAAATAACAATAATTTCAGTCTACTCACTCTTTAAGCTTTTGAATAATTAAGACGCCTTTACATAGAGGATTACGTTTGAATGCCCAAAACGTTTATTGTTATGAAAAATTATTCAAATATTTACCATACTTCATTACTGTGATTAAAATTCCCAAAATTATTTACACAATGCTAGATGGATACACCTAAATCAAAATTCAATTATTATTTTTTTTAACTCTGTAAAAAACCAGCTGGGTGAAAAAACCTATGGAAGAGATAAAACAAAATTAACTTCAAACTAAATTTCACTTTCCACAAAATTCTTTCTGATACTACTAAATACGTTATTAACCGAGAATATATGATCGGGTTCTACAGGCTAATTTTCCCTACGAAGCAAAGGCTTAACGGTTAAATGTTAATTACCATTCAACTGCAAGTAAATTAATTACAATAATGATAATTTTAACTTAAAAATACTTAATTACCTATAAATAATGATATTTAAATAAAGTTCCCATAAGAAATGGTTTATTATTTCTTGAGTAAAGTGCGAAAAACAACGTTAACTCGAAGACGGACAAAATTTAATTTTTGCATTTTTCCCTGAAACTGGATACGAGCTGATCAGTTGGCCTTCCATGTCAAAAATGGTACACTAACTCATTACAGTACGAAGCTTCTTATCTACAGTCGACTAACTTTCGTTAAATGACGGGATTCTAATACGTTTCTCGCTGAAGTTGACAGTACTAGCAACAAATCCGTATGGCTATCTCTGTACTGTACACCCACGCTGATACATTAATATTCATTGTAGTACTTCCAGACAATAATTGTTGACAGTAAGAATAATCCCACTAGGCAAGTAGGCATCCACAATACTGAATCTTGGGCATGAAAATCGCTTAAAATAAAGTCTTAATAAGCGAGCATCGTCGTTGAATTTTCTTGATATAATACCCAAAGTAATTTGAGTATGAAAAATTCCATTTCGTTTGTAATTTTGGAAATATACTTTTGATTTATTTACACATATTATAATCAATATGTAGAACAAACATTTAAACTTTGATGAATTAGGATTTGGCCGTCACGAAACGGTGCGAAGCACTTAATGAATTACGACGGAATGAGTTTCGCCCATGCAACCATGTTCACGGAACGTCGCAATGAGCGACTGTTAGTACTCCTGAAATCACAAGACTGACTAAACCTTCGAAAGAAGAAATTGAGTCATTGAAGAATACTGTTTCGAAGCTGGCTGTTGAAATTGCAAAGTTACAGTTGCAGAAATATCACCATGAATCGGGTTCGACTCGTCAGGGAATGAATCCTAATGCTACAGAGTTCCAGCCTCTACGATTACAACCACCACGTTTCGAAAGTGGAGAAATTTCGGTGAATCATAGCCCTACCCTGTAAACGTTTACCAACCATATTACGAGTCGCGTGCATTCGAATCAGCGCAATCTTCTCAAAACGAAGTTTGATTCCCCCGTGGTTTGAACCCCTCAATATCAGTAATGTTAAGTAAAAAGGAACCACCTATGGACTGCATTGCAAATGATGATAAGATTTGTGGCTCGAGGCCAATTGGCTATTATTGTGGGAAAAAGGTCAACTTCTACGTCAAACCGACGAGTGTCGACACCAAGAAGACCACCGGCCATTTCAACGCCACACAGACCCATGAAGTGACGTATTATGTTGTTACACAAAAAAATGGAGTTCAATTTAATGCCCTCGTAGACAGCGGATCGTCTATTAGTATCATTCGATCGTCTTTGGCTCGTGATCTTGTTGCTTTTATTTTATACCGGGCGGGATTAAACCAGGATTACGTTTTTTGTATATAACTCTGAATTACGGAGATATCTTTAAGGGTTGTCCCGAGAAATTAATACCACTAGGGACAATTCTTCCGAGGAGAGGTACATGTATATTTTGGCTTGCCAACTTATTAAATAATGCTTTGCGGGAAATAATTAACACCATTGGAATCTCTTTAAAAAGTACTTTAAGAGGGGGCGGAAAGAGGAACAAAGGGAGTGGCGGGGCTATTGTTCCAATTAACACACAAAACATTACCTCTTAAGATTACATTAATCTAAATAAAGCTGGACAATTGCAAATAAATACTTACCTAGTTCGAGCACTATATAGTGATCAAAGCTTCGCAAAGTAAATGACTCGTCTAAATTTCGGTACTGCTAACCAAAGCTCCCCAAAAATAAATGACCTCTCAAGATTGAACCCTTCTAACCAAAATTGTACTTATATAAATATGTTTCCACTTTTGCACAAAATTGATTAGAACTGCAGAAATATAACCGAACTGTCAAAATTACATGATACTAACCAAAGCTCCCAAATAGATGTGTAAGAGAAAACTTTCTGCTACTTGCGGCTGTGGTCGGGCTAGAGGTCCCAAGTAGACGATGCGCTTTCATAGATCAAAGCATGCGCCGTCAATCGTCTGCCAATTAAATAAATACGAGTTGTCGAGGCACGCGTTTTAAAAACACGTGTTTTCAAGACTGTCATTGAAAAAGCACCCTCTGCCTAAACGACCTCTAACTTGAATATCAAGTTCCAGAAATTTTAAAAGAAATCAGTTAACATTACCAGAGCCTCATAACGACAAACGAAAGAAGCTAGTCAACTACTGGATTTTAGCAGAAGTAATTCGAGTGGTTAATAAGCTTCTACGGTTGGCGGCTACGTGGTTCAGGGTAAACAGAAAATGGCCAATATGGATCTATTTCGAGAGCCAATGGGTGAAAATTACCTATCCTCACGTTTTAACTATAGTAAAGTCACTTGTTCCATCGTCTTCCCTTTCACTCTCCAAAGCTTACCATTTTAACCTTCAAAATCCGGCTTTCATAATTTATGGTAAAATTATCTATTCTTGACAAAATGTGCTTGGGTGGGTTAGTTATTATGGGTATTTCAAATTTTTGGAGTGAATAATAAAGAACTATAAATCTGCTTTAGCAATATGTAGAAACATCTTTATTGAGCAATGTTAAATTTAAAAAATCACTACTATCACAAATGGATCACATTGAAATGAGGTGAATTAACTAACTTAAGTCCTTCTCTTTTATAGTTAACATTTACCATATTATTATCACAATTATTACACTGACTAGTAATAAGATTAAATTTCAGTGTGGTCATCACAAATACCAACTTCCTTACAAATTTTCGCAATTATATCTGTCTCACTATCACTCACATTTTCCTTAACTGTAATGGCTTTAGATTTTTTTGACTTTCTTCTTTTGACACAAAGCCAAGCACACAGCAAAGAAGCAAAGACCAAACAATTTTAGGGTTGAATATGGCATTTTTTTAAAGATCTTAAATCTTGAAGGGAAAAAACTTTCACATAATGAAGTGGTCACCAGGGAAACTGGCGATTGGCCGGTAATAGTGCCTTATTTCTCACACTGTCACCAACTCACTTTCTGCGTCACACAACGTCACCTTTGCTTTTGTCCTATTGAAAACAATTTCAACCCAACCTGCCAGCCACACCTAAAGCTTAGGAGTGTTAGTTCCCAATTAAACATTGCACTCGCTGCGGTGCTTGCTTTTTACGATTATTCGCGTTAGAAGGATAAGCGCGTCAAAATAGTCGACAATTTCTTAATTGAATCTGAAAATAGTATTGGCTACCGTAAACTTTCGCTATGCCCTTTTATTTTTATATAATATTATTTTTTATATTATTAATTTGCTGTAGGAATGATTTGTAAAAATTCACCATTCGTGGCTTGACTATTTTCTGACCTAGTAGCTATTCGGTTATTATTTCAGATTATTTCTGTGACGTTCTTCTTATTATTTTACTATTAATTTCAAAATTAATTATTATTTTACGATGGTGAAAGCCAAATGAATTGAAATGCCAAGTTGTAAGCCTTTTTTATTAAGTGGATGGGATTTTCTCTACTTTATGATTCTCGATACACCTTTATACTTTTTAAAAGGCATTAAAGATATGGTTCAAAGTCCTATACATTTTTATGATGCATGAGCTACGTGACTTGTATATTTCAATTCGGAAAAAAAACTAAGTTTGAACTAATTTTTCTATTGGCGCTGTTGTCCTGTTGCAAAACGACCGCAATCTTTTTGATTCCGATAAAAATTTAAACATAAAGCAAAAGATGCAATGTGTTTTTAATTTTTTTTCGACATTCAAACTAACAAGGCTTCTCTCTCCGACTCCTTGAACGAAAACTGACTTCTATTTTCGAATTCAACTACTCAGAATCAAACGAAGAGCAATCTACAATTTAATTAAATGATCAGTAGAAATAATAATAAGTAGTTTTTAATTTTTGCATTAAATTACTAATTGCGAGAAATAAATACCAATTATGAACTAACTTAAATAACCTTAAATATTTCGTTCATTATGTAAATTATACACTAAAATAGGGAAATGTTAAGATGAAATTACATTTCATTCAATCAAAGCATTAAATAAAATGAGGATTAATACATAAATAATTTAAAGTTCTCTACAAAAGAGCGCAAAGTTTTTTATTAACAGTAATAATTACCCTTAAAGGACTAACTTTTCAAATCACAAAACAAACGCCCACGAATTTAGTTATAGCTCTAGCTTAAAGGGTTCCGAATTTTGGTCAACTACTAGGGCCATAGGCTTAAATGAGGGTTTATACTATTCCTGAAACTAAATATCTCCGAGACTAACTATAAAAAATATATGCATGAATAAATGAAATTGTTATTATAACATAATTGTGGGCCCTTTGACTTCTGGGAAAGACAAAGCTTACAGGAATAATTAGTAATTATTAACTAACACATGCAAGTGTTAAATAAAAAAAATAAGAAGGAAGCTTATACGAGCGTATTTAGAAATATATTGAATTATTACAAAAACAATTTTTTTAATTTTTCACATTCACATAAACTGACTTTAGAGGTAGGACGTCTAGATGCAAATTTTAAATGTTGGCAATAAATTTAATTTTGGCTTTCATGAGGTCCTTGAAGTTTCAGACGCTTTCTTGCACTTCTTGGTAGGATGCTGAGAATCCTTTGCCAGTATTGGATTGGTCGGTACGGAATCGGAGAAGCAAAGAATCTCCTGATGAGGTAAGCTCGGGCGGAACCTACAAGGGTCGGATACGTATTATCAAAGATTGTGTAGATAAAGTGTGAAAACATTTTACAGAATAGGGGTTTCTATAAAATAAAACCATACCAATTAAAAGAATAAAATGTTTTTATATGCATCACGAGCGCATGTGTTTTACTTGAACACGACTTTTACACGTGGGTTTCAGATATTGTCGCATGACCTCCCGTATTTTATAGAAACATTTACTGCACACGTGTCTCCAAATAGCGTCATATTTAAAAACTAAATTGGTACCATAGATTCAAGTTTCTAATAAACGGCTTTATTCCGAAGACGTTGTCTAGTTAAAAATCTGTTGTTCCCACTCAGCCAGTGGTGTAAATAGCTTCCCTCAGACCCCGCAATGAAGATGTCAGGGGGCCCTAAAATCATTAATCGTATTAGATGCCTAGTATTGGGTAGAGCTCATCTTTGCAATAAGTCATATTAACTAGGATAAGGATACTTTATATTATCTAAAATGCCTCGAAAATATTTAAAAGGTTCGCGGAAAATCAAATTAAAGGATACGAAAGAAGAAGAAGCTTGAAAGAAGATTTATATTAGCTCCATGTTCAAAGCTTCAAAATTAGGTTATTCATCAAATTCATCTGTTGAAGAAACGTATTCAGTCAACAGTGATTTGTGGAATGAGATCGAATAACGAAACTACCAAATGCATACTGTTTCAAAGAGCCCAAATTTGAGTCAAAATCAAAAAATGGTCCGTTTCAAATAATATTTAAATTTTTGTAATAAGGAAATAATGGAGAGTAACGCAGCAACAATAGGCATACTGATTATGAGGGAATAGTTTCCATATAAAATATAAAACACCATATAGAGGCCTACTGTTTACGAAAAGGGAGAAAAGGAATCTTTCCATTTATTTACGGAGTCAAACATCTTTGGCAGAAATAAAATATCTATTGTAAGGACCCGCCTTTATATAGCAAGTAGTCTGCCAGATTTATGCACCGCATTTCAGGAATATTTAACTTCACCAGTTACTTCCGCGTCCACTGAAAGGCCCTTTTCTAATCTAAAATAATCAAAACATTCTTAAGAAAACCCATGACAGATTCTAGGTTAAGCGATATAGCTGTGATGAGAATTGAGCGTTAAACGTGCCGAAAACTGGATTTAGATGAAGTGGTGGCAAAATGTATGTCAAAGAAACAAAGTAGATTTAGGAATGTGTAATTATTGAATAACATTGTTTTTAGTGATATGTCGTTATTTAACGTAGATAGTTTTGGAAGACTCAAAGACTCAGACCATGATAGCTTGGAGAGGAACCATGACCGATAGTGACTCCAGGGACGCCGCTGCTGGTCCTCAATCACATTTTATATAAGAGTAATTACCTTTACGAAGTCCCGGTTATAAGTGGCCCCAAAACCAGTTTCGCGGGGGTAGGGATGGGCGGAGACCTTAGTTACGCCACTGCAATGACCTTTATGATTATTTTTAGTTTATATTAGGAGAATTCAGTTTAATATAAAATTGAATTTCATCTTTAAATGGCCTACTACAAACACGTCCGCTTCAGAAATAATTGATAAAATCAATTAATGAAAAGATCAATACATGTTTGGAAAGAAGATAATTTAAGCGGTCATATAAAGCGCATTTCATTTAACTTTTATCTCTCTGCAGTGCCATATTATCCCATAGCGTCGAGGTTCTTTGGGTTCCTCAACCATTGCTCTTAATGGGCTCCTAGGCTTCAGCCTACTCGGCCTTATCCGTCTCTCGCATTGTTTGTAATTCATACATTGAAATTCTCAATATTCAATTTAACTTAAGTATGAAGTAAATTTTTCATGATGTTGGTACACTATAGATCATTTTGATTGGACTGCCCTGTCACTGCAGCAAGAAAAAAACACCACGGGGGATATTTATCTGCAGTTAAAACCTCAATACAAAACATTTAATCAGCTGACACTAAAGGCTTTAAAAACTGTTAGTGAATCAAGATTCCCTCAATATTGACAATCAAACACAGATATTGAACGTTTTAGATTAAGTTATTCGCCAAAATCTCTTTAACAGTTGGAAAACAACGCTTTTTTTAATAAAACGTCCATTTTCACACCAAAAATAGTGATATTATTTACATAATTTATTTCGCAATAGTGGACCAGAATATGAGCCGTTTCAGTGACACCACTTTCCATAATGTTTCGTCCAAATAAGTTAAACTTGGTCATGGTCACACTGGAGCTTTAAACCTACTTTAAACCGGTTTGAATTCCAGATTCGACCAATCAAAGGGGGGGGGGGGACTCGCAAAGAAAACTGATTTAAAGCTAAAGTATGAACGCAGCTTGAAGGTCTAAGTGTTTGTCAATTATGAAGAAACCATATAACTTTTTTACTCTTAAAATGGCTTTTACATTATGCAATTTTTCCCAATTTGAAACGTTAGTAAGCCAACTACCCACATTTTTAATTCAAGCTATTAGAAATCATTAAATACATAAAAAGATGCATACACTACTGCCACAGTATCGCCCCAAGAGCCTTTTCGAATCGTCATGTCCGTCATAAACCTCTACGAAATCGAATTTGCAATTTTGTTCAATCTCCATCTCAAAAGTCCAGAATTTCAACTTGATAAAGCAGCCACCTTCCTGGTCGCATTTGATCACCCAATCACAGTTTTGTTGGTCATCGTACGGGAGGTCGCCGAAAGTGGAATGAGAGTACAACTGGTTTAGTGACGCAGTAGCTACCAAATCACCGCCACAAACTATAGGAAAAAAAAACTTGGACTCAAATTAACAATCCGTTGGAGAAAACTAGTAAACCGAACTGGTGCTATGAGATGCTTTGAAGCCTCTTCCATGTAAAGGCGAGCCTGATTTAAAAACCATGTACATGTGGTTACTGGAAGTCAAAATAGGAAGAGGTACGTTGTTTCCACAAAAGCTACCGAGTGTTGGTGCCTCGATACTATCTCCATCGTAAATGGTAATATGTTCGTACGAACAATCTTCGTGGGCCTTCAGTTCAAACGCCTCAAAAACCTAAATACGAGGCAAATTTTCAAGAGTTGAGAATAACATAGCTAATTATATTTCGTCTACAAAATGAAATCAAAACTAACAAGATTAATTCTATGTCCAGGCTTGGTACTAATGTACCACGAGCAATCTCCTTGACCAGGGTGGTAAACCGTAAAATCTGTAGTATTTATTTGATGGAAACAATAACCTACTAACAAATTGCGACAAAAAGAATTGTAGTTCATTCAGGCAATAACGCTTTTGTAGGTTAAAATAGAGTTCTCACTTTCTCGACATTCCTGTTGGTTTTCATGAAGAACAAACCCTTTTTGGCATAAGCATATATAACTACCGATGGTATTGGTGCATAGATGCTGGCATCCGCCGTTGCTTATGGCGCATTCGTCTTTGTCTAGTATGATATTCGAGAAACATTACAGTTGTTGGGCACTTATCCTTCCTAGTTGCTACAAAAATCGCGGGCATTAATTCATACCGGTAATGAAAACTGCGTTAAAACCACTTCTTTGCACCGAACTGTCGGAGGTGAAATTAATGCGAAGGTGATTTCGTTCGGATGTGATGACAGGTGGAAGGTTCATTCCGCAAAAAACCCCGTGCCTAGACATCTCGTTTTCTCCCATCTGGCTGAGGACAACCACTTTATCGTACTTGCAATCTCGCTACGAATAAAACAGTGGTACCGTTGATATAAAAATGAACGGATCAAGAAAAACATACGTAGTCTCCTTCCACATCGAAATGAGTAAAAGTGAGCGTGATTATGTACTGAGGAGGAGCTACGATGTCCCAAGTACAGTTCTTATTGGTTGGATAGAGATCAGGAAAAGATGGACTGCTGATGTTGCCGTTGGACATCTCAATTACGCTGCCACAAAGGTCTAAAAATATGAAGCATTCAAGAACGATCTTTATTGCTCCCTAAGTTCTTAAATAAACAATTTTACCAGTAGTCATTGACAGAATTTGCCCGTTTGTCAACGAAAGTAAATCTAAATTGCTCATACAATACAACTATAAACCTTAATTCAAATAAAAAGCATTGTGTTTTTTATATTTAAAGTGCTCTTTTCTCCGATTTCTTTAGGTAGATATTAAAAAATGGTTTAGAAAATAATCATTCGAAATTTACAGAAATGGTTAATATAACAAATATTCGGAAATTTGGAAAATGATTTAGACAAAGAATTTCTTAAATTTAAAAAAATTAGTAAAGATCAGTTAAATGGGGTTGGAGATCACGTATGTAACGGATTCTGAGTAGCACATATTTTCAACTAATATTTCAGAGACAGATTGTATGCGGCAGAAGATTTTCTGTCCGTAATTGTATAAAATGAATGGGATTTTGTTCCATAAAGGACATGAACGAGTTCAGTGTCAGCTGTTTTTATCTGCAATATTGAGAGTATTTTTCTAATAACAAACACAATGTTTAAGGTTTTTTTAAAACGTTAAATAAGCTGTTTAAATATTCAATATTGAGGTTTTAATAACAGCTGAATAAAAGCAACCTGGTTGTTTCGTTGTCACGATGATAAAATGTTCGCTGCAGTTGTATCGCAGTTCAAACAAAATAATGTGCTGTGAACGCATATCATGAATAACTAGCTTTACATTTGATCAATGTTAAACATTCCGAGTTGAAATGTACTTTAAATAACAAATGTAAAACAGGTAAACATTTATTAAAACTAGATAAATGTTGCTCCTGGTGGCAGGACTACCTAAGACCGTTTGAATTTACCCAAATATGCTTTACATTTAAAAACAATAATTGTTCTATGCTTAAAATTATTACAAAAAATGCCATTGTTACCTTAACTATTTTTTAATACCTGCCCCTTAAAAAATTCCAACCTTTAATGCTACCATTCAAAACTGATCTAAAAAATGGAGTTATTTTTAAATATAGAAACACATAAAACAACGTGTATTAACTCTGGCCGGTAAGCCAGAGTTATTTATGGGCCGAACATGCTTTCCTATGGGAAACGACAGTACACTAGAAGGCAGGAAAAAATATAACTTTTTGTTCACTTTTAGAAAAAAAGACAATTATTTTCAAGGTTTTTCATGCCCAAGATTCAGCATTAAAAGCGTGGTTTTCACTTGGCGGTTTTTGGGCGAAAAAGTCCGGCGTCGACGGAAAATGGGCGAAAATTTCCGTCAACGCCGGATGGAAATTCCGTCGGTTTTCGGTTTTGTACCGTGGCGATTTTCATTTCTATTTTTTTCGCGCAGTTGGGCGATTTCGCTCTTTTTCAACCAATCAAAAACCATTTTCGAAAGGTGACTGTGACGTCAGGGGGGATGGTTAATTTCCTGCCTCTTGCATCCGGAACTCGGCCACGTGCTTTTCTGTGAATTTTGGAACGTGTTTTTTTCTTGATACCCTTGTTGCCTTCTTTTCCAGTATGTTTCTTTCACACAAACCGATCTTTCATTACTCATATTTCTTTGAACACGATAGTTCATGTAAAATAACATTAAATTTTAAATGCTTACATGAGCTCTAATCAATAGTTCACTATTATGATCAGGTAAATCATCCATTTTTAGGCCTAGGCTTAAATCTACACTCGCCACTATCAGACGAAAGCCGACGAACTCGCTGCCAGAAAAAAATCGCTTTATTTCCGCACTAAAAAAAACGCCAAGTGAAAATGCTAAAACGCCGACAGTGAGCGAAACGTCGAAAACCAAATCGCCGACGTCGAACTTTCTGTCGGTGATTTTCCGCCAAGTGAAAACCAGGCTTTAGGGAGGCTAGCGGCATTATTCTTACTGTCAACAATGATTGTGTAACACATTAAAATTGCAATACTATACAAGATTTACTCGACAGTAAATAAGAAGATACTAATGGCTTTCCCTCATAGACAAATTTTTGACATGTCTGCTTTCATTGGCTAGGAAGTTCGTGAGCTGGCAGCCATGTTACAAAATTAAAAATAATATTTCGTAAAGCATCGCCTCAAACTATTTTTAAATCTTTTCAGTGTAAATAAATGTATATTTTATAAATAAATTTGGTTGAGATACATTTATTTAGGCGTACATAAAATAACCATAATCTTGTTTAAATTAATTGTAATCAACATTTAAAAACTTAAGCCTTAGCACCCCTGTACGTATACGGTAATAACTTCCTTATATAATCATTAATCATTCTGGATCGATTGGTTTTTACATATTTAATGTAAGCTATCACATAGTACTAACTATTATTACTAAACATTTTTATTAGAGTTAATGGTTCATAATCTTTTTAAATTAATTTTATTTCACTTTTAAAAACTTATGCCTACGCATGCATGAATGTAAAACGGTAAGAGCTGCAGTATCCAAAATTCCCGGTAAATTAATTATATATTATCAATTATTATTATTAAATATTTAATCATTGTTAACTATTGTCAGCTATTAAGGGCTTTACCGTTTAATACAATTTTGAAATTGGCACCTCAAATATAAAAATTAGTATGACATCTCTTATGGGTTATGGCAAAGATAATCACTTGATCAGTAGAGATGTGGGTTTAAGAAATATTTCGCTGGCCTGTTTGTATCTTGGATAAATTATTTTTACAAACTTTTTGCCGCATCATTGTTATCGAAATAAACTATTGTACAGAAATGGTAATTATTGCATAAGCGTTCTTGCGAGGGTATTCTTTCTCTATTTTTAATCAATATTACATTACGAAACTGATCTGAAACAACGTTTTCTCTTGTTCCGTTTTCATATTACATAATCACATGGAATTCAACTACCAAAATGCTATAAATACCAAATGTAAATGTCAAAATATTAACCATTTAATAAAAAAGACTATCCAAGTAGCTTTGTCTTTCAATTTCAATATTAATGACCTTATGCAAAAATAACCTATTACATTCCGAAGATTCAATCTGTGAAAATCTACAATTGGCGTTCCAGATGATCTAACGCTGGGTCCCTTTTAATGCGGATGTAAAATAAAAAGTTTCGCACTATATTTAATTAGAAGTCAATTTGACATAAAACAATTAAACGTTAAGTTGAATATAATATATTTAAAACTATTTTATATACTGTTAACTACATTCAATAATAAAGTAAAATATCCTACAGCAAAGTACTGATCCGTTATATTAAATATATGGTTTTTAAATAAAAACTTTTTATTTTCCAGCTTATGGCTTTCTTTTACAAATATGAATTTTAGGCAAAATATGCCCCGTTTTCTGTTACAGTTTCAAGGCTCAAATTTAAGGGAAGGGTTTAAAATATATTAAAGGTGAGGAAAATCGATCGAAATTATTTTAGAAATAAACTTAGCTTTTGAAAATTCCAAAAACCAAAATCTGTAAACCTAAAACATTTTCAACTTCATAGATCTCAACTACTCCCCCTTAAATCAACCTTTCAACTGCTTTGATAAAAGCATTTTTTATTTAATTTCCAGATGGGTTGGGGTAAAAAGATCCAATTCGCGGGCAAATAATTTCCTAAAGACAAGTTTCTTACCTTTTTTGCAGTCGTGTTTATTTTCATGTAGAACGAACTCTTTTTGGCAGTAGCACAAGTAACTACCAACTGTATTTGTGCATAGATGCTGACATCCGCCGTTGCTTATGGCGCATTCATCTTCATCTGGAAAAATTATCTCGAATATTTAAAGCTCAAAAAATAGCGAGCACTTATTCTTACCGCTGGCGAAAACTGCGCTAAAACCGCTTCTTTGCACCGAACTGTCAGAGGTGAATTCGATGCGAAGGTGATTTCCCTTGGATGTGATGACGGGTGGGAGGTCCGTTCCGCAAAAAACCCCGTGCCTGGACATCTCCTTCTCTACCATCTTGCTTAGGACAACCACTTGGTCGTACTTGCAAACTTGCTACGAATTAAACAGTGCGACAGCTAAGACGTGTTTTCCGCGATTCTAAAATAGATGAATAAAAAACACTCACGTTTTCAGCTTCCACATCGAAATAAGTAAAATTGAGCGTGATTCGATACTGAGGCGGAGCTATAACGTCCCAAGTACAGTTCTTATTGTTTGGGTATAGGTCGGGAAAAGATGGACTGCTGATTAAGCCGTCGAACATATAAATCAAGCCGCCACAGAATTCTATAAAAAAGATTGAAGATTGATGTTTTTTCACCAGAAATGATTTTAAGCTATACCGAATTATTAAATAGATTGCCGCAACTGAAGAAGCAGAAATGTGATAAATACACAAGATGGGCTATCAAAATTTTATTTTGAAATCAAATTTGTTAAGTACTTAAGTATAAGTAGTCTCTTTTCAAATTTGTAAAGATAAAAACTTCTAGATTTTCGACGACCTCAAAGACCCTTAAGCAGGCGAAGCTACTTAAAGGCTTTTCTCTGAAATGGATGTTAATCATTTTCACATACACGCAGGTGAAATTTGATGTGATATTCTTTACCCATGCAAGTAAAATTAAGAAGCCGCAACAGCTTAAGTAGCAGGCTACAATTCCTACTAAGATCATTCATTGGTTTACACCATATGCACCAATTTGGCAATAGCCTAGAGTGTAAAGCTTCCAACAACGAATGGATCAGGCTATTTAAGACGTAATTTTTAGATATCTGAAGGCATGTTAATCAATTAAATTATCCTCAGCCTTCAATCTATTTTCTAAATTTATATGCGTATATAATTAATTTCGTTAGATTCAGTTAATTGAACAGCCATATGGCTTCAACGTTTAGTAAACATAAAATGAAGGAATTTAATCTTTGAATATGTTAAATCTTTAACTAATGCATCTGAAATAAACTAAATGATATTTAGCTTAAGTTATTATCTCTTTTTGTCCCGGAGCAAGCCAATAACTGTTGTTACATGTAGATATTTTTATTTTTCAGGATACTTTAAAATAGTAAACCAGGCTTGTTTTCGGACGGCTTTAAATTAGTTAGCTATAAAACGATGCTATAGGGTTCGCTGTCGCATTATTATAATATTTTGAAGTCACAACGACCATTAGCTTATTTTGATGAATAACACCATATAAAACATAATATTTTATACGCCTGCCATAAAAACAATTATTTTAATAAAACCTTCCACAAGGGATATGACGTAAATCGCGGCACTTTCAAGTCTGGGATAAAAAAAGCGTCTTTAACTTCTTGGAAGAAAACGAAAATTAATGAAGCAGCTCTTGAGAAAGATAAGAAATCCTCGCTCCTTTATGCCATTGCCCATCTAAAGTAAAGCTCATGTCTCGCGACCACGAGTTTAATTTCCACGTTAACCTTGCCAAAAGCGCCATCATTATAAGAATTTTCCATTTTTGGGTCAACCTATTGTGAAACAAGAAATCATTGAATTTTTTCCATATTAAGGCAAGTGATGAGTGAATGTGCAATTTTTGATAACAGTTACCATGAGTTTCATATAAATGGTCTACATTTTAAATCTTGTAGATATTTATTGGTTTTATAATTTTAAATGCAGAAATTAGTAATTTTCTTAAGAGTTCTGTCTTTTAAGAGAAGTTTAGCTTACCGATTCAAGGCATTTCCGCCATTTTGAGATCAAGCCATTTTTTTAATTAAAAAAATGATGTGTAGAACTCTTTGAAAGAAATCGACGAACAAAGTTTACATAGTTGCTATTACAAATTAAAGCACCTACACGTCACTACGTTTCTCAATAAAGTATTATAAAAAATAAGTCAGCCAGAATTGTTACAGACTCACATTTCAGTAGTTCCTAAGAGGATTTTTCCAGAGCAACGATGTTTTTTAAATGTCACGAAGCTTAATATTAAAAACAAATTTGCTAATTTTTCGGTATAAAGCTTTCGTTTCTTTGCAAGCGTGATGTTATATTTTGAGAAAATATCCGATAGTTTAGATCCAACAATAATAGATTTTATAGACAAACCCTAAAAATTAACCTGTGTGTGATAATAATCAATGTCATAAAATAAAAAGCAAATATTTCATCAAAAATGAAAAGATTACATATGACGTTCTGGAAGAATTAGCAGATTGTAACACCAAAATTTATAGAAGCTTGTATATCTGTCAGTAATTCGTTTATTAAGCATTTCTTCAGGGAGTCTTAATTTAATCGGCCATTGCATTTTTCTCAAAAACTATTTTTGCTAGAAGCGTAAAATTCTGGTTTTGGCCGAATTAAAAAAAGACGAGAAAATTACCATGTTGTTTGTTTAAGTCAACAGTTAAAATAGTCAGAATTGGGAATTGTTTTTAAATTTTAACATTTATAAGTAATAAATATGCTTTTAAATTTTTACTCATCATAAGCCTAGAGGAAATTCCGCAAATGTTATTTAAATCCATTTGCACTACGTTAAACCAAATGTTATAACCCAAATATAGATTTAATTTGCAAAATACGAGGAAGCTAAATAACTGCTTTCTATTTTGGAACATCCATAAAAAAATATTTCTGGTTTAAAATTTGAGATAATACAAAAAAGGTTTTATTTATGTTACCGAGAAGTGTATAACGGCACGCATTGTAAGAAGGGTTGGAAAATTGCGTCCAATTTCAATGCCAGTGACGCTTTTAAAAAAAGAGGAGTTTCTCACCTTTTATGCATTCGTGTTTATTTTCATGAAGAATGAACCCTTTTTGGCATAAGCACCTGTAACTTCCTGCGGTATTTGTGCATAGATGCTGACATCCGCCGTTGCTAATGGCGCATTCATCTTTGTCTGGGATGATATTTGCGAAACATTAAAGCTGCCGGGCAGTAAATCTTTGAAGTAGCTCCAAGAATAGCGAGCACCAATTCTTACAAGTGAAGAAAATTGCCATAAAACCGGTTTTCTGCACCGAACTGTCGGAGGTGAATTCAATGCGAAGTTGATTTCTCTCCGATGTGATGACGGGTGGAAGGTCCGTTCCGCAAAAAACCCCGTGCCATGACATCTTGTTATCTCCCATCTGGCTGAGGACGACCACTTTGTCGTACTTGCAAACTTGCTACGAATTAAACAATGTGACAGTTAAAACGAGTTTTACTTGACATAATAATGAATTGATAAAAAAAGTTACGTTTTCTACTTCCACGTCGAAATGAGTAAAATTGAGAGTGATTCGATAGTGAGGAGGAGCTATGACGTCCCAAGTACAGTTCTTATTGGTTGGGTAGAGATCAGGAAAAGATGGGCTGTTGATATACCCGTTGGACATCTCAATCACAGTGCGACAGAAGTCTAATAATATCGATTCAAGAACGATAATATTTTATCCGAAATTATTTGAAGCCATTCAAAATTACCAATGAGATTCCAGCGATCAAAAAAAAAGAAATGTAGTAAATTGACAAGATGAGCTACCCAATTTATGTTTAGAAATCAATTTTTTAAAGCTCTTAAGTCGATCTTTTACTTTTATATGTCGATATGAAATTTATCTTTTTAAATTTGTAAAAATTAAACCATTTAGAATTTTGATGACCGCAAAGACCGCACTTAAAATAATCTGTAAAATAAAGTTCTAATTTGTTATTAAAAAAATTCAATTATTAATTTTTTGACTAATGGAGATGGAATGTACACCAAGAGCTTGTAACCGGGAGAGGGCTGGAAGCTTTTCAAATTTGGTAACTAATTTTGAAATTTGAATTTGCGCCTTTTGCAAAGCTGAAAGATCAGTGAATAAATTCTGAGTTCAAACGGGGGGACAGTAATCAATAAGCGGGAGAGTGAGTGAATGGTAAAGCTGCTTACAAGTTTAGAGTTCCGAAAATTAAAATTACGTCTAATAAGTTCAGCCATCGAACCGACTTTATTGGTATGCGTAGAAAATTGAAGCTAACCACTCTTAGAAAGTATGTACACCGATTACGCCGGATTACGCTTAGATTAGCACTACCAAAGGCAGGGACTTCAAAGATTTCGCGTTATCCCATTAGTACCGTCAAAGGTACGGCTCTGTACACCGATTACGCGGAGTGATCAGCCCCTCGGATTCGACAAATAATTTTAATCCACATCAAGGGCTTCAAGGCATCAAGCGTGGGGCATGGAATCAAAGGGTTTAGAAAATTTATGTTTAAATATCAAAACTATAGCCGTCTTCAATCCACTGAGATCAAGCATTTGTAGCCTCGAGCAAGTTAGTAAGACAAGAGCGCCTTGAGAGGAAACCGTGTTGAGAGGGAGAGAAAAACCTAGTACGGTGGAGAAAGGATGTTATTTGATCAAACACCAAATGCTCACTGAGTTTTGGAGCCTGATTCAGATTGTTTATAGGGCGATAAGTGGTAGGATCCGATCTAGGGTCCTTCTTATGAATCGGCGTAATGTGCGCCTCTTTCCTGGAAGGGGGAAGCTCGTTGAGAGAAATCGAGCGATAAATGAGAAGATTCTGTGGGAAAGCCAATACACTAGAAAGGGATTTCGGTGAAAATGGGTGGAGCCCAGAAGATTTAGAAGTCATAAGTTTACAGAATAAAAAGACAATACCAGCAGGCTGGCACGAAGAGTTCATTAGAGTATCACTGGGGTTTTATGATTAATAATGTATGGTATATATTGAAGTATCTGCACTTCACTAAGTTTTTCAATAAATAATTAAAATATATAAGTCAGCCAGAATATAGACATATATAGACATTTAACGAGGATGATTTTCTAGCGCAATAATGTTTTATAAATGTAGTTAAGCATAATATTTAAAAACATTAACTTTATTTGTCGAAAGGTTTAGTTTATATTGTAAGCGTAATGTAAGATTTTGAAGATATATCTGATTGTTTCGGTCAAACAATAAGAGATTTTTAGACATAATCTTAAAATTAACCTTTAATAATGTTATAAAAGATAAAACAACTATATCTTCAGAATTGAAAAGAGTCCATATTAAGATTTAAAATTAGCGGAATATAACACCTATAACTAAAGAAGCTTGTGTCGATAATTCCTTACTTAACCATTTATACAGGGTGTCTTAATTTAATCGGCCAGTGCATTAAACTCAAAAACTATTATTTCTATAAGCCTAATATTTTCAAGACATTTTTTTCAATAGAAAACACTTCTTTTCATGTAAACGAAACGCCCTAAAATGAATAAAGTCTGGTTTTTGGCCGAATAAAAAATTTACATTTTGTTGTTTACTTCAACATTTTAAAGATTCAGAATTTGGAAATGTTTGAAAATTTAAACATTGAAACAAATAATTAGCTGAACTTTGGTTTGCTGATTATTGTTGTGACGCCCATTTGACTAACTGTGCATTTTTACCTCTCCGAGGGGACAAAGTCCCCTAGGAGGGGTCATACAATCACCGTGTCTGTCTGTCTGTGGGTGGGTCTGCCTGTCTGTTAGGCCTGCCAACGCGTCCGCATTTTCGGGGCAAAGGGTAATCATTGCGTACGCAGTTTCTCGAAATTTCTGCGTTCGCAGTTTCTCGAAGGGTTGGCAAAATCACCGTGTGACGGTGAGCGTTAACGGATTGATTTGCGGTTGGGTCTGGTGTGTCTTTTTTCGTCAACGCTTACCGTCGCGACAGTTTTAATTCAGTTTGATTGGATATTTCGTTATTGCAATGTTTATGTGTAGGTTGTGAATGTTGAGTTCGTGTTGTGAATGTTGTGGGTGTGGATTTTGTTGCGTTTGTGTTATGATGGTTGTGGATGTTGGGTCTACGTGTTTGTACGGGCGTTTTCTCTCCAACTTCTTCTTAATGACTTTGGGACGGAACGTGTGCTGAGTCCAATGGCAGGGTTTCCACCAATTGTACACGGTATTCGTCTTAGTATCAATTTGCGAATCATTGGCGCCGGCCGGGAATCGAACCCGGGTCTGCCTCGTGCTAGAGATTTACTCTAAACACTCAACCACCAACTCTTGCTAGCATACGGTGTTTTTCTAAAAAACAGATTTGGCGAATGTCCTTTACAAAGTTATAACGTTAGGTACTATAATTTATTCTACATCATTTTAAATATTTGTAAATTATATTAATCTTATATTTAATTAAATATTTATAAATTATTTTAATCATATTTTTAATCAAATATTTATAAATTATATTAATCTTATATTTAATTAAATATTTATAAATTATATTAATCTTATATTTAATTAAATATTTATAGATTATATTAATCTTATATTTAATTAAATATTTATAGATTATATTAATCTTATATTTAATTAAATATTTATAGATTATATTAATCTTAAATTTAATTAAATATAAAATTAAATGTAAAATTTGATCGTGATCAGGTATTGAACTCGGGTCGCATTGTAACATTGCGGATAATTCACCGCCGAGCCATTGACTTCCTTAGGGAAAATATTAAAGTAAAGGAACCATTATGATAAGGCGGGTTTTTTTACTAAACGGATTAATACAATATCTGTATATATTGTATATTGAACTTTGTTTGTTTATTCTTTGGTACGGTTTTTTGTGTTGTTTTAAATTTTTGTTTAATTCTTAACAAAATTTCGTTAAAACACAAAAAGTAGTTCATTGTTACCTTTTAATAATGCTTAGAAAAAGGATAATTATTCAAAACTCCCGCGGAAACTATATCAAAGTAATAATATAGCGCCACCGTGTGGAGAACTATCAATCAAACCGGGTAAAAAATATAATCTCTTATATTTTTTGAACTTTAGTCCAATCTCGACGGGTCAAAAAAAACATAAAATATAAGTATATAAGGCCGTTGCCGTCAATATAGAAGATAAAGTCTTTCTTAGTTCTTAGCTGTCAGACGAACTACTACATGACAGGGTCCTGGTGTCGGTCAAACGTTATGAGGTAACTTTGCGGTTTTAATTAGTATGTTCGGTCTTCGGTCAAGAAAAGAGTTAAATTGTGTTTCGCGTTTGGAACGTGAGTGAATGGACTTAAGTGTATGAACAGTGCGTGTTTAAGACTGAAAGTGTTAAAGTAATTGTGAACTAACTCAAGTAAGCTGTAAGATAAAATTGATTGTTATTATTTTTTGAATTGAAATTATCAACTCAACCTGTGATGCTAATTAAGTAGATTGGAAGTAATTAGTAGCAAACAGCTCTCAGCTGTTAATTTAGACAGAGTTAATAGTTAGGTAGTTTAAATTTAGTTCAAATTACTCAGTATAATTTATGATATTTACTTAAGTGTAAGTGTGTTTTGGTTTATTTTTCAATCACGATGAACTAAGACAAATCTAGTCTTAGACACTTGAGTACCAGTTCTGTACAATTACGTAGAAGGGATATATATTGTTGGTTTATTGATGAAAGTTAAATCTAGAACGTTCCATAGACTGTTCTAAATAAAAATAAACATTTATAATTTTGCATAATTCTGGTTGCCATTTTATTTTCTAATCACTCGCCCACAACATTACAGTTCTGGCAATCCCGAATCAAATAAATTTGCGATATAACGGTGACGGGAAATTATTCTCGTTAATTTGTCGCGCGGCCTTAGGGAATATTCTTTTAACAAAATTTCGATAAACTGTCGTTTAATTAAAATCTGCCCGATTCCGTTAAAATTATAAACCAAAAAGCGAACGGTCGTTATAATACCCTCTGTAGATATTTATTTCATTAAAATTTGCTGCGTATTATATTCAACTGATAAACTTGTACTGTAAAAAGGGTTTAATTCAATTGTGCATTGTTATAGTACGTCTAACTCACTGAAGTAACTACTTAACTTATGATATTCTGAATAAATTAAAATTGGTTGTTTCGTCTCAATGTTTATAATTATAATTAAAATTTTATACCGGGCGGGATAGAACTGGGATAACATTTTTAACAAATAACTTTTAATTGCGGAGATTTAACTTTAAGCGGTATCTCGAGAAATTAATACCACTAGGGACAATTCTTCCGAGGAGAGGTTTATTTTGGCTTGCCAACTTGTTAATTTTTGAACTTGTTGTTGATTGTTAAAATCAGACCTGAAGATGCCTCTGTATCAGACGGCGAAACTAGTCGTGCGCTCTGTATAGCGTATTATAATTTTTAATTTTATATTAAAAAGTTTTTACTGTGTAATTAAAGTAGTTTGACTTCGTTTTTTTAAAATAATTATGCTTTTCAACTTTTATTAAAATCCAGATGCCCATAGTGGCATTACTACGTAAAACCAAATGTTATAACCCAAATATACTTTTAATTTGCAAAAGATGAAAAAGCTAAATGACTACTTTCTATTTTGGAACGTTCATAAAAAAGTATCGTTTCAAATTTGAGATACATGTATTATAACGTTTAAGGCTACCATTCAAAGTGATGCGATTTTTTTTTATTTGTTTTACCAATAAGTGTATAAGAAAAATTAAGTGTTGGTTAGTTCAGTATATGATTTCTGTGGCGCTTTTGAAGAAAGAGAAGTTTCTCACCTTTTTTGCAGTCGTGTTTATTTTCTTGTAGAACGAACCCTTTTTGGCAGTAGCATATGTAACTTCCAGCGGTATTTGTGCATAGATGATGACATCCGCCGTTGCTTATGGCGCATTCGTCTTTATCTAGGAATATATTCACGAAACGTTAAAGTTGTTGGGCAATAACCTTTTGTAGTAGCTCTAAGAATAGCGAGCACCAATTCATACCGGTGGAGAAAACTGCGATAAAACCGCTTCCTTGCACCGAACTGTCGGAGGTGAATTCAATGCGAAGGTGATTTCCCTCGGATGTGATGACGGGTGGAAGTTTCGTTCCGCAAAAAATCCCGTGCTTTGACATCTCGTCCTCTCCCATCTTGCTGAGGACAACCACTTTGTCGTACATACAAACTTGCTTCAACAAAACAGTGAAACAGTTGAGACGCGTTCTCCGAGACAGAAAAATGAATGGATCGAGGAAAAACTTACGTCGTCATTTTCCACATTGAAATGAGTAAAAGTGAGCGTAATTCGATACTGAGGAGGAGCTATGACGTCCCAAGTACAGTTCTTATCAGTTGGGTAGCGATCAGGATAGGATGGACTGCTGATAGAGCCATCGGACATCTCAATTACGCCCCCACAGCTCTCTGTGAACGGAAAGAAGTTACAAGACAACTCCAAAATTAGTTTTAATTGAAAAACTAAAGCGGCGGTAATTTTTACTATTAAGTTAGTTCATTGATTTTTTGAAAAACTCATTATGACATTGTTCACGTTATCTTTTATCTACTTATAGGTATTTTATATTCCTTTTCCAAATTAAAGGAATTACAATTTTTTGTAACAGGGGTGAAGAACTAGTAATTACAAGAAAGTTTTTCTAGAATGTTGATGGGTTATTTTTTTGAAATTGTTATACATTATTTTCTTTATCATATCATTTTTACCTGGTCTAAATAAAAACTTTGAAAATTAGGGCCAGGTTGTTCTTTAACTAGTGCGTTCTAATTGGCTTGAAGATAAATTAATAAAATTTAAAAAAAAAATTTCGTTCAAATTGAAAATGATTATTTCATTTTTCGACGAAATGTCAAAATGTTTCATTTAACCATAATATAGCACCGCGTATCGACTAATCGCAGGCAACGTTATCTTAAGATTAATAGTTCTTATTTTATTGTGGCTCTTAATGTCACAGCGTCTTTTACCATTCTTTTACAAGTCTATGAACGCGCGGTACAGTCGCGAGGAATATCAATTTATCTAGAACACGTGCAAGTCACTCGTGCAAAGAATTTACAAATAAAGTTGTGTTTTGGTAAAATTTTGGCAAGTTGGCCAAGACCACTTTTTTCTTTATAAAATCAACTATACACCCTAAAAAGGTATGGGTTAAATATTCTGGGTAAAATTTATTGTTACCCAATTTGAGTTAATTTTAAACCCAATTTTGGGTTGTTCTAAAACTTCTGGGTTATTGTGAAAGGGTTTTGTGTTTGGCTTATTTGCCGGATTTGTCTTATTGCCCAACTTGGGTAAAATGTACCCAAAAACTGGTAAAATTCCATTATGTCGGCTGCTAAACAATCTGATTGTTTGAATGTTGAGTTTTTATTGGTTCATTATTTTAACGTTTACTTGCCAAACCATGGCCAACTTCCCGCGCTCACTACGCTCGCACCAGGCGGCCTATATCCAAAAGATCAAAAATAGCGAAATTCGTTCTTTGCTGCTACGGAGGCGCTGGCGCCACCTCCGGACCTAACTATTAGCATTGAATCGATTGGAACGATTATGGTTTTTCGTTACTTTAAGGAATTTATTGAAAGCTATTCAATATATTCGTAGATGTCAGAGGTAGAATAAACCTTTTTCCATGATTTACAACCCTTTTCAAGCGACAGTGAAAATCACGTGCTTAGAATGAAATGTAAACCAACCGACATGTGGAATTTTTCATCAAACGTTTTGGTTTGGATTTTAAACTATTTGATGGCAAGTAGATAAACTATTAAACTGATATTTAAAGTGATGCAACTAAAATATTAGAGTAACGAGCATAAAAAATACTTTTAATTTGTTTGACGTATTACAATTATTTTATATTTTATGACTATTATGGTATGGAAATTTTTTTCATAAAATATCTATTTCAATATTGAAATATTGAATTCTATGTCCTTAATTAATTGTGACTAAACACACACTTCATTATATTATGTTTTTCTAACTCAAGACTATTTTGGTTAATTTAGAAGTATGTTCTAACAATTAAGTAGCTCGTACAACATTGAGGTTTGCCCTATTGCTGATGAACCACCTATTGGGAAAGGGATAAATAAAATAGTTATCATCATTATATAACATTCCAAGAATATTTTTCATAAACTTTCATTTTTAAATAACCCTTTTACGTCTAAGACATGTCCACCTTTATGTTAGGTGAGAATAGTATCAGACTACGCATACTCTATTTCCATTTTGAAAAATTTTCTTATTTTGAGATTAATCTTTCCGGATAAATGTTTCTGTTATTTAGCTTAAGACCAAAATTTCGGACTCGTGTAAAACAATCTGTGATAAGAAGATTTTCATAGTTTTAAAAACTGTTTGTCAAAATTTCGAGTTCAAAATCAAATTCCATAAGTTTGTGAATTATTATTGTATATTTAAAGTACTAAAATAAAGTGTTTTTTAATTTTTAAAAACGATATTTGACAAGGCCGTAACTGTTGCAGGGGACTGAATTTACATATATAATAAATACCCAGGTAATAGGCTTAATTGTAGATTTTGCCCAATTAATTTGGTCAAATGTCCAATTTTATCCATATAATTGGGTAGTTTCAACTAACCAAATCTTGGGGTAAAATGTAATTATTAACCATAAAATTGGGCAAAAGTCGCATTTGACTAAAATTTTGGGTTAGTAAACAATACCTTACTTTTGGGTTAAATAAAAAAACAACTATTAATTTTTGGGTCATTAAATAAGTGGCCCTTTTTTGGGTTATTAAAATGCTACCCAACCACTTGGGTAGTTTTCCATTGACCCAAGCATGTGTAATTTTTTAACCCCACCTTGGGTTGTTTCAAGTTTACCCAAGTTTCTTGGTAGGTACAATACTGGACACAGATTTCGGTTAAAAATTGGCCCAATTTGGGTAATTTTTAACGCAACCTTTTTTAGCGTGTAGAACATAAAATTATTGAGGTAAAAAATTGAGGTACTAGTGGATTGGTGGGCGCCTGATCCCACCTTTAGAAATGATTGTTATTTGTATTATCTGGGGGATTGCAAGACAATGAAATCATGTGGTTTTAGTGAGCCGTTACTGAAAATACAAGAGGCAAGTTGATACGGAATTTCTAACTTAGCTAAAGGATCACATTCCAGAATCGCAAGGATATTAAAAATTTACTCTGACCTTCACATTTCTTTTCATTAGTTTGAAGTTTGTATCCGAGGCGGCATTTGCAATGGAAGCTGCCCAAAGTGTTGACGCATTCGTGTTCGCACTGATGAGCCGTTTCCTCGCACTCGTCAATTTCCTTGAAGAATACCGCCGAAAAGCCATGTTTTTGAGCTGAGTTGTTTGTGACGAACTTGATGGTCATCTTGTTGCTCGACGACTGCACGTCGTCCGGAATCTCCGTGCCACAAAACGTGCCTAACAACGAACTTCCGTTATCGTGGCCATCCAGGATGTCCAAATAGTTAATTTCGCAGTTGTCCTTGTCCTCGATCTTTGAATGAAGAAAGAGCGAATTTTCACACTAATTGTAATTGTTAGTTTCTACTTTTATTAGCATGCCCTCTTTCACTTTTGACCTAATTTATTTTATATATCGTAGCGCCTCATAGATAAAATTTTAATTTTGTTCTCCTGTAATTCTTTGACCGCTTAAACCCCCTTTAAACTTCAAACTTCGTTAACCTTACAACTTGCCCCCTGTAATATGGACGTTTAGTCCGTGGAGCAAGTGGCTATATAAAAAAAACACAAATTTTAAATTAATTCACAATTATGTTAGTAAGTTGAACTAATTAATGATAAGCGCATCGAACGAATAAAAATTCACTTCCTAAAAGCCAATTATTACTGGTCAGACCCACGCCTTGGCATGCCTCCAAACGCGCGAAACGAGACAAAGAGTCTGATAAAGACAAAATATGTTTGGTAATGTTAAATATTGTTCGCGGTAAATCTTTAAAACGCCAAAGATAAGTTACTGATACATTTATGTTGAACGTAGAGCATAATTAAAATCATATGGTTAGATTTAATGTACCTCTAAAGAGATAAACCTTAAGGCTACTTTGAAAGAATCCGGAACGGTAATATTCCAGACGCATTCTTCGTTGGGATAATATTCGTCTGGAAAGTTGGGACTATGCAATTCTCCTTCGTCTTTAATAATATGTCCACCGCAATTGGCTGTCGCTACGAAAATTAAAAATTTTGAGGTTCAATAATTATATAAGCAACTTTGAAAAAGCTAATTTTCCAAGAGAGAGAACTTTAAATGATGGTTTGAATAGGAACTTAAATTAAAATCATAAATATTGTATGGACTAGAAAGAGTCCAAAAAATGTTTGAAGGTTATTTGTTACTCAGACTGACATTTTAATAACGTTCGTCATCATGAAATGTGTCTTTATGCATTTGGTTTGGATTATTTGGACTACAACTATTTGTTTAAAACCGATCGACGAGGGAAATGATTATTCTCACATTTGGAACGGATTAAAATTTTAAGTTCATTTTTAGCAAAAAAAATATCTATTCTGCGAAACGCTAATTTCTTATTCGTTTCAAATTGGATTCAATTGCGAAACCTTTGAAATGCACGGAACTATGATGATAGATAAGTAAAGCCACCCCTCACCAAAAGGTGTAAGGGAATCTTGCAGCAATGTAAATTGTCCACAATAAAGCTAATTCTGCATTCCTTCACGTTTTTGAGGGCTCGTTGAACCTCACTGCAAATTCAAAAAGCACATTTAGATCATTTAAGCACACTTCTGGATCACTTTCAGTGATTCAGTAATGATCCATGGGCGTAATTGGAATGATCTAAATGTGATCTAATGCTGAACCAGCATTTTACAGTTGTTATCTTAGAATGCACTCTAAGAGATGTGTGTGATCTCATAGTGAATCAAAATATTTTCAAGATCATTGGCTCACTTAAAGATCACTTACCAAATACGGTATGCACATATGTGATCCTAATGTGTACATTTAATATAGTTCCATAAACAAAGGCAAATTTCTTAATGATTAGATAATACTAAAATAATTATTTACTAAATTGAGTTCAATATTGTTAGTTGATTAAATCCAATTTCATCATTTCATAAAATACAAAATATACTTATGATGATAAAATCCAAACAATCATGCTGTTTAAATAGAATTCAATCAGAATTAAGTTCTATACAAAATTGTATGTAAAATCCAATTTCATTAATTCCAATTTAATCATTATTATGTTCATTAAATTCATTCATTTAACTTGATCTATTGCTACCCCACTCTGAACTTTACTGGTTGAAAGTGTATTTCAGTTTACTAGCTAGGAAAATGTTATAATAAATTTGAATCATAACCTTCTGTTTTAATTTTTCATTAAGCCGTGTAAATTTTACAAGGCAGAATAACTTATTTCCCAATCCCACTCTAGTCGTAAGACCTTTTAAAATTATTCTTGAATATTTCATTTTGGTGTAAAATTTAAAAAGTCAGGAATAAAATTAAACTCAAATTCCCATTATTTAATATTGTACTAATTTCTCCCACCTGGTAATGTGTGAGAGGTGTACACAGACTAATTGGATTACTTTTAAACTATATTAAGTGGTAACTGGTCATCGATTTTCATATCAGCTGCGTTATGTAAATTCAGTGGCGTAGCGAGAAATTCGGCAAGGGGGGGGGATCGAAGTATGTGGAAGTTAAGATGGTGGTTGAGAAGGGGCTGGAAATTTAGTACAGTAAAAGGTAGGCCCAAGTGGGTCTGGACCCGGAACCCCCCTTGTCTACGCAACTGCTAGAAATGCTATCAACTTTAATCACAACCTTCTGTTTTCATAAATTTTACAAGCCATATTAACTCATTTCCCAATCTGAGTCCACATGTAGAGTGGTTAACAGTGTATTCCAGTCTGTCAGCTGATTCCACCCTACAAATGCTCTCAACTTTAATCACAACCTTCTGTTTTCATTAAGTCGTGTAAATTTTACAGCTGTCTTTTATAAAAATCAAAGTTAGATTTTTTTTCTAAGGAATCCGTAAGAAATCTTTGGTCATTAGATTTTTTAAAACTAAAACCTTAAAAAATTAGAATAATATTAGAGGCTTTGTAGTTGCTATATTCAATCCCAAATAACGATTTAGTTATTATAGGCAACTACTTTTAGAAATTGACTTGGGGGTACGGTTTCTTAACTTACAAATAAATAATAAATAACCTTAGATTTTATTTTTATATAATATTTGAAAGGTTAATATATTTTAATATTCTCGTACGCAAGTAGATTTAGTTGAAAGTTAACATTTTTATGAAACTATTACTTTCGAGATTATAATCAGTGTCGTTTAGGCAACCAATGATCAAAGGCCAATTTAACAACAGCGTCCAAGAAAGAAACTTCAGAATCCACTGCAGCATTTTCTCTATTCTAGTGTCTAAAAAACAATTTAAAAGTTAGAAGTTTCAATTATTAATATTTCTTAGAGTTATAAAACGCATATTAGGCAGTTATTTTGGAAGATTTAAATTTTTATTTATACCAAAAAAAATATTTGTTCAAATAGTGACATCCCAGGTAACAATAGCACGTGTTTTGTGTGGTGTAAATTTGTTATTTATAGTTTAATACACTTTGTCAAATTTCACACGTGTTGTACACGTGTGATTTTGATATTTTATAACATTTGTGTAAATTAACACGTGATCTCAGCGTGTTTGTGAGGTTGAGAGCACAAGATTCCTTAGTCGTGTAAATATACACCTGATTTTCGCGTATTTGTTTGGTAGAAAAGACACGATATCCTAGTTGTGTAACATAACACGCGATCTCCACGTACTGATTACGTTTACGAAAGAACGACACTCATTTCGTGTAATTTTAGGTAGAGGGAACACAATATTCTAAATGTGTAAATTAACACGTGATCTAGGCGTATATTATTGATAGAAATGAACTGTTATCCAATTCGTGTAAAATAACTCGTGCTCTCCGCGTACTGTGTGCGTAAACGAAAACACGGCACTCATTTTGAGTAAATTATCACGTGATTTCTGCGATTTGGTTAGGCAGTTGTGTAAATGAGTGCTCGGCACTATCCAGCATTATCCGTTATTTTTCATATAACCGCCAAAATCGGTTATTTTTATTCGTTTTTCAACTTCAAGTTAATTGTAAAGATTATTTATTTCAGAAAAGTAAAAAACAAATGCAATCCGATAAAATAACTTTAAATCTAAAATATATATACATATATATATTCTTTCTAAGTAAGCTAAAGTGATTAAACAATATATATTTTATTTGCAAGTAAGCTAAGAAATTAAGCGGGTCAGACAAATTATTGGAAAACGACCAAAAGATGTTTATGTGATGTTTACCTGATATTTTATACAATTGATAATTTATATAAGATATTCCTCAAATAAGAATTGATTAAATAAAATAGCTTAGTTACGCAAAGCCATCAATTATTTTATTCGTTTTATTCATTTTTTGAATTATGGAAAAATAGTTTTTTTTTTATCTTATAAAATAGCTATTATAACTGGAAAAAAGTTATTTTAAATCTTCCATTATATTTTTTTCACTGAGAAAAGACAATCTATTGAATGGCAAGTTTCAAAAATAATTAGTTCTGATTAATTATCTATAAATGCCACAAAAAAGATATTTTATTTTTCGTTTTGGCAATTTTTTGTCAAAAATGGATTTTAGTTTATAAAATCCCTAAACGGGCAAACAAGAATAAATGCAATAGTCATAATCTGTTACGTTAACATGAAGTTATACACTTATTAGTATTTAAGTTCATCGCTTATTAGTAATATAGTCATCGTCTACTTATATTTTTGCTCATAATTTATGTAATTACAACAGTAACGAGTCTTAACTATATCATTCGACCAAATTCCCATATAACAGAAAAGAAACTGCCAATTAGACAGTTTACAAAAAGAATAGCCGCTTCAATAAATTCCACTCTCTTTTTCTTACTTCACCTACGCGCATGCGCGTGTCACTGAATAAAATAGTCTCGAGTTTATGTTAGTTTTATTTGTAAGACTAAAGTTGATAGCGCGCGCGTGCATTTGTTCTTTTTCAGGAGGCGCGTGTAAAATTAAACGATACCTTATTTTAGGAAAGAAAGCGCCTTCTACATTCAGTCGTGTTAACTACTCTGTTGAATTTGGCAGACGACTTTTGAATTTTCCGTATAAAAAGTTCTTTCTTATATCACTAAAGCCTCGTTCACACTAGACACTTACGAAATGTTTTAAACCGGTTTCGAAAGATCAAATTAAACATTTTCGGTGTCATCAAGTGTATTAAAAAGCATAGGATGAATACATTCGACAATAAAATTTTACAATTTGATCTTTCAAAACCGTTTTAAATTCTCTAGCGGCTTGTATTTAATGGTTATTCTAAAGGTTGCTCTTTTCGCACTAGAGTTAACGAATAATTATCTCATAGAGCCTTGCTATACAAAGCGGAACTGAATGATGAAACGAAGCAAGTTCATATATAATAAATTAAAAAACTCTTACTTTGGAAGTTCGGAGCTCAATTTGGAGAAAAAGACCATTCGCCTACGAAGCGAGTCCGACTAGACAAGCTTAGTGCGATAAAATATAATTACAAACAGAGTCGTACGAAATAGCTGGCTTTTTCCGGAGAGCAGTTGACATACTCACTAGGATAGTTCTAATCTTAACTCTTGAACACAGGCTCAAAGTTGAAAAGTGCCGATATATCTCGAGAAATAAGGGTTGTGTTTAAAAATGCCCCTGCTAATAAAATTAATGGCGGGTACAGGGACCGTTTGGAAAAAGCAAAATGAGAAATTTGATATTTCGATGAAATGGTTACACCAATTGATTTCGTTCCTAACTTCTTAAGGATGACAAAAAATTATCTTATGATAACATTAAATATGTTAAGTAAATCAATGCGTGGCGACTAACTCTATAAGTAACAAGAATGCCACTTAGAATGAAAGCATTGCTAATCTACGCTTATCGTGAACGAAATATGATCGAACGTTTCTTCATAAAACATGTACTTGCGATATCTAGAGAATGACGAATTTGATACTTTAAAGAAAATATTTTGTTTTATGAAAAACCTATTTACGTATATTTATTTTAAACTTTAGTTAAGTTATTTTCGAACAAAAAAATCTCAATTTTAAATGAATTTAAAAAATATTGCCATCCTTGATCTTCCATGAAGGCTTGAATAGGCCTTTCCATAACATAAGCTACACTTGATAGGCTGGTGTTTATGTAGCTCTTTCAACAGGAAATACTTAGCAGATCAGTTCCGTTTATACTTAAAAACCAGGTTCCTAGTCGAATTTACCCTCATGTCCTGGGCTTTTCGTAGAAAAACGTCATCGATACGTCACTCGTGACGCAGCAGCCACATTAAAACAAAAAGGCTTATGTTGGTTTATAGAATGGCGCATTATTCAAAAACTGATTGCATGAGACACTATATTATTTTTAATATTTTTAAAAGGAAGTTTTACAAAAAATGATTTATGGGTAATTCCAAGGTCAGTGATACTTTTTTTGGAACCTACGACGAATGTTTTTTTTTAAATGTTTTCAATGCATCAAAGAGTTTCAACCTGGTTTTTTGCTAGTAACTCAATTGTAGCGCTGTACCATTTAGCATCATTTTATATTTATGTTACGCTGTGTAAGAGCCTGATCAACATGGCAATGTAGTTTTTGCTTCCAACGGAAATGGAGCACCTCGCCATCTAGCGGGTTCTTTAAGTCTTCTACGCTCTGTTCGAGATTGATCACCATAGTAACGAGATCTTTTTCCTTCAAACGGAATGGAAATGCAGCTCCGCCTAGCGTCATTTCATAAGTCTTCTACGTTAGCGCCTTGCAAAATGGCCCTATTCTAGAGGTTGACGGTAATAGTTAGTGTAGGGAGCTGATGGCTCGCGTGGCATGAAGGGCTTGCCGCCACCCTCCTACGCATTGTCCCGGCCCCCTGTTTAAAGGCATTATAAGTCGCTAGATGATTTGGGCCTAGCTGATTAAAAAAAATTCGGATATCAAATCGAATATCAAATCAAATTTAAAAGTCACCCGATTCCAATATAAATCAATGTGAAATAATCTAAAACGAATCGAATGCTGGCTTCCGTCAAATCGAATATCGAACTGGATGTAACTTTTGTTAATATATAAATTAATTTATCTTACGTGATAAAATTAAACTTGGGGTGTTACTTATCTTTGAATCAAATATTTGGTGTCGCCTCACTTACCTTTTAAAGAATGTGTCTCGAATTTCCGGTGGTAGTCTTTTATTGATTGATTTTAAATGTTGCAAAATGTAAGGGCAGTATGCCGAAAAAGATTGATAAGGAAGAAAAATCACAGATGGAATTTTGTTAAATTATAACAAAAACAGTTCTTCGAATTGAAAAAACAGTTTAGAGCTCGTTATAGGTGCAGCCTTAAAGGGACATATATTATTTTTATTGTTTATTAATATGTCATTAAAATTAAATTAATTAAATAATTAACATTAAAATTTTAAAAATTATTATTATTATTGTATTATTTTCATATTGCAGATTACTGCAATAAATAATACAATAATAATAATAAAATTAATTAATTAATTAACATTAAAATTTTAAAAATTATTATTATTATTATTTACTTATTGCAGATTACTGCAATAAATAATACAATAATAATAATAAATTTTAAAATTTTAAGGTTATTTAATTAATTAATTTAATTTTAATGACATATTAATCAACAATAAAAATAATATATGTCCCTTTAAGGCTGCACCTATAACGAGCTCTAAACTGTTTTTTCAGTTCGAAGAACTGTTTTTGTTATAATATATGCCCATTTATGAGAAGTGGTGCATAAAAGTAATATTTGCTTTAACTGGTAGGAGCTCTAAACAGTTTTTTCAGTTCGGAGAACGGTTTTTGTTATAATTATACTATTAGTTGCAGATGTTTGTTTCAAACGAGGCTGCCAGATATTTTTGTCGTCCCCTCAATTTTACACCCTTTACCGATACAAATATTAGTTCAACCACATAAAATTATTACCTTTGCTGTGCAAATACTCAGCCCGTCGTTTTGCCTTTTTACTTTGTTTCCTTGGCATTTCAAATTTTAAAGCTCGAAAATTATTAGTGTTAAACTTAACAGCTGATAGATTAGTTCAACCAAGCATAACATGTACACGAACTGAGTCTAAGCGGACGAATTTTCGGGAAAATTAGATTTTCTCCCCAATGCTTTTCCTACGGGAATTTGTTATCCTAACTGTGTTGCAATTCTGAGACTTTTTAATAATTTTAGTGTTTGTAATCAACTTGGAATTTTTCATATGATTTTTAGTAAGTTTCCAGGTTTTATTTAAGACTACATTCATAATTTTCCCTTAAGTATTCCGCTCGTAATCTACTTTTAAAATCGACGAAAATTTTAAGGTGAGGACCTGTATTTGTGCTAGGCCTCGGTTTTCATGTTAGACTCATTTCCCGTTGCGCATGCGCGCCAATCTGAAACTTAAGAGGGAAAATGGATGCCTCGAAACCGTAATTTCCTTGCTTCAAAAACTTATATATTCTCGGCGTTATTGATTAAATTATAAATCGTGAAAAGACGGGCCTATGAAGTGAAACACGCTGATTTTAAATCCGTTTACAGAATTAAAATAAAACAAGTGGTTGAGGTTAGAGCGCGACCCAAAAAAGGCCTAAATGTATCTCAAGCTGAGTTGACGTCTTCCACGACCAAACCGGTAAATTGCCAATATACGCGCAGCAGAGGTGGAAATGGGGGAAAAAGATGAGCTCTAAATATACTCCGCTGCCACGGAGTATAATATCTGTATCCTATGAAGTTTTCTCCGTCCTTTAAATATCTGTTCTGCTTCGATGAATCTCTTATAAAGCTTCGGTTTTTTCTAATAATAATATCAAACTTAATTTTCATAGTTATCTTTTCTGTACCCTTTAGATCGTTATCCTTTATGTTTGAATAATGAAAATATGAACGTGATACTAACAATATTAATTTGATCAGGTTAACGGTAATAGAAATTAAAAGGAGTAGTTAGCTCGTGTGTCAAGAAAGGGCTGCCACCACAGTCCTACGCGGTATAACCGGGCCACCTGAATTAATGGCAAAGGTTTCTCGATAAGTTGACCCTAAGGTGGTGCCGTGGGTATTAGTCTAGCTTATTATAACTTTCTTGCTTTTAATATACTTGTTTGTTCTTAAAGGTTCTTGATAACATTTTGAATAGATGAATGTTTTAACACTTAATTAGAACCCGTTTGTAGCCCAAAAAATGTCAGATAAATTTGAAAGCAAACCTCAGATACATTTTTTCTTGTCCTCATTATAGACTCATTAGCACCATGTTTCTGTTTAATAAAGACCCTAGTTAGGCATTTGATATTCTAATCGTGTTGTAGACAGTTAAATAACATTTTTTCGATGGACTCTAGCAAAATAATTTAATGGGGGATTTTACAGATTCGATGAGATTCGAAATTGGTAAGACAACAGTAAACTTCACCGTTTAATTTTAGAACTTTCTGAAAACGATCCAATGCTAACTACAATTCTACGCAAAATTCGATAATTTTCTGAAACTAGTTCAAAATCAATCATTAGATTCCCAATTAAAGGAGTTCCTGGAAATTGAAGATCAGATCAATACTAATTTATGCGGATGGCATTCTATAACGGGTCCTGGATGAAGCTTTTGTTTTTATATAATAACCGAAATCTGAGCTCTTACTCCTCTCCTTTTGCCTGTAATAGAATAATAAAATATCTCCCTTGATTCTGCTCTTCCGAAAATGCATTCAAATTATTTCGCTATTGCCTCAATTAGAAGCTTAAATTATCAGACGTCCTTTCAGAAATTCTCGCGGGTCATTCAATTTTACCATCAATAATGTCCTGATCTCAGTATTATCTCCGGCTAAAGGAATTAAATGTTCTTAGCGATCGGCATCATCCAGGGTGTTTACATTGCAATGCTCAGAAACAACGAATCTCGTCGAAAGGTTGGCTTTGTAGATTTCTGCATCGCGAAACAGGAAAATATTGGCAGATAAATCGCATTCACTGATCCAAGATAACGTGCTAGCCTTTCTGAAATGGATAAAAATATCAACATTGTAATTTATTTTTAAAAGTCATTTCGTCGATGGAAGAAGATAGGAACTTTTGGTCTCTAGCTTAGAAAGATTTGGTAGTCAAAAATATATTTTGCATTAATTTTACTTTATTCATATAAAGGTTATTTGTTTTTGATATACAAAAGCGTTTTCCGCGAAAACTATGTATTGTAGAAGTACGTTTTTAATTTTGATTTTCACGAAAATTGGGGCATTTTCCGTGGTTTTGGAAAATATTATTTATCACCTGTAGGCTGCAGACAAAAAGTTCAGAGAACCCTGCGAAACCACAACTTTCATTCGTTACGAGCGGAGTTTCACCAGCACTTAACGATGGCGATACGAAACGTTGTTATGACCTTTATAGATGGCTGACCATCATGTGTGAAGAAAACCCGGATTTTCTTCATTTGAGATGATGTTATTCCTCAATTAGGATTCACTCGCCATGGCCAAGTCCAATTTCAACTTAACGCATGGGCGATCACGAGATCTGCCCAATATTTGTCTTAACGGGAAGAACTATTTGTAGCTCTTTCACAACGAAGTTGCGAATGCGTTGGACGGCATTACTCTGGTCGAATACCTTCGGATGTGGTTTCAACATGATGGTGCACCACCGCATCAACCTCAAGCTTTTGTAGCTCATTTTAACCCTGAATACCTTCAACGATGGATTGGAATGAACGGTCACGTTCGGTGGCCGGGAAGATCACCCAACCTATCACCAATAGAGCTCTGACACTGGCCATAAGCTCCGCCTCCGTTTCTATGACAACCACTGTAGTAGACGACTTTTCAATCCCTTGGAGGACAAGCACGGTTTTATAGCGGGAAGCACTATGGAAGAGAGCTAGTCATTTCAAATTTATTTCAGTTTTAAAATGGTTATAAGTCAAAAGTTACTAATAAGTGAATATTTTAAAAGTCCGTGTATTACGGACGTAGCAGCGGGGAAGCGGTATGCTAATAAAATTACTTTAATAGATGGTGAAGATACATATTTAGTTGGGGTTAGGCCCAATGACAACATAACTGATATCAGACTGTGGCTTCCAATTACATATTTAGATTTATTTACATACTTATTTTTTCGTAAAAGTGCATACACACTTGATGAATTGAAAACTTATAAAAGTTTAGAAGCATACAATTTTTATGGTGACAACTGTTGTTTTCCCATTTTTAAACGCAAGCAAATTCACCTCAGCACAATGGAAACGTACTGAATCCTCGTATCTATGAATAATTAAATATAATGTTTTAAATGATATTTTACAGGATAATATTTATGTTTTACCAGCAAGTATTAAATGTCCAGGCCCCAGATTTTTTAATATACCACAATATTTAGTGTTTATCAGACACTCTTTCACCCCATGCTTTGGACAAAAATGAAACGGAGCATAGAGTGGTTACTCCAATTACGAATTTTTCTGTATGATGATGTTTGTATTGCGACCGGAGCTGCCCTTTAGCTAACAAATTTTACTGTTTCGGGATTTTCATCGAAAAACCGCCTATTTTAACAGTTCCTATATTTATTCCCGAACACATTAAAAAATGAACGTGGAATAGTTTTGTAGAGTTGATCTCTAAAATGATGGGCAAATAACAAGATGAACAAGTCGAAAGGGAAAATATCCAAAATTGAATGGAATATTCTTGATGCTGTGTGATTGGAAACATTAAACCTGTACGCTTTATCTAAAAAGTCCAGATTTAATCTCAACTTCATTAGAAAAATAATAACTTGTTCAAATTTCGCTAGAGCAGATTTATTTGGTTTGACAATGTTGAATACAATCATCAGAGTTTCACAACTTGATAAGCCAGTATAATATTTCACTTTCAATTCATCTAGAAAGTTTCCTTCCGTAATTGCTGTACATAGCTTTGAGTTTCGCGGTAGTTTTTTGGAATTAAGTTTTAGTTTCTAAAGATTTCTTATTCAATTTTGACTATATCTTTTTCACACAAATCCGATTGAGTTGAAGAATCTTGAATGTTAGGACAAACTTGAATGCATTTAGGTTCAACTAAATTAAAACGATTCAGAATATGTCTGGCTTGTAATATTTTTGTGGAGTGTAGTGTTATTAATGGAATTTGGAAGATTATCACCAATAGACGAAGACTCTTCGTGTTGAAGTAAAGAAACGATATCTTCAAGAACCATATCTTCTTCCGAAACCATAAGGGTGTCTTTAGGCGTATCATGGGTGTTTGTCTTTGATTTAGTAATTTCTAATCTTCGCAGTAATCTTTCTCTTCTATCCATAATCTTTAAATGTTTATTGGAATTTTGAGATTTTTTGTAACCCAAATTTAAACTTGGGATCCAATCTCTGTTATCTTGGTCCAACAATTTGGCAGGGGCTCCTGAAACAAATATTTGTTAATTTACCGTTATTTACTTAAATTTTAAAAGAAACATATAAACTCACCTGTGATGAAATGAAGATAACATAATATTGCACTTTTATTTTTTTCTTTAATTACTGTAGGTCTTTCCTTTATAAAGCTTGAATCCACCTTTGCCTCCATATTTTTGAGTTTTACTATGCCTTGGTTCTTATTCTTTTCGTTAAATGATGGAAAGCGATAAAAATAAACCTTATTGCCGTCTCGATTTCCGCGTATCGTAAAAAGCGCAAAAATCAATTAATTTTAACATGTTAAATAGATAATTTCACGAAATTAATAAGAAAATAAGTAAGATTATTGTAAGCTCTATGCCGCCAAAACCCTGTTTGCCCTCCAAGGCTCGTTTTCAAATTGAAAATATGACGTCAGACACCCTATATACATATCTCTCTTTTAGTACTGTTAATGGTGAAACATTGCTCCACTTTTATGTACAAATATTTTAACTCTGATGAATAGGTTATCTATCCTGTTTACATACGAATATATTTAGCTTTAGCTTTTCGATGTTCAGAATATTTTATCAAAACGGCTTCGATCCGAACCCAGAATACAAACTGAAATTTTAGTTTTTACGGGACAAAATTATCTTATCATAACCTAAACACTTATAGCCACTTAACTAAAAATATCACTTTATTAGGATTTACTTTCAGATGCAAGTTGAAAACCGCAGATTCGACGTTATAGAATAATGCAAGATTTTAATTGAAATTACTAAACAGCTAAATATAATACCGTATTGTGGTAAAAGTTTATTTGTAATCACATAAATTAATATTTTTTTCTTAAATTTTTGTTAATAATATTAAAGGTTTCCTTTTTAATTAAGAGGTTCGAAATATTTGCACCAAAGACCCAAATAAAGATTCGTTTTTATATTAATGATCAAGCTCTATTTGTTTGAGCAAAAAGATTCGACATAGCCATTGACAATACTACATAAAATGAACCCTTTTATATTTAAATACATGGGTCGTTTGCTATTTGAATTTAAATCTACTAGATCTCATAGTTCAACCTGTGAAATTTCGGTAAAGGTTCGCTATGGCATTTTATAATTAAGACAAACGGTTTAAAATATTTTTTCGAAACGATATAATAACGTATCTAATTTCAAAATTAAAACTTTCTTCTTGGCAAAAAAAATATTAATGCCTTTATTATTTTGAATGGTTTTGGGAAATACATTTCATTTGAAATTAATTTAATAATTTTAAGATTCCAAATCAAATATAAAAATAAAACACACATTCACATCTATATGCAGAACAAGAAAACAATCTTAGATTAGTTTAAATCAAAGAACAAGTTTCTGAGTTTCATCGTTGCGTAATGCGTGCAATTTCCAACTTCAACTTAAAATTTTGTTTTCACAAGACTACAGAAAAGAACTTAAAAATATTATCAAGATTGATTAAATTTAAAAACCGCAAACAAAAGCCCATTTGTTAAGTTATTACGAAACAAGCTAGTTTAATTTAGGTAGATTATTCAAAAACTCCGGCCCTTACAAGGAGACATCCCGAAGTGTAACCCACCGATTTTGTTCAAACTCGAGGGATTGGTAGACCTTCGTGTATCATGAAAAACCCTAAAAGGAATTTATTCAATGGCAAACCGTTTTGCCATGGCAACGAAAAATGTTTTTGACAACACAAAATATTAAATTTTCTCATTAAAATAACATGGGATTTTGACCTCAAATTGATCAAAAGTTGAACGGTAATTATTTCAAATACCACATACATATATACGGAAATACAGTGAATCAGACGACGCTAGAAAAATGAGGAATAACGGTAACCAGGGCGATAAATAAGGATTTATTGAATTCAAGGTTAAGATGCTGCTTACTCCATAATGCAGCGGTTTACTTGAAGGAAATGATAACGTTACTAAATGCGCGCTACATTTGAAAATCGGGATATAAAATTTATAAAATCTAAAAGTTAAGCGCGGGTCGCAATACATTGAAGTAGATTGTAGGTTCGCGGGCCGCTACATAAAGCCCCACGGGCTGCATTTAATAATTTAGTTGCAATTGGTTTATTGAACTGGTATTCATAAATTTAAATGGATTAACGATACAAGTTAATTGGATAAAAAATTAAATGCTGGAGCCAAAACCTCGTTTTCAAACATGAACCTTGATTTCCGGGGGAGGGGGGGGGGCTTTAAAGGCTTTAAAATTATTAACGGAAATTTAAATTCTGATCCAGACTTAAACGGAACGATACGTTTTAGTGAAGTTCTGGTAATTGTAGTAGTAACTTTCGTAGTTTATATCTAAATTCATCTAACTGACCTAGCTTAGATTAAATTGAAGGTTTGTATTTCCTCACTGGTGTGCGATTTTTACTGCAGTTTTGTGTAGGAAAATTCTTTTATTTCAATTAAAGCTTTTCGATTCTTTATTACCTGATTAATACCTCTAATCAAAGTTTGGTGAGGGTCATTGAGGAATAGCTCAGGTATGGCCTTATATTCGACGTTTTTATTCTTCTTAATTCTAGGATCATCACCAAAAATAGAAAGCTTACACCAGCCACAGAAATAATCGACATCGATCCTAATATCGGAGTCAGAATCGAGAAAAAATCGTCCATGTTGAAAGTTTGGTATCATATTAAATTAATTTATTCAGCACATTGGAGTTAAATAAGCGAAAGAATAAAGTTCTTTTGGTCTTGCCCAGCTTGTTAAATAGGGAAAAAACCACGTGAGTTTGCTACTCTACTGCAAAGAGGAGCTCGAGCATTTTCGCACTCAATCCCTGAATGAAAAATGTGTACGCGATACAGAAAGATTATGCAAAAATTTGAAGGAGTTGTAGGGCGTGAGTTGAGAAGTATGCCTGTTTTTTTTTCCATTTTCCTAGGATGAGTTAAAAGACGCTAGAGAGCTTCAAAGTGTGGCCTACTATGCCCTGGAAGTAGGCTGAAAAAAGCACAAAACCAAGCAGCAGTGAAATGCGAACATAAAGTTTTGGGTTCCTGTGATAGGTAAAAAAGGATTATGTAAACAAATCGAGGTAACCAGCGTAAACAGTATTTCAAGTCCTTACTGTTTGGTTTTGTGCTTGTAGAAGCCTATTTCCAGGGGCTAGTAGGCCACACTTTGAAGCTCTCTGGCGCTCTTTTAACTCATCGTAGGACAATGGGGGAAAAACAGGCATACTTCTCAACTCTCCCCCTACAACTCCCTAAAATATTTGCATAACCTTTTGAAACACCCTGGATAAAACTACTTGTAAGTAGCTGCCTTGAGTAACTTGTTTTCGTCGTTTGGCAAGCAAACATAGACAATGCGGCATGTGACTAATCATCAATAAATTATTGTTCTTTCACAGGTCAGAGAGCTGTCTTTTGATGAAAAACCGGTTGTGGAGAAAAATGGGTTGAAATTTATGATATTCATTTTTAATCAAGGCATTGATCTCTTAAAGTCTTAAGCATTAACCAATGATATCCATATTGTCAAAGTATTTTAATAAAATGTGTAGGAACATTTTAATTATAATCTGGAAGCTTTAATGGTAGTGGTTGAGGTCTAACAAGTAATTTGAAAGTATCTCAACATTCAGCACGGTTCTCAGAAAGTGGAGCCGAGCTGACAGTTGTGAGATAAAAAGTTAACAAAAAACCAACTAAACCAATTTTGAAAATTCGAATAACTTACTTTTATCCAGTTGGTGCCGATAAATTGAATATAAAATCTGAAATGAATACTTATTGAAATGATTGTTTAATATACACTGAAACTAGAAGCCAATTAACTTTCCCTATTTCTCAGCTGTCCAATTCAATTTTATTTAGTTTGAACTATTATCCATGAAAAAATAGCTCTATTGTTAAAAACTCTGGTACAAATTTTGAACTTATTTGGACGGGTTTAATTACCCGAACGTCGAATCTCATCAAACTCAATTGAAATAATGTTCCTGAATGATTATCGAACCACCATGAAATTAAGAGAGTTAGTTTACTTTTAGTTTGCTGATTTTGGAAAATCTTGGAGGAAATTTAAAATTCCTCCACTAATGATCCCCAAAAGGGTCAACTCTTCAAATCTCTCACTTAAATTTAGGCTTTTGATTAGTTCCCAAAATTTGCAAATTTCTCTAAACTTATGCTTTGTTTACTTTGGAACTTTAAGTTACAAACAATAATGTAATTCAACAAATCATTAGCCATTGATAAAGAAAACACATGAACCCACAATACAAATATTGTTGTTGTTTCATTAATTTTCCAATTAATAATTAAACCCTAATTTTTGGGATAAAGATCACAAGATTATATTTTATTCGAATGTAATATAATTTTTTTAACAAAAAATCCACTTTGTTTGTTGGTTATGACATTATAGCTGAATTCATTACTACAAAGTCGCCAAAGTCTTTAATACAATTAAAAAGTGGCACATACGAAAGTAATCATAGCCAACAGCTACTAATTGTCGTACCATTGTTCATTCTATTTCAGGTAAATAACTGAAATTAATTAAAACACATTTAATTTTCTCGTGCTCAAAGTTTAACGCAGCCACTCCTGCAACATCCGGTTATTGAGAAACGTATTCATACCAAACATAAAAGAAAAGGTTAAAAAGCAAGAAAAGTTGGCACTTTTCCTGGGGTTCAAACGGATACTGGAAATTCATGGCACCTCATACGTAATTCCTTAATATGATTTTTCTTGCATAAAAACCGTACGTATATACATCACATGCATGTGATCAATTAAACATTAAGTTGTAAATTAACATGTAATAGTATACACTGTAGCAGGGAAGGTGTTTGTTTGTAGATTAATGCAGCCTTTAAACAGTGACCAACACTCTGGGGTGCACAAAAAGAGATGGCAACATCTTTTAAACATGATTAAATTTATTCACCACTTTCCTAAAATCTGAAGAAATTGACGAAGAATAATTTATTTCAGAAAACACTGCATTTGAACTAATTATCTGATTTGATGAGCTTTCAAAGAAACGTTCTTTGGCATAGCTTGAAATTAAAAAGTTCAGCGGGACTATTATGATAGAGTTACTTAAAGGGATAATGAAAAGCCTAAGGAACCTATAATATAGTAATTCGATTTGGTAACTAAAAAACCAGGATGGACCCAAAAAGTCACATGGCTTATACAACGAAACTGGGAGACAAGAAGAGAAGAGGAACCGTATCTCCGGACCGAAAGGAAAGGATGATCTTAAAACACCGCTCCGGATGACTTTAAGAAAAGGAACATAGTTTTCGCGCGGGTCGCAATTTATGAATGTCTCCAGCCCATTGAGCAGTTATCGTCCACACTTTCAAATGTTCGTCTATTCGTTATTAATCTATTAGAGAAGGTTTTTTGGTACAATCTACGGGCTTCATCTCCTCTTCCATCCGCTCGTCCGTACATCAAGTGCATGTCCGCGTATTGCGAGTTGATAAAATTGGCCAATACAGTGTGATTGCAAAGTTATTAAATTTTTAAATTAACAAGATGTTTCATACCGAAAATGACATCATTACTACCTAGAAGTAAAAAACTTACGAAAGTCAATCGCGTAGTTGTTATGATGTAAATTTTAGAATAAATCATTTTGTTAATTTGGAAATTTAATCACTTTGTAGTGATGGCAAATTTTACCAACTTGGAATACGCGGACATGCACTTGATAAACGGACGAGCGGAAGGAAGATGAGATGGAGCCCAGAGATTGCACCAAAAAACCTGTCCTAATATAACAATACTGAATAGACGAACATTTGAAAGTCTGGACCGGCGCTTACGAGAAACTGGCTATCTATAACCCTCGCGAGAGGAAGTTCGAAACAGATAACTACTTCAATTTCAAATTACGTTTAAACTTTCGGCTTTAAAAAAACCGTTTGTCTGGAAAGTTAATACATGTAGTACTAACAATTTTCGACGATGAGCCTAGTACATGTTCTCGTCAAGTTGGAAAGAAGCTGGGCTTGAATTATGCCAATTTGCTTAATAACCACCAGTAGAGCCAAAACAACCCTCACGGAGCTGTTGTCGCAACGCCCCAAGAGAAATGCAGTTTCAACATCTTGGCATTGCTGGAGACAATGTAGTGGGGCGCTACTTCCTTCCGCCTTGGCTAAATCGAAAGTCGTACCTAGAATTCCTTCAACGAGCCTTACCAGAGCTACTGGAGGACGCTCCGTTAGCGACAAGACAGCGAATGTGGTTCTTAGTTTCTTATACGATGGAGCACCACCACATTTCAGCTGTGCGGTAAGAGGCCTTTTCTTTGAGATGGGTAGGACGAGGAGGAGCCATTCCATGACGGGCTAGATCTACCGATTTGAGCCCATGCAATTTTTACCTTTCAGGACATCTCAAAGACTTAAGAGTCCGAGGTGTCGACGAGTTACCACAGTGCATAATTGATAGATGTGAGACTATTCGTAATACACTGGACATCTTTGAATACGTTCATCAATCATTTTTACGACTTTGTCGTTTGCGTAATAGAGCATTTTGAAGAGTTGTTTTAAATCCTTTTGTGTATTTATTAAAAAAGAGAAAAATTTGATCATGTATTTTTGCGTATCACTCTAGGGTTAGCTGATGTTATCATTATCTGGACGTCAATTCTTCTGAATGATCAGTTAGGAAAAAAAGAGCGATGCGGACTTTTGATCTACCCTGCGTATTTTTGAACAATATTATCGATTATTCTTTAACGTTTCTTAAGATATTAACACTGTTCAAATCTTAGTATATAACCGCGTGGTGTTATTGCTCAAGTGTGCTTTTACTTACCGCGATATCTGGTGTTGTTCACTAGCATTTAACTCTAATTTGTAATTACTGTAAATATGTGAATTTAATAATAAACCAGTTTTCGTTCCTTTTAACTTTCGTCTCCGTCATTGAAGCTTTGCTGACTACTTTGTTGAATACGAACTTCAACCCGATCTCTTTATGATCTTTTGATATTCAAAAATCTGGTTATCACTTTCTCGCAAAAAAAACCACCGGTATATTTATGAAAACAACTGGGGTCAAGAACGAATAAAGTTGATTTCGATGATTTTAGGTCAATTTTTGAGAGCTCATAGCTCTGAAACGGAGCTTTTTAGGACAATGGATCATAGGACATTTTAAACTGGTAGGAGCCCATAGAATACAATATAAAAGTTTTGTTACTCTTATTTGTAACACCCTGTATACAAAAACGTTTGGGCGACCAAGTTCCGCGATTAATAATAGAAACATAACATTTTCATTTTTTTACCGTTTTCATATAAATATCGTTTTAACCTGTAACACATTTACGACTTATTATGAGTTCATATAATAAGTAATTCCTTATTAAAATCCAATAACAATTAATTTTAGAAACACCATAACTATAACGTTTGTTAGGGTCCGCCATAAAATATATGATCTTTCGATATGTAATTATCCAGCGTGTATTGTACCTTTAACAATAGCTAAAGTTATCTCCATATACCTGTTGAGATAAAATTATTTTGATACTTAATTTTTTAAGAGTCCGTTAGAAGTTAGCAGGCACTCCAATTAGTACACAGATGGCTGCGCTACTGACCTTTAAAAGACCACTTTGTGTATAAGCAGGTATACAGGGTCTTTTTTTTTGCTCGGAAAAGTGTTTTTTTTTCAAAAACTATTTATAGTACCGATTTCAAATTTGGAAGGTCAATTCTCTATACCGGGGGACATCAGTTTGAGAAATTTGAGCGTTTTCGGTAATGTTTTTCACCAATTTTGAAAAATTATTTTTCGACCACTAGGTGCGAGATAAAAAATTTCTATTATAAAGTTGTAGGCCGTCATCGAAAACCCTTAAAAATTGTTCACTCGACGAAAAACAATTTATTTATCAGTGAAAATTCGAGCTTGAAAAATTTACAAGTTGGTGAAGTCAAATTACGATTGTTTGAAACGATAATTGAAACCGAATTACCTAATCCAGTTGAAACTTTGGTTAAAAAAACGACCGGATTTAAAAAACACGAGGCTATAGGTCAACCCTAAACATGCATTGGGTATTTAAAGGAAAACTTTGGGAGATTATTATCAGTGTTTGATAATATTTCGAACAATGCCTCGTTATTCAGTAGCTGAGCGTACCGAGATAGTTGCCATTTACTATGGAGAAGCAGCGCAAAACCTTAGAAGAGTGACTGAAATCTTCGCAGAAAGACATCCAAATGGAGCACCATCTGTAAATACAGTAAGACGAGCAATTCACGATTTCAATCAATTTGGTAACTTGCAACCTAGGTTTCGCGGATTGGGTCAACTGGATTTAGACTTCGAGAACAATGTACTCGCGTACTTTGTGGCATATCCTCGTCACAGTTGCGCTAACGCCGCTGCTGATTTGGGTTGTTCTGCAAATCGTGTGTGGAAAATTCTTCGTAAGAATCGCTATCACCCATACAGAGCTACGCTCCACCAAGGACTAATTGACGGAGACCATCAAAGACGTTATGAATTTAGCAACTGGTTACTAAATGCTGTCCAAGAAGATAGACAATTTTTCCGCCATGTTTTGTTCTCCGACGAAGCGTCATTTTCTAGAGATGGGCCCTTTAATCATCAAAACAGCCATCTTTGGTCTGACATCAACCCACATTGGGGTTTTGAATATCATCACCAGGTTCAATTTGAACGGGTCAATGTTTGGGTTGGACTTGTTGGAAACCGTTTGATTGGTCCCTTTTTCCTGCTGACGAACCTCAACGGCCAAAGGTATTTACATTTTCTACAGAACGAACTGAGTGACGCAATCGACGACCTTCCATTGGCTGAAAGACGTCAGTTGTGGTTTCAGCAAGATGGCGCCCCTCCGCATTTTTCCCGGCAAGTAACTGAGCACCTCAACAACGAGTTTCCTGAAAGGTGGATAGGGAGAAATGGTCCAGTGCATTGGCCAGCAAGGTCACCTGACCTAACACCGCTGGATTATTTTCTCTGGGGATTCGTTAAAGCAAAGGTATACGCCACGCCCATTGAAACTAGGGAGGAACTCATTAGACGAATAATCAGTGCTTGCCGAGACGTCACACCAGAAATGGTAGAGAAAGCGTTTGAGAACTTAATTGTCCGCGCACAAACCTGTGTTGCAGCCAATGGTGATATTATTGAAAATGTTTTGTAAAAATTTATGTGAATAAAATATCTGCATTTAAAAACCAAACGTGTACATTTTTTCAAGTGTGAAAACTCTACTACGTTTGTATTAGACTTGTTCCCTTTTCAATTATCGTTTCAAACAATCGTAATTTGGCTTCACCAACTTGTAAATTTTTCAAGCTCGAATTTTCACTGATAAATAAGTTGTTTTTCGTCGAGTGAACAATTTTTAAGGGTTTTCGATGACGGCCTACAACTTTATAATAGAAAATTTTTATCTCGCACCTAGTGGTCGAAAAATAATTTTTCAAAATTGGTGAAAAACATTACCGAAAACGCTCAAATTTCTCAAACTCATGTCCCCCGGTATAGAGAATTGACCTTCCAAATTTGAAATCGGTACTATAAATAGTTTTTGAAAAAAAACACTTTTCCGAGCAAAAAAAAAGACCCTGTATAAAAAATGGGCCATCACTGCTCGTGCTAAATTAAATTACTCGGAGTTGCCCAGCATTGTTATAAACTTTATTTAGTATATTAAAATACACATGAGTTAAAGACCTTTCAGCCTTTGACATGCGTAGGATAAAATCTTTGAACCATATGATCAGGATTCAAATATGCACGTCGAAATGCGGAAACAGATATGTTACGCTCAAATGAAATCTACCAGCTGAATGTTTGGAACATCAGCACCGTGAAACCTTAGGCAACTGCCAGGTTTAGATTTGAAAAAAGCAATTTGATTATTCATATTTTTCAAGTGCTAAAGATTGTCTGTGCAGTGGGGATGTGAGGGGAAATTAAATAGTGCCAAAAGTGTGTTTATATCTATTTTTGTTCTCTCAAAAGTATTTCTTATTTTCAAAACCAATATCTGAAATCTTTGGAGTTGTATGCAACACATCCGTTTAAAATTTTGTTAAAAATTGGAAAAGAATCATTGTGGGCCAATGAATGAAAATGACAACATTCGATATGGCCCAAAGAAATAAAAACAATGACAACTCTATAAAGTTATTCGCTTCCCCATCTGCTGTCCAGATTTTCGTATCACTTTATCAGCGCATATTAATTCTGAGTAGCCAAGAATTTTATTGTGGACAAACACATCCAATTTAGTTGCTACTCTGTTTAAAAAATCTTTTATTTACCGTAGGAAGTAAAGTTTTCAGTTTCATAAAATAACTATTAATTAGATATAATATACCATATTATCATTTGGGTTGTTATTTGCGATAAAATTCGAATAAAGTCAGTTCGATTGATCAATTTAATCCATTATTATCGTTAAAATATAAATTGTATTTATACAAGCAGTACGACATTTTAAAATATTTGTTCCAAGAAGCGCTTAAAGGAAATCAGTTTGCAAAGATATATCTTCTCTAATTTTTATTGTCATTGGTTTAAAAAAAAAACCTTTGGTTATTAACTGCGAACTTCCTTCCTTCTAAAACTTTTTCTAAATCTTGTACAAATACATTTCGTTTTTGTCTGTTAGTTAATTTATGAAAGTCCTAAAATATTGAAATGAATTTTCGTTTAACTACCTCACTAAAAATTATCTTTTTCGAAAGGATTAATTAAACTTAGTTTTTTTTAAGTTTTAATGTTGACTAAATCGTAATCTTGACTGAACCATACCTTTATACGAACCGAACCTTTACAAGACAGTGGCGAAGTGGTTAGAGCTTTAACCTCGCAACAAAGGGAGCCAGGGTACGATCCTAACTTGTGGCACTGGTGAAAACTCGCAACAACTCCTTCGTTAAGTTATCTACCTGTCGTTTAAAGTGGTTTTCTTACGAGTTCTTCTTTTTGCTCTTTCTATGATAACAGAGGTTTTGAACTAACTAGTGGTTATCTGTGGCAAGGCTAGCCACTCCCCTTCACGCAATTTAATAACCCTTGTTAAAAGGGCCTCTGGCCTGTTGTCAATGCAGGTTAGAAACAAAGCTTATTATTATACAAAACGTGCCTGAACTATACATATTATTCAACAAATTTGTTATTTTCAGAGGGAGCAGATTAAAATCTTCAGCTGAATATTTCTAAACAATAATTGTGAAATTCCGTTTTATCTAGGAACCGAACGGAAGGAAGCTTCTTGAACTTAGGAAATTTTGTTAATAAATATTTTAATTTTCATTTTAATACACATTTTAATAAACATTTTTCTCTAAATTTATTAACTTAAAGTTTTAATTAGGTAAAAATATAAAGAAATTTGCAGAAAATAAGGCATATAAAAAGTAATAGAAAGTTAGCCGATAACCTTCGTCGAGATACACTTTATTTTAAAAAGATTAAACCTAATTTTATTTAATCTTTATTTGATCGACATTTAGTCACAGTTCTAACATATATTTATCAAGTGTAATTTAAGACTAAAGAAATGTGTTCAAATAATAAGTCAAATTCAGATGTTAGACTATCGGAATCACATAACTAACACTCTTTTTTGATAACTAGCTTGAAGAAACTATATATTAAATGTTCATTACTTTAATATGTGCATACAAAATTGCGTTTAAAGCCCAAATATTTTCACATTTTTTAATTCCAAGTTATTTAAAAAAAATAAATACTATTCCTATGTGTAAAAACTTAAACATAATTTTGTCTTTATAACGACAATTAAACGGTTCTAACCCATATGTTACCTATTTAAAGTAATACGTTTTCTAGTTGCCTTTCCCGGATTTCTCTAAATTTAAGTTATAGTGGTCAACCCACTGATTGCGAAAGATTAGAACGATTAAAATCACTGTGCGAGTATCTTGCTGGAAATTCTGACGAGTGTCAGAATTCACTCGCGGAACAAGAAAAAAAATTGAAATCTTTACAAACGTTCAAGTTGAACGTTATTCTAGAAAGTATCTTGAGTAAAAACTTCTAAGTCGTTTCGGTACACAAATTAGAAAACCTGAATTTGAAGGTCGGGATAAATATTGTCAGCTTCCGTAATAATTAAGAAAGGACCCTAACCAATTCCTTGTATTTATAAAAGGCTACTAATGAGGTAGAAGAAAGAACCAAAATAACATAAGCTGCAGCGAAAATTCTAAGAGAAGACAGCAGTTTTCGATTGTAGCAAATTCCCTACTAAAAATGAAATAAGAAATAGTTCAATAGAAACGCTAGGTGGGGTGGCGGAGTGGTTAGCACTTGCACCTCGCAGCAACAGGAGCCGCGTTCGATCCCAACTTGTGGCACTGGGTGAAAACTCGGAACAACTCCGTCTGCGCTGAGTTTGCAAGTTCTCTCCCCACTGGTTTAAAGGGTTTTCCCCCGAGATCTTCGGTTTCCCCTTCCATAAAAACTTGTTAAGGTTAACGGTTATAGATAGTGTAGGGAGCTGTTGGCTCGCGTGGCTTGCAGGGCTTGCCACCACCCTCCTACGCATTGTAACCCGGCCACCTGAATTAAAAGGCTTTAAAATTCGCTCGATGACTAAGGCCTAGGGTGGTGCCTTGGGTATTAGCCTAGCTGATTATTATTATTAGTAGTACCCTTTCTATACTTATGCAAATTTTATCAAAAAGTACGAATAACACTAAATTGATCGCTCTTAGTCAAGCTATCATAGGTCGTTTCCCTCACGAATTCAGCTGGGACTCGCTGTACACTTCCAAAAACAGACTGGTACCAAGTACATAATCAATATGCGCTCGTATTTAGGTCTCTGCTCGTTTTATCAAGAAACTCAGAGTTTTGAAATTAATATTTTAGAGTTCGCATTCAAGCAATACGTTTTCGATAACGTGGATGTCAAAGTTTGAACCCTTGGTGGATACGGTACGTTCCGCAGTACGGGTAGGGGATAATATGTGTGACTCCGCACTCTTCTGTAACGGCATGAACAGTTGTGACAAAAACACATAGAAATATCCATACCCGTATCAGGAGAAAAAGATATGTATAGAAACTGGCATAATTGTTTAAAATTACTATTCATTTTAGCTCGTCCCACTGTTGAACCATAAAACGCTTTTACCATTCATAAATGATGAATGAAGATGAACGTTAAATTTGTTATCAGTGAACCGCTAGGCCTTTGCAGACCAACGTAAAAATGTACTTTATATTTCCATATGTAACATATTCCCTTATGAGTATGCCACTGTATTACATTTCCGAAGAAAAAAATTAATGAGACCTTTTTTCACACGGAACATACAATAAACGGACCAAAATTGCAAAACTCCTTGAGCTAATGAAATGGTTACTATGGAAGCGAAATCACGGGATCGCGAGAAACGAGCTAACTACAGATTGGTAAAGTTAGAATATCGCGAGGAATTCTGCACGTTTTCAAAATCCGCTTCACTAACTTCAGTTTCCCTAGTATAAATTTGATGACGCTGGAAGTCACGTAATTTACGTTACATCCCGTTAAAATGATTTTATTGAAGAAAATGCTTTTATTGCATTTTATTATCAGTAATTATGTTTCATATGTTATTACTCACTTCCTGCAGCTGCTGATAAAAGTAGTCTTGCTTTACGCTTCATTCTGACGTCTGTTGCTATCCCTCAATCCCCTGCAGCACAAAAGAATTGTTTCAGAGTCGGGCCGACGTCGACGAATTATTAAAAATCTGTGGTCGGCCGACCGTACTATTTTGAGTCGAAATGTCCTACCCGAAAAAGGATCGGCCGACGGTCGGCCTACCTTTAACGTATGACTGTATGCCAACTTAAAAAAGTAATTTGAGGTCGGGCCGACGTCGACAAAAAAGGTCGATCAGTATGGTCAGCCGACAGTTGGCCGACCTTCCTTTTTTTAGACGAAATGTCCTAGCCGCATATGGGGCCACAAATATTGTCCTAGTAGAATAATGGTCGGCCGACCGTCGATCGACTAGAAAATTTTACTTAATATGGATATATAACCGACTCTTAAATGACTACTGGCTGAATCTGAAATAACTCTGAGCCGACTTCAAGTAGACAGTTTCGCGACTCCGAAACGACGTTGGGCCGACGACCAATTTAACCGTATTTCCGACTCGGACCAAAAAAAAATACCAATTTGATTTCCTAAAAAATATTTAGCTGTGTTTGTATTGGTATCATCTTTTTATAAGTTTGTAAACATAAATCAACGATTTATCGTTATTTCAGATTCAACCCTAACAGTTTATGAGGCAGAAAATGTTTTAATAGTGCTCGCGGAACATTCCCTCGATTTGAATTAACAATATATTTCCCTAAAATATTTAATTACATGAATATGACCTACTTGAGTTAAGAGATTTTTGAAAAAGAAAACATTTTCAGGCTGAATATATGATCTTTTTCGACAAAATAGAGTAAAGAAAATATATTATTTAAAAAACTGTTTTAATTTGTTTTATTAAATCGCTAATTTTCACAGTTCAACGCGATTAATTTAAAAATAAACTGTTGGATATAAGTCGACCATTAGTCGTGTTATAAATGTGCAATGGCTTTTTCAAGTCACGACTGCAATTACAATTTAAGGTCCACGTTCGGACTCTAATTAATAGTTGCATTGATAAGACTTATTGGGTCGGTAAGTGTTCCAATCTATTAGGTCACCATACCGACTTTAAAAGGGATAAAAAATGTACTTACCTGCAATTATCGCAAAAACGTTTACGACTTTTAGAGTCGGCATCTGGACTAGGATCGAAAAGCGACTTTACGACCAAAGCCCGGGCCTAAATCAACTCTCTGTAATTAAGGCGTGGCGTTACAGGGTTAACAGACTTACCAAAGATTGTCAAAACACGTGGAATAAAAGCGACTACTCACATTTTATTCTACGTGTTGGTTGGGTTCCAGTAACAATCTTTTAAACATTGGCGACTATTTTCTAAGATGGTAGACAATCCTACTAGAATTGATTCCGGTGTGTTGGTTTTTCGTTTAAACCCTCTAGCATCAGAATCGATACGCAATAGAAATACGCAATTTTAGGCAGTTGGCACGATGAAGTTTTGGAGTCGGTTAACCATCACATTAATAGTCGTTATAGAGTCACGGTTTGAAATTGGGCCGACTGTGGCCCAACGTCGTTCTGGAGTAAGAAACAGGTACATTTTTAGTCGTCACAGAGTCATGCTTTAAAGGCCGGCCGACCATAACTCTCTAGGGCATTTCGACTAAAAGACCAAAGGTCGGTCGACCGTCGGCCAGCCTAGCCATTTGAGGGCTTTGTCCGACGTCGGCCCGAATTAAATGTGCTACAGGGCATAATAAGAAAGTTTGTTTCTTATTTACTATCTGAATTTCGTTACTCCTATAAATTAATTGTAAACTAAGTAAGGTCGTTTTTGAGTCGGCAAGTAGTCCAAAATATTAGGTCACCATACCGACCTTAAAAGGGATCAAAAGCGTACTTACGCGAAATTATCTCAAAAAGATTTTAGACTTTTAGAGTCGGCATTTGGACCAGGACCGAAAAGCGACTATTCGACTAAAGCCCGATCCTAAATCGACTCTTTGTGCCACAGGGGATGTCTTTCATCAAATGTATCTGTGGGCACAATTGTTTCCCACATGTTGTCATGCCCAAAATAAATTCCAGACAGTGTTTGTCACCCCGTGTCGTCTTATCCTAAATTTACCTCGTTTCAAGTTCCTCTCTGTTGGTCGCTGCCACATCCTCATTGTCTCGTTGCCTGTGTCCCTTCTTTCTGCCACTGTTTCCGACTCGTTTTATCCTTAAAGTTATCGGTCTGCCAATTCTAACATCGTTGACTTACATCACGATAATCTCTGGGTGCCTTGAATTATCTCTGGCGCTCTTGTCTCAAATTTACATCTGCCGGCGGATGTTACCCTTTCGCTGTCCTTTCCAAATTGCTGTATAGAGATAATCTGATCTCTTTAAATTTAATAATTGTTTAATTAACCAAGATTTAATAACTAGTTATAAAACACCAGAAATGTACATATATTTAATGTTTCAATTGTGGGGATTTTCGCAGTGATTCTAGAATTTTTTACCATGAGTAGTCTCTTTGTCAGAGTACTCGGAATACAAATGATTAAAATGAGTCTTCAAGACAATATTATCTTATTCTATTTGGTAAAATAAGTCAAACTGACTTAAACTGGATATTAAGATTAAGTGTATTAGTTGCTTTAATGTTGATTAGTCTGACTTCCAAATTTACAATCTCAAAGATGTACTGTTCTAAATAAGAATGGGTTCTAAATCTTCAATTTTTTGGGAAATTATCATAAATTGTCTTGAAAATTTTAATTTATATCGGACAACTTCTTTATTATTGTATTTACAAACCAGGGTTAATAATTCAAACCAGATTTTAATTATATATTATGTATATTTTGTAATAATTAAATTAAAAGTTTACTTTGAGGAATTAACTTTCGTTGATTATAAAGTAAAAAAATATATTTTATTAATTATTTTGTGGATCGGTGTTTTAACCTTTTTTCTCGGTTACAAACCATAAAGATAATTACAGAACTATATCATTTTGGATACTTTGTTAATCATATTTACAGTACTGTCATTTTACATTCTTAGCTTTCTGCGATTAGAGTCTACCATTTGTGAATATTTTTAAGTGTACAATTTATTTGGGTCTAAGTTGACAATTATTGGTTTTCCAGGGAACTTTTTCTGTCGTTCAAGACGATAAATTTCAGGAAAAATGTCGTTCCAAAAGCGACATTTGTGGTCGCGATTTTCAAACCTATTGGACGACGAATTTCTGTGAAAGATGAAGCAGTTTTCTTGATGGCTGTCCAAAGGTTTCCAAAACTGAAGTGGCTCTTCAACCGAAGGGGCGTCTAACGGAGATTTATTGGGATCCCTAAAAGACAATAAAACGCTGTGTTGTTAGGGCGAAATCGACAATACAGATATAGAATTTTATGAGGCGAGCTGCCCAAACCAACGACACAATGAAGACATATCTTGCAAGGGAAGCTACTAATATTTTATTAATAAAAATTGTGTGTTTTCCTTATTTTGAATTTCAATTGAAGTGAAGCTTGAAGCCATGATTTGACGAACCACAGAAGAAAGGGGGATCTTTCCAACTGTTCGTTAAAATATTTGTAATTTATGTCTCTTTGCTATTTAGTTACGAAAGCGCGATGACAACAAGCATTTTAATATTCATAATCAGATAGACTAGCATTTTTCTCGTGATAACTATATCCGTGTTAGTAACAATATCTCTGCACGTGTGCATTCATAATAGTAGCTTCTCGATATTCAAAATTAACTCCTTCAAAAGCACCCCTTCTCAAATTGAAGATAATAGCCTTTGATGTAGAAAAATGAAAAACTAGGCTACAATTGATAGTAATATACACCGAAAAGAATGTGGTTCATAAGCATAGGATAGCACCAAATGTAACATAATTACCAAAAGTGTGACAATCCCTGTAATGAATGCTCGACTCGAGATCGACCACATAAAAGACTATTTATTGTCGCCTTTCTGGATCTCTTTTAGTCTATGGTACTATATCGTAGGTAGATGGCGATAGCATCTCCACAGATCGACGAAAAATCCAAAAATACACTAACTTTGACCAGTGCTACTTAGTTCCTCCATTCCTCTCTACGAGGCGTTATTTGGGGGTTTTAACTTCCTTCCCTCCCAAGGCATACTTTCCCTTCTCCCATCCCAACTTGTATTTCGCTCGTAACATTCAAAAAGAAATAGGTTCGATTGACCCGCTTTTAATTTTTAAAGGTAGTTAAGAATTCCACATTTATGGTGGATTCACGATTTAAAATTTCCGCCGCCAAACCTAATAGGGGTGAATAGCGCTAGTTACGGTAAAACTTGTGTTACACATAAATACAGTAATTTTTTGATTTTGATTGTACTTCCTTTATTACATATGGTCTTTTTTTAATTCATAAAAAAGTGGTAAATAATTTATGGCTCGATACGATTTGAAAGATACGAGTAGGAATTCTTATTTCCTTTATCGACAAGCTGAAATTTAGTTCGCTAGTCGACGCGTGTCCAAGTTCTCCTCTGTCTATTTACTCTGATTAATTCACATATTTTCTAGAGGATTCTAATAAAAAAATTAAAATGTTCTTACCCTGTCCTGGCAAAATTGGCCCAGTAGCGCATCATCCTTCGACTTAACAATATTGAAAAGGACTCGAATGAGCCGTTCGGGTGCAATGGTTCCCCAAAGATGTAGTTCAATTCGGAACCGTGAAAACTACCCATCCATTTTGGCAGCAAAATGTGGGAGTCCCTGTGCTTAAATCGATACTTGTAAACTTTGTTTTTTGGCGTCGGCCAAGGCTTTTTCGAACTGCTCAGCGGCGCAAATGAAAGCCGCGTCCGATCCGGCTCTAATCGCCATTTGAGTCAATTGCTCCGGTGTGTCTCTCTCGCGGATGTCACCGTATAAACTGGTTATAATGTCAATGATTAGGCTATCGTTGGTGATGCTTAACAAATCTCCAATTACTTCGCGCGCTCTTCGCCCGTCGGGCTTTGGCTCTCTGGTCAATGTGAACATGAACGGGTACAATAAGGTCAGAAAGAGAGACGCTTCATCTTCATTATTTCCAGATATAATTTCTAGGTTCCTAAAGTTCAAACCCTTTCTAATGGTCCGTTCCGGATGTTCTTTGATGTATTTTCCGTCCACGACGGGTTTGAAGAAGAAATTGTACCCGTAACCGTAAACCGGTTCGCTTTCAATCAGATCCTGGCCGTCCTTGGACGCGAAGCACTCCAGGGCTGGTCTCAAATTGCTGAGGTTAAAGGGACACCCCACATTGTCGGCTAATTTGGCAACAGTGGCCAACAGATCCTTCCGCGAATCAATGGCCGGCGACATCTGAGCTACGCCACTTTGCAGGATAGCGCGTTGAAAGAGAGGTCTACTCGATTCAAGCAAAATATGGTGGCCTGCAAAAATTAAAATTAAAATACTAAAAACCTTAATCTTAATTGGAGTCACACAAGCAAGAGGTTTATACGTGTTATGGTGGAAAATTTTAGCCTCTTAAGTGTTGTCGGAAAGGAAAAAATAATATTAACGCGATGGAAAGAAAGTGTAGATATTTCAAAAATACGAGTTTAAAGGCCGACTACATAAATCTTCGGTTTACTCTGTCTTTAACTGGAAGTAGGCTTACTGCATTACACGTGTGCCATGCAGTCAGCCTATTTCCAGTGAAAGACAGAATAAACCGAAGATTTATGTAGTCGGCCTTTAAGCCAGCAAACGAGCTTCAATTTAAATCTCACCTTACATTTCTCAATTTTCAATTCTAATATTCAATTAACAACTTGAATTTTGAATTTTATTTTCAATTGAAATCAACATTACACTCAGAAACAAAATTGTTAATATTCATCGTAATGAAAAAATTATTAGCTAGGCACAACTCCCAGGCAGTTCGCGATGTTTATGCCATTATTCTGGCGGCCAGTTTAAATTGCGTAGGAGGGTTAAGGTCCGTCCTTCACGTCTCGCGGGACAACAGCTCTCTAAACTTACTAAAATCATTAGCCATAACAAATTAAAATGGGAAGGGGAACCGAAGATATCACGAAAAATCCCTTTGGCATGGGAGAAGAAAACTTGCAAATTAGAAGGAGTAGTTTCTAGTACTACAAGCTGGGATTGAATGCGACTCCTCTTGCTGTGAGGGTAGAGTGTTAAGGACTCTACCACATCCCTTAAACCTAAGACCATTTACACCTAGACTACAATGCCAACGTTATAACTCCGATTTCAGAGTGTCCTCTACAAAACACCACCAAGTGGAGAAAATCCGCGATAGTAATCCACAAACATGCAGCAACACCCCCCACCTTTTTATCCCCCTTCTTTAGGAGGCAAACGGTTCGCGCTCTCTTCCGCTGTTTTTCTCTTGACGCCTTAAATAACGGGCGAAAATTGGTCACGACTCGCGGGGCGACCGAGAAAATGTCGGGAGAGGAGTGCGAAGTGAACGCGTTTTTTCAGCCCGAATTCCCTTGTGGACGAGAGTTGCCTCTAAATAACGATGGTGGCGTTGGGGTAGCGGCGACACTAGCCTAACAACAACGCCTACCTTCATTGCAGTCCAGGTGTAAATGGTCTTAGCTTAAACGCTGTCATTTCCTTGTTACTCACTGATGCTGGAAGCTCCCGCGCTTTCTCCGAAGAGAGTTACTCGCTTGGGGTCGCCACCGAAGGAACGGATATGATCTTGCACCCACTTAAATGCCATAGCTTGATCCATGAGTCCCACGTTACCAGGGGCTTCGTCCATCCCCAAGTACATAAATCCCAATGAAGCTACTCGATAATTAAGAGTCACAACGAGGACGTTTTCTTCGGCCGCCAGGGTCTTCCCGTCGTAAACAGGCGCGTTCGAGTTCCCAACTACGAAACCTCCTCCGTAAAGAAACACCATCACCGGCAAATGAGCACCGCTACTCTGAAAGGTCAAAATCGAATCATTATAAAGTATGTCCGGGAAAAAGAACTTAAAATACTACTTTTGTTTAAGTAGAAGGTCTTTGATTCAGTATTTACGGTCAAAACCTATATTTCTACATTCAGATCAATCAAGATGTTGTTTAAAATAAATTTGGTGACATATTGTTGGCATTTTTTTATTAAGTTAAAGATATATAAGGTCCTTATACAAAGCTAATTTTATTTACTTTTCGGGGGACGTATTATCTTAATTATTTACAAAGTTAATATAAAACCCTAAAGAAGAATCTACTCTATTCGAGAAAATTAATTTCGCGAGAGTCAATTAAAAAAATTATGTAGCGAACACTTCTGTTTCCACAATTCCCCAATGTGTAAAGAATATCTATGGTATAATTTACCGGCAAAAGCTCAACATGTAGGACTTTGAGTTTCTAGCTTGATAAAGTGACAGAAGATCTCTATCCTTAACAGTGCTAGGCTAACCACTGTCAAATAGACTGTACACCGACAACGCATACTCAACACTGTTAAAGGTACAGAATTTAATGAGTACGTGTACTCTCATTAGTACAGTCAAAGGTACGCGCGTGTACACTGATTACGTCGAGTGACTCGAAAAATCGCGCCTTATGTCTGGGCCATCGAGCGCTTAATTTGGTACAGCAGCAGCGATGGCACCTTACGATTGATGTCTCCTTTGTATTGTCAACGCTAATTGAGAGTAGGTGCTATAGTGACTGGACATACATCCGGTTAGGTCATTATTTATCTATGCAGGGTGTAAACAAAAAGCCGATCCAGTGCTAATAACTCAAAATGTGTTTTAACAATGAATTGGAAATTTTCAGGACATCTAGAACCATAACATATGACCTTGAACCATGTCTTCAAGGTTATTCAAAATGTATCTCGAGAACCATTAACGATATGAAGTTGGTTTCAATTAGAAAAGTGTTCCTCGTCATATTTTAAGGCTAAACAGCTTCGGCCATACCTAATTTGACGAATAACAAGTCGAGAAATTTTAGACAAAGCAAGGAGGTAGTGATGAAAATAGTGTAACATTTTCGGTTGCTATAGCAAAACGAATTGGTAGTGCAACGTCTCCTTTTGGGAAATTTCATATCTCATATAGGTCTACATTACGCCCGACTTTGAACAAAATCGGCAATAAACACCTCGGGTACTCTCCTTGTAAGTGGACCACCCACGGGTCCTACCCTTTAACCCCTTATCTCTGCTGACAAGATTTGACTTTTATAATTTCATACGTAAAAAAATTAAGACTTTAAAAGCTATTAATATACTCTTCCATTTAAGCTGAGTTTATAATTTTCAGTGAAGCGTAACATATGTATCGGTGGTTCTGTGGTAGAACACTCGCCTGACATGCAGGAGGGCTCGGGTTCGAAACCCGCCCGATGCGATCGCAAAATGATTAAAAGACCTTTATCTTGAACATTTGGTGGAAACCCTGCCATTTGGACGTTGAGACGTTTGCCGTAACCCTCAGCACTCGGTCCGTCCCATATGTCAAAAATTTATCACGTTCAATTGCAAATTGCGAAAGAAATTTATACTACACCCAATGACCAAAAGAGGACTCTTTTGAAAAAACCATTTCCCTAATTCCAAGAATCTACGAACGCGGTGATTTCAAGAAACTGCGTATACGCAGCGATTACACTTTGTTCCGAAAATGCGTTCGCATACAGACAGACTCACAGACCTCGGAGAGGTAAAAAGTACTATTTAGGGTTTTAAAAATTAGGTTTGTAAAATACCTACATGTATAGAGGCCCGATAAAAGCCTTTTAAGGTATAATATTAACCATTTCAAGGTTCCAAATATTACCTTTTATGTAATTTTTTTATGAGCCTCACTTTATCCCAAAACACCTCTAAATGTTCGGAAAACCCTTCAAAGATCTTTAATTTGGCTCTTTAAGGGACTAAAATATGTAACTCAAAATACCCTTAAAGATTTCATGAAAAACTTTTTAAATAGAAAGATATTATTTTAACCCTTTTAAGGAGTTTAATTTGGCTGTTAATGAGTCTAAAATATACCTTCACTATAGGTCAAAATACATGTAAAGGTATGAAAAATCATTTTAAAGAAAAAAAGTAGTTATTAGAACATTTTTCAGGCATATTAGAAATAACTTTGCAAAACTAGTACAAATTTGATTGTTAGAAGCAATAGTATATACGCGCACAATTAACTAACAGCATTTTTAAAGGAACTACCTTTTGGAGAAATTTCAATGTTTTTATTAGTTTTGTAGAGCAATCAATGCTGAATATATATTATCTCGAGAACAGATTGACAAACTTCGCTCTGATGAAATCTCTGCAGATTCCAAGATCGCTTTTACTTGTTAATCCAAAAAGTGTGATTTTTCCAAATACACTACTGCATTATCAGGGTTTGGAAACTAAACATGTAATTTATTGAGATTAGAATTGGTACTTAAATAATTAAAATCAGCTGTTCACGTTATGTAATTCAAATAGGGATTATTTGTGTTATTATTTACTAGGTTTTTTTATTAATTTATAGTAACACTTTCTTCTGTAACATCAGTTTCTCTCCAATTATCATAGGTCGTGACACCGTATAAACATAATGCTTCATATTATAAAACCATGACCAAGAATTTCAACAGGTACTAAATTACCATTTTTTTCCACAAATACCAGCTACATAAAACACCAACCCCTTTCGCGTTTTTTGATGGAGCTTTCGTTGGTACTGATTTCTATGTGTACTCGCGAGCTTTTCCTTTAACATCCAGATATGAAAAACTAAACCTATTAACAATTCTTTACTGTATTCGGTTTAAGGCCCATGAGGGGTCGGAGTGTGCAATAACTGGTGGCTTTACCGGGGAGTCGGGGTCCGGCTCTTGAAACCCAGCACGGGCGGTGGCGCACTGGGAGATGTTAGCTCCGTCCAAATGGTCCTATCTCCACCTCCGACTTCGGTCCGGTGTGGGCTGGTAACTGGGTTTCGGCCCAGGCTAACGGAGAGGGGCCGGGCAAACTGGCCGTCTCGGTGGATTGAGTTACCTGCTGTGGGGCTGCGGGCCTTCGTATGAGAGCACGGCGGACCCATCTCCCGGCCATTTGGGGTTCCACCGGGATATCCGGGGCCAGCTGTGCCAGGTTATGCGGGCTGCTGTGTGCCCGCCGTTCCCCTTTAGGCGCTCTCTCCAAAGGGCTTGGCTCTCTAGCTTTCTAGGTAGGGTGTCGGCTGGCGTTGCCATAGCATCCGCTCTCATTCCCACTGCTGTGTGCGAAGTGGCGCGTTGGTCGGCCCATTGCTGCACCTTCTGCTGGGTTGAGCGGCTTGCGTCGAGGGTGCGACCATCAGTAGTATAGTTCTGCTACCCATGCTGGTTTTGTCACCTCTCCGGGCGTGTGGACGCTGGCGTAGGGCATTTGATGATGGACCTCCGGTGGTGTGGTTTCAATCTTACCGGTACACCAGGCTATAAATCTGATGCATGTCTTCGGTTTGAAAAACCGTCCAATCAGATGTATGAATTTCGTTTCCTTTTTGGATCCATGTCCGTTCGTTATCACAAGCTACGGAACAACTATTTTGCTGGATGGCTTCTGGGTAACTCTTTCCGGATGACGATTTTTCGACCACTGCTTATCGTCAAAGAAACGAATCGGCTCGTCTTTAGTGGATCTTCAGCGTTTCTTTCTAATGCGGTCAACATGACACTTAGGTCTTCCTGCAGATCTAAATAGTGAGATTTCGATACACCCGAGGAATAAACATCTTCAATTGTAGAGTTCGTTTTCTTCACTTTCGAAAGAGCATTCATTGTTGGCGTTTTGGTTTTTCGTAACAATTGGAGGTAGTTGACAAGTGAACCTATTGGAGGAATTGGCTTCAATACCAAGGCTGATCGCGTCTGCTTTTGACCTCAAAATAGTTGCATTTATTTCTTCATAATATGGTAATATCGTTTTGTTATTTGGCTTAGTGTTGTCTATGCTTTTAATTTTTGTTCGAGGAAATTTATATCGAATCTCTCTATTAGCCCTACTACATTGATTCACTATATCGCTTTGTTAATGGATACGTTTTGTGCGGTGCAAAATATCCAGTAAACTGCAATTGACAACTGTTGAAAAGGTTGAAGTCATGGAATTTGTTGCCCAAAAGAAGCCTTCACAGGTCTGACTACTATAAAGCCACGGTAAAAATGTTTCTTCGGCGTTCTCTCTCTTCAGTTTTTCAATAACAGAAATGAGCGCGTGAGCGTTTAGCTAGATACAAACATATGTATTGTACGTGATGAAGTTTTCCTGGAACGTATAGTGCGAGTGATCCGTAAGCCAAGACCTCCAAAAGCGGAGGAAAAACACCACGTACCATATGTTGTATAATCTCTCAGAAGCATTCATGTCTTTCTTCAAAAATTAACTTAATGATCTTTGCATTAAAATAAGAAACTGAATAGTTCCGTCACTTCCGGCGACTTTCTTAAGTAACTCAATAACTTTTTGTTCACAAATTTAAAGTTAATTTTGTCAGCTGGTTCTATATCCGATTGTGTAAGACAATGTTGATCTTTTGGATATTCATCTTTCAACATTTTCAAATGACTTGACGAAACAATTTTTTGTCCAAATGGCATAATGATCGTAGTTTGGTACCAATATTAATTGTATCCTGGATACACGTTACGGTAGGATTTATGTTAGCTTGATACCATTTTCTTTGGTTATCACGTGGTTTCTCAGACAGATTTACAGTGATTCTCATAGCCTTTAGCAACCTGCTGTCTCCATCCGATGAAACTCCTACGATTTCTATATCACTCTGTTAAGCACTCTCTAAAATAAATCGCCAGCGGGAAACTACTTGATCAGCTGTGAATTTATTGTCGGTGCCGTAGATTGCTAAGCAGAATGGTTATATTTTTATTATTCGTGGTCTGTGTACTCCCAGAATTTGACAAAATATTCCGATCGATGAATTGGAGAAATCGATCGGTCAGACTTTGAATTTGTTTTATTAATAACTGAACTTGATTTAAAATTGGAAAATATGACGTCATGATAGTTTGATTTTTTTCAGTCTTATTTAATTTGCGTTTATGTATCTCTGATTTGCTGTATTTTGGGTGTTTTTATTTACTTTGACTTTTTGGGGCAGATATGCTAATGACATGGTCAGCACCTAACATTCCGTGCCATCCAATAATTCCCCCGAAGCCGATTTCAAATGGGACAAAGAGGTTTCTGCGTTCTGGCTGTCTTGTATAAGCAGTTTCGTTTTCTTGATTACCAAATCTTTGGAATCCGTGATCGACTCACACTTTCGTTTTAACGGGAACTGATTTCCACTCAAATATTTTTTTCCGAATTCTCCTGCCGAGAAATTCACTGGCTTGGATCGCATTTTCTCTCGCATCCGTATGTTTTCCACCCTTCACTTGTTGGGACATGTCTTCCCTTGTTTTGGTAAATGGTGGTCCATTTTTGGTATTGCTCGGCATTCGAATAATTTTTATCCATGAATAAAATAAGCTCGGCGATATTTAAATAATATTTATTTAAATAACCAATAGTTGAATAAAAATTGTAAATTGTTTAAATAATCGAAAGTGAATAAGCCTATTATTTAAATAAAACAAACAATTATTTAAATAAATACCACTTTTATTCAAATAAATGTTTGGTTGCGTAAAAAAAACATAATTAAATAAGTTAAAATATTCTATTTACCAACGTTTTTTAAATAAATCGGAAAATTTGTGGATATTGAATAAACAATTCCGAGCACTAGTTTTTGGTAGAAAAGTGCGACAAAATGCTATTTGGATTGGGTTTTTCGAATTTTGAATGCTCTCGTTCCAAGATTAAGTGCTTGGCGAAATTGGAACTCAACCATTAAATATTGCCTGACTTGGTCATATAGCCTAATTTCACACTTTTATCACAATTGTCACACATCAATTGACCTGAAATTGTAGGGATTTTGTCGTCTGTTAAAGTTGAAGCGGAGGATCCATAACTGAGTGTCACAGTAACCACTAATTCCGTTGACAATTTTTGAAAAATTTCCTCAAAACGTCCATCTTTTCTTGTAGTCATCCAATGTTTGATTTAGCTTCTTATTTTGATTTAGCTTCTTATTTTGATTTCTTCTTTGATAATAAAATTTTCTTGGCTTTCAGGTTTGGTGATAGATGAAGTTGGTAGACCATGGTCCGTTCGGGTTTCTTTCGTGGATTTCTTCAGTTTACTAGATGAATTTAATGCTTCTGGTATTTCACACGTCAGTTTGAATTTGGCAAAGTAGTCTACTGGCTTTCCAACAATAAATTATTTGACCAATTCCAATAGTTTTTTATGCCTCCGAATTAATTTGAAACTAGCTGGGTTTTTAAAGGACGGTCCGTAGTAGTCTTTGGGGTCTTAGGCATCTCCCAAAAATTCTTGCACTTCGTTGTACGCATATTTTTTTATAGCTTGGAAATCTTCGTCATTTAGAGTTCTGATACAAGCTTGGTTGTCTAGACCCATGAGATGAAGAAGGTTTTTCAAATATCTGGGCAAATCTATTCTCATTTCAATTATTTTCCAAAATTCATCCTCGGGAGTGTCTTTCTGTAATCGTATAATCATTTGTATTAAAGTTAAGGCGTTAAAGGTGTTTTTCTGCCTGTCACCCTTTAAGTTTACTTCCCGCCGAACAAATACCCTGGTGGTAGGCCAACCGCGGAACACGTTGGCCCGCGATCCAAGGCGTAAAAACCTTTTAAAATTATCTTCATGCTTGTATAGTTACAAAAATATAAAATTCATCTTCATGTGTGTCTTGATTCTTGTTCGAGATCATTTTACGTTCTCATAAGCGCTAATCTTATAAACCTAACCCACCGGGAGTAGTGGCGTACTCCTGTAATCCCAAGCGTCTGGGAGGCAGATTTTGTGGATGGCCGTTTGAGGAAGACCACCAATCCCCCAACGGGTGGTCGGAATACTTCCGCCACGGGTGTCCTCACCCCTGTACCTACGTATCCCACCGTTACACATATCTCGCCCTGATTAAGCAAATGGACGAGAGGACTGAATTGTCCCACGCGTCACAATCGACTATAAAAAAAATAAACCTAACCCAAGTGACCTAAGGAAACTATTCTTAGAAGAGATTAAAATTCCCAAACCGATCGTCCGCTCTCAGTCCGCTCGGTCTTTATAGAAATCAGCAAAGACTAAACACTCGACAGTATCCACCGTAATACCGTTTTTATAAGCCTGGCTGCCAGCTTTCGTTTTAAATGTTTGTCTTGATTTCTGATAACTTATGTATTTCTAGATTTCCAAAATTATTTAAAATATTTATTTTTATTTTTATAGATTTTCAATATTTCTTTGGATTTCTGAAGATTTCTATTATTTCTCCTCGATTTCTTACATTCTTTATATTTCTTGTGGACCTCTAGATTTCCAATAATATTGAAAATACTTCTTGTTATTACTCTAGATTTCCAATATTTCTTTGGATTTCTCGAAATTTCTAATATTTCACTTGTATTTCTCATATTCCATATATTTCTTGTGGATTTCTAGATTTCCAGAAATATCAAAAATACTTTTGTTTTTTTCTCTAGATTTCCAACATTTCTCCTCGATTTCGGATATTTATCCTGTATTTCTAATATTTCTCGTGGATTTCTACTATTTCCTACATTTCTTGTGGATTTCTAAATTTCCGGAAATAATTATTTTGATTTATCGCTATTTGTACACCATATTTCTTAAGTGGCTACCCCCTCGGATGACTCTTACCAATATGTAGAACCTTTTGATTATTTTAATAAGAGGTTCATTTGGTTCAGCCACTTTCCTCTTATTATTCGAAAGTCCATGTTTCTCCTGTGCTTGTACACGCGGCTTAAATATCCCTAGAATCATAATTATATCTAAATTTTATTGAACAAAAAATGCATTGGAATCATAGAAAACTGTGCAAATATTTCTCACTCCCATATAAAATTACAAGCCGTCACTTAATTGGAATAACGGCTAACTGTGAAAATATATAGTAAAAATGCAATAGGGTATTTATCTATATATCAAATTTATTAACTACGAAAGCCTGTAATATACTTTACCTATCAGTTCAAAAATATTTTTTTATGATAAATTTCCCCAAAATACTATTAATATGCAAAATTATACATTACCTTGAAATTCCTTTTTAGTAAAGATCACACGTCTGACTTCTGAGTGCTTGTTCCTCTGTATGGTGAGTCCTGAAAGTGTAAATTCCTATAGTACCGCATATTGGTTTTTAAATATGTATTAATAAATTAACATTTACCTTCACAATCTTAACTCCGATTCTCATCCAATTAATAGAAAAACGAAGATACAAAAAAATGGTGCCAATCGACACCAAGTATTTTAACCTTGTTCGGCTTGCGCGAAATATCCCGAAAATACTTTCTTTTGCTCACGAGGTCTTCCGCTTTCGGTAAGACAACCCGTTTTCCGAGGTTGGGAAGGAGTAAACAAGATGTCACGGACATTTGAGTTCACACAATCCTCCTGATTTGTTAAGTACATCTGGCATATTAAAGTGAAATTTGAAACAAATTTACTATATCCCTGTACACTAACTTATGAAGCGCATTATAAAACCTAAGAGGACTATTTACGAAAAAGGGCTCTTTCCCAAATACCCTCTTCATTAAGAACCATATTTCAATCACCTTTTCCTAAATAAAACCCACTAATCAATAAAAACCCAAGGGAAGAATTATATTTCTAACACCCGGTCCTAAGAAACAGCGCACTTACTTAAGAGTAATTTTACAACAAGGAGAAACGATTACAGTTCTTTATCAAACGCCTTGTCTATTAATTAGGACAACATTTCAATCACCCTTACATTTAATATAAGTAAACCGTTTGCGAACCAAAAAAATTAAATTATATATATATATTATAACAAAAACAGTTCTCCGAACGGTTAGACCTCTTACCAGTTAAAGCCTTAAAGGTGCAAATATTACTTTTAATCTTATTTTATATCTTCATTTATTTAGTAATGTAGTCAACCATACATACAGTCTTCCAAATGACAAATACCCTATTTCTGGGACCGATGTCTATGGCCATATTTTCAACCGAAAAGGGTGTATCAATCATTATTTTTATTCCTGTACCTCTGCTAACATTTACAATTTTACTCTCTTATTTTTCATGGAGGCGTATATTTTTGAGAGCTTATATGCGCAGGAACGTCCTGAGGAAATTGAGAGATAATGAATGCCTCTAAACCGTAATTTCGTGGCTTCAAAAACGTATATTTTATGGGGTTTTTTGATTAAACTATAAATCGTGAAGAAACCAGCCTATGAAGGGAAACATCCTGATTTTAAATCCGTTTACAGAATTAAAATACGGTTAGTGGTTGAGGTTACAGCGGGTTTACCCCCATTTCGCCCAAAATAGTTCTCCCAATTCCAATTTATCCCAATCCCATTTCTCCCAATTCCCATTTCTCCCAATCCCATTTGTCCCAAAATAGTTATCCCAAATCCCATTTGTCCCAAAATAGTTATCCCAAATGCCATTTGTCCCAAAATAGTTATCCCAAATGCCATTTGTCCCAAAATAGTTATCCCAAATCCCATTTGTCCCAAAATAGTTATCCCAAATCCCATTTGTCCCAAAATAGTTATCCCAAATCCCATTTGTCCCAAAATAGTTATCCCAAATCCCATTTGTCCCAAAATAGTTATCCCAAATCCCGTTTGTCCCAAAATAGTTATCCCAAATCCCATTTGTCCCAAAATAGTTATCCCAAATCCCATTTGTCCCAAAATAGTTATCCCAAATCCCATTTGTCCCAAAATAGTTATCCCAAATCCCATTTGTCCCAAAATAGTTATCCCAAATCCCTTTTGTCCCAAAATAGTTATCCCAAATGCCATTTGTCCCAAAATAGTTATCCCAAATGCCATTTGTCCCAAAATAGTTATCCCAAATCCCATTTGTCCCAAAATAGTTATCCCAAATCCCATTTGTCCCAAAATAGTTATCCCAAATCCCATTTGTCCCAAAATAGTTATCCCAAATCCCATTTGTTCCAAAATAGTTATCACAAATCCCATTTGTCCCAAAATAGTTATCCCAAATCCCATTTGTCCCAAAATAGTTATCCCAAATCCCATTTGTCCCAAAATAGTTATCCCAAATCCCATTTGTCCCAAAATAGTTATCCCAAATCCCATTTGTCCCAAAATAGTTATCCCAAATGCCATTTTTCCCAAAATAGTTATCCCAAATGCCATTTGTCCCAAAATAGTTATCCCAAATTTTCTACAGGGAATGATAAAAGTACTTGGAATTTTAGATCGGATACTTAAGGCGTCCTGTTAATGATTACGATTATTCATTTGTTTTATCTGGCCCAAACACTTTTTATCGACTATTTAAATTAACAATTACTAGCATTTGTCTTGGTTTTGTATGAAATGAAGAAAATATCAATTTATTTTATGAAATCATGAAATACTCTATTCATACTAAGGACAAATGCGATCAGCGACCCTCATGATCCAATTTTCTACAAACCTTTCTCCGCTGTATAGTTTTAAATATTATTTTAAACACTTTCATAAATAATTTAGTTTGTATCAAATATGCAAAATATATTTTTGGCTTAGATCAAAATGAAGTATTTTTCCGCATTAGCTGTTAAATAGAATGGTTAAAAAGGGTTATCGGCCGAACAAATGTGTCGTTAACGGTAATAGTAAGTGTAGGGAGCTGTTGGCTCGCGTGGCATGAAGGGCTTGCCACCACCCTCCTACGCATTGTAACCCGTCTACCTGGGTTAACGGCTCTAAAAGTCGCTTGATGACTTAGGCCTTAGATGGTGCCTTGGGTATTAGCCTAGCTGATTATTATATTAATTAATTAACTTATTAATTATTTAACCCTAGTTAGTAACTACAGAACTTATTGTGTCGTTTCGTTTTACTAACTGAGCAAGAGAGACAACCAAGTATTTACTTAGCAAAATGAGGGAAATAAAAAAGTATGTAGTTACAAAGTGAGAGAAACAACCAAGTATTTAGTTAGCAAAATGAGAGAAATAACAAAGTATGTAGTTACAAAGTGAGAGAAACAACCAAGTATGAAGTTAGCAAAGTGAGAGAAACAAACAAGTATGTAGTTAGCCAAATGAGAGAAACAGCCAAGTATGTAGTTAGCAAAATTAGAGAAACAACCGAGTATGTAGTTAGCAAAATTAGAGAAACAACCAAGTATGTAGTTAGCAAAATTAGAGAAACAACCAAGTATGTAGTTAGCAAAGTGAGAGAAACAACGTCTTACCTTTGGAATGAACAAGTTTAAGAAGAGGCAATCTTCACTGGGAGGTTTTTTGCCTAGTGAGAAATAATTCTTGAAAACTGGGTGTACTTTATAAATGTGGTTTAACTTTTGCAAGCACGCTGGGCGCTGCTCCGTGCAGTCAATGGTGGCATTGTGAGGCGCCACAGGCAAAGGCGGCTTGAAACGGTTGGAGAAAATGGGACGCTCCGCGAACGGAATTCCGTAAAATACTTTAACTAACTTCTTCGTCACTGACTCAACAACAAACCCGCGATAGGAACCAAGTTCAGTTTCAACAGTCAACGACGGATCCACAGCCGACACCGAAATCGTTAGCGTGGAAAACCAGACGGCGACAATTACCAAAATAACTAACCGTAACTTACCCATAATACCACTAATTATTCAAATTACTAATGAACGCAAAATAAACCCTGCCAAACTAGAACAAACTAACTTTTAACCAACATTTTAAAAACGTTCGTAATTTATTAACGGTGGATTTTGCTTGACAAATTATTAACTATCAAAACTATACTTTAACCCACTGTTCATAAACTTATATTGAAAGTAACAAATAAACTACCCTATCATCCGATTGAATGAACTCATTAAGTAATTTAAATTAACAAATTAAGTTTAACTATTTATCTATATAAAATATTTAATCTTTACTACATTTTGTTAAAAGCATGACTAAAAATTGGCTTCCCTAATCTTTGAACCGCATACTTTAGAATGAACACCTTTTCCACCGTGAAACTCTTAACAAACCTTCGTTTTAAATTATTAAAAATTTAGTTCCTTTGCTTTCCTCTGTTAAGCCATAAACAACCTTAAAACTCTGAATGTCGTTAACATTCTAAATAACACTTAAGGGCTATACTATTTATTAATGGATGACTTCAGGCTATAAGTTAAATTATAAAATATTAAGCGATAATTTAAACCGTTAAATGACCTTAGAGAATTGCAAATCAGATACAATTAAATTAATGAGTACAATACTTCGTCAAGGATTATTTTCCTTTTCCGAGACCCAAGAAAGTGAGTCGTCTTAGATTGCACGCGCACTTTTAATTTCAGTTCTCGCTAGACTTTGTTTTTTAGTCGAGCGTTTAAAATCAATAAGGAAAGTAGAATCAATTACAACCTTATTTTTTACAGAAAGGTGCAAGAAATAGAAAATTAACCTTGAATAGACACACTTACAATATTCATTTTATTACGTGAAGGTTTAATATAGCTTTCTCTTTATCAAAATATGTACATGCTTTTATCGTAAACGGGTAAACTTTTAATTTTAATGTTCAATATTTTGTATTCTGGGAAAGCAATGGATTTGGTTCACTTTTTTAACAAAACGTAAATTTACAGTTTTTCATTAAATATTTAATCGTTATATTGTATCAGGTACCTATGGTCTTCTGATATGCCGATGAAATTATTTTTGTACTTATCTTAAACCATCTAGTCTAGGACAATATACTCTAGACTATTAAAGGGAACATAACCTCGGATATATGGTGTGGAATACCCACGTTTGCGGCTCTGGCCGCTCTTGCATTTGGCTTTAAAAATGTTTGGCACCACTGTGCAGGGTAATTTGAAAAAATGAAGTGGTCTTCCATGAAGATTGCTTTGCAGGTTATATTCCCTTTAACCACGCTCTAGGAAACGTGTAGGAAAACAGACTATACATTCTCCGTTTGCCACCTTAACGGTTAATAATTCCAATACTATTTGAAAACTTTAGTACACTTAGTATCGAAATGTCGGAAATAAATAATTCTGACAAGCTTTATATAATTTCTTAATGTCTTTTACAAAACATTATTGCAGACGACCAATATTAATACGAAAAATCCCATTGGAGGAAACCAAATTCCTGTTAACATTTGTCGTGCTATCGCAATCCTAAAACAAGACGTACAACGGTCAGAATACACACAATCCTTCTAATGTGTTAAGTTTGTTTGAGCTATTGACAGCAGCCTGCAACGCCGGTATTACAACCAGTATATATCCACGGCCACACATAATTGTATTTACACTTATTTGTTACTTCTAGTCATACTTTGTAAGTATCAAAGATTTCTTCGATCAGTGTCTTTCTTATTTTTTACTTCTGTACACACTTATTTGTTACTTCTGGTCATATGTTGCAAGCATCGCATACTGCTCCGATAAGTGTCACACTTATTTGTTACTTCAGGTCATAAGTTGTAAGCATAGCGTATTATTCCGATAAGTGACACACTTTTTTATTACTTCAGGTCGTACTTTGTAAGCATAACGTATTTCTCCGATAAGTGTCAAATTATTTGTTACATAGGATCATATTAGAATGGCCTTGAAAAATGCTTGAGATAAATTCGCGTATACGTGTAGTCTCTATAATCACGCGTATTTCCAATGTTGGAAGTTGAGGGGGGTACGTATACGTTTTTACGCTGTCCAAAAAACCTAACTTAGAATTAAACTTAAGCAACGTAATTGCAATTCTAGGTTATATGGAAACCACAGCTATATTCAAAAATATAACTTAAATTAAAGAACTTTATGTCGACTTTCACGCGAGAATATAAAACCACGAAAATTGGGGTCCCTTAAATTACCCTGAAAACCATACTTAACATTATTATTTACTGATATAACCTAAGGGATAGTTCCGCTGAATCCTAACCTATCAAATATTATTTTTTTAACGTTACCGGACTTATTTTAAAAAAAAATATATACCACACAAAGCCAAACTACCGAAAACGGTAAATTGGGCAAATGCCCAACTTCTTGGGCTTCGATTTCAAAAATTTATTTACATATAAGGCTATCATTGTTATCAATGGCGAGATATGTACATTCGAACGAGATATCATTGACTCTTCTAGCCCTAACCGTTGAAGAGATATGCGCGACACGGCTACACTGTACGTGAGACTAATACACACAAATCTTTAGGACTGTGTGTAAAATGGCGTTGTTTGGACTTGGGTGGACCGGCCCTGAACAGCGTATTATGGGATATGAACAATTATTTTAGCACGCATAAAATTTATAGTCTAAACGATATTTTAGATATGACATTTCCAAACAGTTTTTGCAAAATACATACATGTATAGTTATTAACCTTAATCAATTGATTTTATTTTTCATTAATTATTATTTTTAATATATTGATATTTTCATCTCATAATTGATATCAGTCAAATAAAAACCAACCTTTAAACTTTACAACTGATAACACCTTTTTGCGTAACAACGCTTCAGCCATATTTGAATTAACATGACATTATTTTCACATTAATATGACAAGTAGACCTGAATGAAAAAATGGAAAAATTTGTGCTCTTTGGAGAGCGAACAAATAACTTAATCAATTACCAGTAACTATCTTACTAATTAAATTAACATAACTATAGAAATATAATAAAGAACAAGGCATTGTTACCCGGCTATATTGCAAAATGGCTTTAAAATGAGCTCGCCAACTTAGGCCTGGGTTACTTGTGTATTAAATAAAAAAATTATAAATGATTTATTTCATATACTAACAGGTCGGAGCAATTTCAAATATATTTAAAATACCCTATTTTGGTTGATTTTGCGTTTAATATGCTTTATGAGTAGAAAATGATTTTAATTTAAAATATGTCAGCATTTCCTAACTTGGTCCTTAATTTATTTTATAATATTTTAAAAATAATAATAATTAGACACCATTTTTGTTAAACAGAAATTTTCTTTTAAAGTTAATATTTCAAGATTGGACAATAATTTATAGATTTAAATGTAAAATGTAATGTATTTTATAAATTACCTTTTACCGATAGTGACTCTTAAAAAATTTAGATATTTATTTGAGTCTGGATTTGATAAAAATCTAATTTTAACGCCAAAATAGTAAGCTACATTATTATTATCATTTTTTTATGATTTTACTAGTATTTCTATCGGAGTTCAGATATTTGGGTTTGACTGGGACAAATTCCTAAGAGTAACATTTACCATTACACTGTGGCGCCATCTCTTCACATTACTAGGGGATTCCTAATCTACGACCGAAAGAAAGAAGAACCATCAACATCTTTAATAAAATAGTTCTAAGGCGAATGTTAAATTAATAAATAATAAAACATTAAGGTTGTGGTATCATTTAAAGTTCTTTGAGGTTGCAGGTTTAATAGAAGGCGCCACCGACGTATGATTATTTTATAGATACGAGCCAAACAGCTGAGGTATTATATTCCGCGCCCGCGGACTATCCCCATTTCCATATCTGCTGCTTGTATATTGGCAATTTACCGGTTTTGTCGTGGAAGACGTCAACTCAGCTTGAGAGACTTTTAGCCCTTTTTTGGGTCGCGCTGTAACCTCAACCATGCACTTGTCGTATTTTAATTCTGAACACGGATTTGTCATTTGGAAGACTGAATGTATGGTTATTTATTTATTTACAAAATAAATGAAGATATAAAATTAGACTAAAAGTAATATTTGCACCTTTAAGGCTTTAACTGGTAAGAGCTCTAAACAGTTTTTTCAGTCCGGAGAACTGTTTTTGTTATAATATTTTAAACCTCCATATTACGCGTTAATTTATGGAAAACAATTTATGAATTAACAAGTTGGCAAGCCAAAATATACCTCTCCTCAGAAGAATTGTGGTTTTGACAACCCTTCGAGAAACTGCGAACGCAGAAATTTCGAGAAACTGCGTACGCAATGATTAACCTTTGCACGGATAATGCGAAAACACACAGACAGACAGACACACAGACAGACAGACACGGTGATCTATAACTATAAGTCATTTACGTCACTTTCGTTAAAAAAGGTATAATTGAAAAATTCATCTTATTGACACACTTAGGGTAATTATGCCACTTATGATAATACCTTTAATGATACCTAGGAGCAAAGATCCTAGATGATACGTAATATTTCTTTAAATGAGTTTACTCGTGAGTCTGATTCCATTCATAAGTATAATGAATAGTTTAAAACGTGTTTTAAACATAGTTTTTTATTGTTTATTATGTGTTTTTTATTGTTTGATTTAAGAAGAATCATCATCTGAAGGTAATAAAAATACGAAGTTTTCTGAAGACGGTTTTGTTATGGTACCGTACTTTTATTACGTACAAATCAAAAAGACCCCGGGTATTAAAGCTAGTTGTATATAAAGATAGACAAGATAAAATTAAGTTTTGATGCGATAAAAACGAACGGAATTTTCAAATACGTTGTTAGAAGTTTTTTTTTTAATAAACAGAAAATCGTATGACTACGTAAACACAAGAATTATAGAACAACTTTAACAGTCAGTGCCATATTTCACACCCTAAAGCGTGGCTTTTAACACCTACTTCAGTGTAATTTATTTTATTTTTACAATGTCATTGGGAATATTCTTGGAACAAAGTGTATTGTAACACCCTACAAATTACTAATTTTATGGTTATTTGTGTAAAATAACACCAAAATTTCACCATAAAATAAGCTATTTAAAATGGTAAAGGTGTAAAAATACACTATTTTAACAAATAAAACTATTTACACGAACATCACTTCAGTGTATATTAACACTATATAGCTAAAATAAGGGTGTTGACGTACATCAATGCAACACTGAAAAGTGGATTATCACTGTAAAATAACATCGTTTAGCTAACATAAAGGTGTTGACAAACACCAAAGTCCCACTTAACCTATAAGCCGCTGTGTAAAGTAACACCATTCTTGTAAGCTAGAGGTGTTGATGTACACTAATCTTAAGACTAAAACGCTCAGCTATAGTGTAAACTAACACCACCAAAGCGAGGTAAGGGAGTTAGAATACACCTACAATTTGGTGTAAAACAACATATTTTAACTAAAAGAGTGTGGATGCAGTACAGTAATTAAACGATTTGGGTTTTTAAGTAACAAAATCGTAGAACAATATTTTAAATTTTAATTTTAATTTTAATACATATCTAAAGTCAAAATTTCAGCCAGAGAATCCAACAGCAGACCGGTTTCGCCCTGGTGGAGCTCATAAGTACTGTGTAGGATCTCTCGGAACTCTGCCGATATCAGTAAAACTAAAACAACTGTGTTGCCCTGTGTTTGAGTAGTATATTGCAATTTATAATGATATGCATCACAATTAGTACTTGGTGGTTTCATATTCCAAAAGCAACGTTTGTACTCGGGCGTCCGTTGAAATCCGAATCAATCTCATGTATGAGAATGGAAGCCAAACATTTAAATTTTAAAAATATTGCTACAATCATTAGGAATTTTAAAAACATAACAAAACATTGTCGGAACGCCATCAAATGTTTCTGTATTTTAACTCTGTGGCAAATAATTCAATTATCTCAAAAAGCTCAGCTACGCTGAGAAAAAAGGGGATATATAGGTACACCTGGGCATTTTACTGCGGCTAAGAAGGGACAGGTATTAGTGAGGATGGTATTAATTGAAAACGCCCTAAGAGACCATGTACGAAGGGACATTGCCCTTAGTAGAATCGTACCAAGTGGTATCGCCCTAAATGGCATATAGTACCTGATGGCCTTGCCCTAAGTGGAATTGTACCTAGTGGCATCGCCCTAAGTGGAATTGTACCTTATCTGGTACTGAAGTCTAGTGTGTACTGAGAGGGGAGTTTTGCTTTTCAGCCTATATATCACGGCCTTTACAAACTAAGTAGGCCAACTTTACCCATATTTAAAAGTTATCTTCTGTTATGGCAGTGTTATTACTATTTGCATGTTTCATTTAAATACAAAATATATTTCCATAAAATAAGTCAAGAATTCTATAATGCAACGTTTGTCAAAAATATATAGTCCCGTAAGTCTCGTGAAGTTTTACTAATTGCTTTATGTCATCACAATAGCTTTATTAGTGCCCAACGTTTTTAGTTAACAATTTAGTTAAAATTATTTCCAAGTGGTAGAGTAACTGGTAATATCACCGTAATTATTTTGGGAGCTTTTAGAGTGCCGTACCTTATTTGGAAACTGGCAAGGTTTTGGAATTTACTCCTTTCGTCTTCCAACGCGCAATAGCCCACGAATCAACGTTTTTATTATATTATAAATCCTTTTTAATCATAATTAAAAATTATGTCTACTTAGTTTGTAAAGGCCGTGATATACAGGGTCTTTTTTTTTGCTCGGAAAAGTGTTTTTTTTCAAAAACTATTTATAGTACCGATTTCAAATTTGGAAGGTCAATTCTCTATACCGGGGGACATCAGTTTGAGAAATTTGAGCGTTTTCGGTAATGTTTTTCACCAATTTTGAAAAATTATTTTTCGACCACTAGGTGCGAGATAAAAAATTTCTATTATAAAGTTGTAGGCCGTCATCGAAAACCCTTAAAAATTGTTCACTCGACGAAAAACAACTTATTTATCAGTGAAAATTCGAGCTTGAAAAATTTACAAGTTGGTGAAGCCAAATTACGATTGTTTGAAACGATAAATGAAAAGGGAACAAGTCTAATACAAACGTAGTAGAGTTTTCACACTTGAAAAAATGTACACGTTTGGTTTTTAAATGCAGATATTTTATTCACATAAATTTTTACAAAACATTTTCAATAATATCACCATTGGCTGCAACACAGGTTTGTGCGCGGACAATTAAGTTCTCAAACGCTTTCTCTACCATTTCTGGTGTGACGTCTCGGCAAGCACTGATTATTCGTCTAATGAGTTCCTCCCTAGTTTCAATGGGCGTGGCGTATACCTTTGCTTTAACGAATCCCCAGAGAAAATAATCCAGCGGTGTTAGGTCAGGTGACCTTGCTGGCCAATGCACTGGACCATTTCTCCCTATCCACCTTTCAGGAAACTCGTTGTTGAGGTGCTCAGTTACTTTCCGGGAAAAATGCGGAGGGGCGCCATCTTGCTGAAACCACAACTGACGTCTTTCAGCCAATGGAAGGTCGTCGATTGCGTCACTCAGTTCGTTCTGTAGAAAATGTAAATACCTTTGGCCGTTGAGGTTCGTCGGCAGGAAAAAGGGACCAATCAAACGGTTTCCAACAAGTCCAACCCAAACATTGACCCGTTCAAATTGAACCTGGTGATGATATTCAAAACCCCAATGTGGGTTGATGTCAGACCAAAGATGGCTGTTTTGATGATTAAAGGGCCCATCTCTAGAAAATGACGCTTCGTCGGAGAACAAAACATGGCGCAAAAATTGTCTATCTTCTTGGACAGCATTTAGTAACCAGTTGCTAAATTCATAACGTCTTTGATGGTCTCCGTCAATTAGTCCTTGGTGGAGCGTAGCTCTGTATGGGTGATAGCGATTCTTACGAAGAATTTTCCACACACGATTTGCAGAACAACCCAAATCAGCAGCGGCGTTAGCGCAACTGTGACGAGGATATGCCACAAAGTACGCGAGTACATTGTTGTCGAAGTCTAAATCCGGTTGACCCAATCCGCGAAACCTAGGTTGCAAGTTACCAAATTGATTGAAATCGTGAATTGCTCGTCTTACTGTATTTACAGATGGTGCTCCATTTGGATGTCTTTCTGCGAAGATTTCAGTCACTCTTCTAAGGTTTTGCGCTGCTTCTCCATAGTAAATGGCAACTATCTCGGTACGCTCAGCTACTGAATAACGAGGCATTGTTCGAAATATTATCAAACACTGATAATAATCTCCCAAAGTTTTCCTTTAATTACCCAATGCATGTTTAGGATTGACCTATAGCCTCGTGTTTTTTAAATCCGGTCGTTTTTTTAACCAAAGTTTCAACTGGATTAGGTAATTCGGTTTCAATTATCGTTTCAAACAATCGTAATTTGGCTTCACCAACTTGTAAATTTTTCAAGCTCGAATTTTCACTGATAAATAAATTGTTTTTCGTCGAGTGAACAATTTTTAAGGGTTTTCGATGACGGCCTACAACTTTATAATAGAAATTTTTTATCTCGCACCTAGTGGTCGAAAAATAATTTTTCAAAATTGGTGAAAAACATTACCGAAAACGCTCAAATTTCTCAAACTGATGTCCCCCGGTATAGAGAATTGACCTTCCAAATTTGAAATCGGTACTATAAATAGTTTTTGAAAAAAAACACTTTTCCGAGCAAAAAAAAAGACCCTGTATAGGCTGAAAAGCAAAACTCCCCTCTAAAAATAAACAATAAACATCAGTCAAATTGTTAAAAAAAAACCTTTTTCTTTGACTTATTTGGCTGTTATTGCAAAGTGTTCACCCTGTTCCAGAATCAGGATTCTTTAAAGCAACTATGTAATGCCCCGCTGAGCAATCTTTTCCAATATGAACTACAGCAGCTTTTGTTCTGAACAAGGAATCTTTATTTTTTACTTTATCAGAACTAAACTCTTTAATTGGAGTGTGAATTTTAATTTCTTCTGCCCCCCGGTTAGCAAACCTGACCAAATTCAAACTTTAATATTTACTAGAAGAATACAAAATCATTCGACGTTCCTTCACTTTATTTTGGCACTGAACACAAGGGTGTTCAACAATTCATTAAAACTTAAGTTTTTTAATCAGCTAATACATTAACAAAGAAAACATTACCATCATGAGGTTGCTTATTATAAACTCTATCATTAGGACAATTTGGATATCTACTTTGATACTGCATAAGACATGAAAATAAATTATCAATAAGAACATTTTCATCTTCAAGTTTTCGTAACAGATTAATAAAAAATTCCACTGGATCCTGTTGGTCATATCCATGAAATTGTACATCAAGTGTACCCCTGACAATAGAAGTTCCTAAAAGGGAAATATCCGGATCTTCCCTCTGACGCAGCAATTGTTGCAATGCAACAGTTGCTGATCCTGGAGAAATAACTTTTTCTCGAATGCTTCTGACAAATTCGGGAATTTGAAAAAAAAAATTGTTAAGTGGAGATAGCATAGCAGGAGTTATAGTTACTCAAAAATCATTTAATAACCAAAAGTGAATTATCTTTAGGAATATTAGCAGTTACAGATTTAGGCACTCTAGCCTTGAAGGGACCAGCTTCATTGCTTACAACAGCTTCAATGCGCAAATACATTTCATTCCCAGTTTGCTCAAATGCCGTTACTGACACGGGTAAACTTGTTTTAGATTAAAGGTTATATGTGGTAAATCAGGCCTAAAAGCAATTCTAAAGCGATAATACTCAACTATTGCTTTAAAATCAGGATATATTTTAGACGCATCAAAATCAAGCAAATGAAGGCCATCCAAAGATGTGATTCTCGAAAGAGCAACGTATCAAAGCACATTCCACACTCATACCTTGACACTTATAAGCCAAAACCACTGGAAATTGACTTCTTGAAAAATAAATGTTTGTCATAATTTCAAACTTAACTGTAACTCTTTAAATTGTTTCTCAATGGTATGATTATCAAATAAAACCAATAACTGTGAAATAATTCCATTCGCACTCTTTTTAAACTCTTTTACAGTACCCATGGCTCCATTAATAAGTCCTTTGTCCATATCAATATTTCTACTTAACATAATACAAGCATTTTAGCAAAGCAGAAGTCTGGATTCCAATCCTGCTGTCACTGATAAATTGCTCTAAAGCTTCCCAAGCTGCTCTTTAACTGTTTTATGCATTTCTTGCTGCCCATAGGCCTTATCCTCACTCAATATTTCTAAAATAGGATTACCACATTTTTTAAACATAGCACTGTTTATGTCATTGCACATGTTGATGGTTGATAACAGACAAACAGGTTTTTTACCTTCTTTCCACAATGTATCATAATAGCTGGCAACCTCCTCAATATTGTCTGCTTTTGGAATGAGGCGTGTCTTCAAAAGATCAACATCTTCAGAAGTGACCTTCCCAACCCTCAGTCTACTCAACATTTCTCCGTAGGCAAAGTCTCCCTTCTGTCTTTTATTAATTATTAACTCATCAAATTTGAAACACTGACGAAATAAATTGAATCAACCAACTGAGCCAATAAGTTTACGAGCTTCTATATAAGTAAGCATAGAAAATACAGGATCCCCTTTAACGGGTTGTAATTGCAACAAATCCCCGAAAGCCAAAATTGAAATGCCACCGAACGGTTTTTCTTTACAAGTTATCTCACATAATATTAAATAGATATGAGCCAGCAAAGCCGAAGATACCATAGAAAACTCATCAATTATTAGTAGCTTCAAATGGCCCAGTGTGTTCTGCATTATCTTCACGGTGTCTAGACCTAATTTATAATATTTCGCAGTTCTGCCACGTTGAACAGGTAGCATTATCAAACGGTGCAGAGTAACTCCTCCTATGTTATGAGCAGCCAATCCAGTAGGAGCTACCAACGCCACACAAAGTTTATCTTGAAAGTGAGAGCATACAATTATTCAAAGAATTACATTTATAATAACTTAATTACATTTATAATAACTTAATTACATTTATAATAACTTAATTACATTTATAATAACTTAATTACATTTATAATAATGTAATTACATTTATAACAATTTAATTACATTTATAATAATTAAATTACATTTAAAATAATTAAATTAAATTTAGAATAATTTAATGACACATATATTAATTTCATTACATTTAATATTTATTTAAAACATTCCTACTGACAAGGATTGGATTCGAACATCCAAATGACACTCATTTAACAATTTTCGCCCTTTCTAGATTCGAGCCCACCACATTACGATGAGCTTTAACGCCAATAACCACTACACCACAATTTACCACGGTAAATGTTTATTTTTATATTACATATTTTTTTTACTAAAAGACCAAGGCTTAAGATTCTCGAGCTTATGCATCGCATATGGACGGCATTTTTTTATTTTTCATGGACCAAAGTCAGTAAAAGAGGTTAACACAGCAAGTTTAAAATTTCTGACCAAAACGCTACCGCCATCTGGTGAGACCTATTTATATTTATCTGGAAATATTCAATATTTTTAGAAAATTAATGATAAATTTTCTATTTAAATTTAATAGAAATTATATAGCAAAGGCACTCAATGAAACTATAATCGCAGTTCCTTTAAAAGTTTTACCACTATACAACAACCCCTTTTACCTGTACCCGCGTGGAAAAAAATACTATAGTAAAAAATCAAAACGGCATCTCACCACCCAAATCGCCTGCTTTTTCCCTTAACTTTCCCATAGCGTGAAGGCAACGAGTTTAATGTTAAAAGTCGAGGTATATATATATAACCAGGCGACGACTCACCCGCTTCACGGGCTCGTCGCCTGGTTATAATAAAAACGACTTTCTCCAATCACTAATTCCACTCCTATCTTACGATTTAAGAAATGATAATCGCGTATTTTCTGTAACTAAGGGTATTTGTGAACGCGTAACTTACCGAAAAGGCGCAATTTTAATTATAGACTTGGAAATCGACAACATTTCCTATTTTACGGAAATCCGTTACTATATTACGCTGTATCTGTGTAGTAAAAAACTAAAAGTAATTATATTTAATTTGGATAACCATTCTTGGTTGACTTTGAACCAAGTAGTTAGGCTTTATTTTTTGGCCGGCCAAAAAACATTACCATTTACTTAATAAATATCCAATTAATCAAAACATGTATATCACTCTGAGAAATACTGCATGGTAAAAAAATATACACGTCGAAGTTGATGGTTTTGTTATTTAAAATCGATTTTGAACAAGAAATCGAAACCAGGTGAGGTTGGTGTAAAATAACACTCTTCTCTTGATAAACTCCTGTGTTTCACTCAACACTGTTTTAACTCGTTTCTAACGCCTATAACAAACACGTTTTTTTTATGATAAACACCTGTTTTTGTTAAGCACCGCTGAAACACACTTTTTTCGAGGAGTATGCTGTACAAATGGTGTATACACTAACTGTAAACCTTTTGAACACCATGTTTGAGAGTGCAATTAACACGTTTTTCGTCGAACACTGTTTTAACGCCCTATTTACGCGGTAGATGGTGTAAAAACAGTGTATACACTAATTTTACACCTTTTGAACAGCATTTTGTTGCAGTGTAATAATCATGTTGTTCAGATAGTTACCCGCTTTTATTCAACACTTTTTAACACTCTAATAACGCCATTGGTAAACATGTTGGTTCAACACGGTTTTAAAACTCTTTTTACACGGAAGATGGTGTAAAAATGGCGTATACACCAATTGTACACCTTTTGAACACCCTTCATTTTAGAGTGTAATATACACGTTTTCTGATAAAACCTATTGGTTCGTACAACACCGTTTTAACACCCATTTTACACGCCTGATGGTGTAAAAATGGCGTATACACTAATTGTACACCTTATGAACACACTTCTTTTTAGAGTGTTATATACAAGTTTTCTGATAAAAAACTATGGTTCGTACAACACCGTTTTAACACCCATTTTACACGGAAGATGGTGTAAAAATGGCATACAAGTTAACTGATAAAAACCTATTGGTTCGTTCAACACTGTTTTAAAACTCTTTTTACACGGAAGATGGTGTAAAAATGGCGTATACACCAATTGTACACCTTTTGAACACCCTTCATTTTAGAGTGTAATATACACGTTTCCTGATAAAAACCTATTGGTTCGTACACCACCGTTTTAACACCCATTTAACACGCAAGATGGTGTAAAAATGGCGTATACACTAATTGTACACCTTTTGAACACCATTTTGTTGTAGTGTAATAAATTCGTTTTGGAGATAAACACCTGCTTTTTATTCAACACTATTATTACACTGTTATAACCCTTTTCTAACGCCATTAGTAAACACGTTTGTCTCATGAACACCCTTTTTTATATTTAACACGGTTTTAACACCCTTTTTACGCGAAAAATGGTGTAAATTTGTGTATACCCAAAATGTACACCATTTGAACACCATTCTTTTTTAGGGTGTAGTTATTTTAATACACTCAATTATAAAAACTTTAAAAATGTTTTTAAAAGTGGAAAAATTTTGCGATTTTTGTCTGTCGAAAAAAAACATGTACGCCTTGGATTATTACAAACCTAAGGTTTACTACTGTTAAATATCACTAGATGTTGTACTTGTTGCAATATGGAGGCCAAAGCTTTTATACGATTACTTTAATCGTTTTCGGAAAACGTTAGTAGTTATTGGGTGTCACTTGGAAAGAAAAATGAAATAACACTTCCGTGATAAAATCGATTCTGGCGTGACAGTTGTTTACGTGATACTGGCTCGCTACATTATCGAGGTTTACGCAATTTTATTCAAATCACGTATTGTCGCGCAGTTCAGGTTTATATTTCAGCCTTTTAGGAAACCAATTTTATGTGGCTATAAAGGGATTCAAATGCTTGTTCGAGAAATTGGGTAAAGTTTTCATTAACTTTGGCATGAAGGGCTTGCCTCCACCATCCTACGCATTATAACCCGGTCACCTGAATTAATGGCTTTAAAAGTCGCTTGATGACTTAGGCCTAATTAGCCAGCTGATTATTATAAAACATTTTCGTTAAAAATCTATATATTTTTTTAATTTAATTCTCAAGTAGCAAAGGTGCTATCAATATTACTTATAAGGTTCGATAACTATCGATTTAACATCATACGTGATATGTATTACCGTTATGAACAAGAGTTGGAACTTGTTTTCCAATGCTTGTAACCTTGTTTACTTCATTCGATCGAAAAAAACTTTTAATTGGCGTTACAACCCAATTTTACGGAAAGCAAGTAAGGTTTCCAATTAAACTCGATAAAAGCGCGTAACTCAGGTGCAGTGGCACGCGTTAGCTAAAGTTCTGAAAGGCATTTGGTGCGGCTTATAGCCGTTGAAAATCAAGAAATTGTAGCTAGACCTCAAATTTCAAGGTACGATAACGCTTTTTCTTAAATTTTAGATAATAATGTGTCTTGAATTTTAATTTATATTACTCTAAGGGTAATGTATGTAGTCTTTTCTATGGATCCCAGATTAATTGGGTTGGGATGGTACAATTTTAAGGACTTCAGGTATACACTCTTAGAAAAAAGGTTCCAAACCAAGTCCAAAATTGCACACAGTGTGCCAACATAGGAAGATATGTACAAAATTGTTCAATTTGGGAACCAGTAATCCAAATTTTTCCCTCTACATGATTTTGGGTAAAATTGTGTTCAATCGTTTTCAGAAGCGTCCAATATACGCGGCTGAGAGTGAACCCCCGTCATTACCCCTACCCAATACGGGAGGAGGTGATTCTTTTACGCTCGACATGTATTGTCTGATTTCTCAAGAAAACTTGTTTTTAGAGGAGAAAGTATAGGGACCACATGGAAGGTGTTTTACAGTTTCTCTGTGTCGTAGAAAGGTTCACAATTTAACACCTAGCGCCACGTAGTATTCGCGGCAGGAACTAAAAGAGTTGCACTTCTCTGCCATCTATCTTTGGTTTATAGAACTTGAAATGAGTTAATAATATAGCTATAGATGATATAGTCTTTGAGACCATCCTACTACTTGATGGCGCTGATGCTTGGGCAACCTTTTCTCCGCGGAACACGCCATTCTTTGAAGTCCTAGCTAATATAGTCTTTGGTTTGCTAATATAAACGGGGTCTTGACCCAAATTGTTTCAAATTCACAAAAATAATATAGTTTCTATTTGGTTTAATTCCACGGGTTCGGTTTTATGGATTTCCTCAAAATATAATTAAAATTGAAGCTAATTAAACATACGATAACATGATTTTTAAAAGTTGTAAATATAAAGTATCGTAATTTAAATATAACTTGACAAACTTTAACTGAAATTAAATTTTAAATTTTATGCGCTATATATTATTTTGAAAATCTCGAAATTTTTATTGTTTACGATTGATAACGTTGCCTATTTTTTTAAAATTGTCTTCATATCTTAATTAGGTTTAAATATATTTAGTATAATGTTAATTTTCAACACTCTTCAAAACATAATCGTTTAAATATTTCAAAGTTAATAGGTCGAAACGTTCATTACCTTTTTTACCTCTCCGAGGGGTTATACAACGACCGTGTCTGTCTGTGGGTCTGTGGGTGGGTCTGTGGGTATGTCTGTGGGTGGGTCTGTGGGTGTGTCTGTCTGTCAGGACTGCGAACGCGTTCGCATTTTCGGTGCAAAGTGTAATCACTGCGTACGCAGTTTCTCAAACCACCGTGTGACGGTGAGCGTTAACGGATGCATTTGCGGTTTGGTTTGGATGGTGTTTTTTCGCTCACCGTAGTGATGGTTTGGTGTATTACGGTTTTTGTAATGTTTATGCGTAGGTTGTGAGTGTTGAATTTGTTGTGTTTGTGTTCTGATGGATGTGCATGTTGAGTCTGTTGTGTTTATATGGGCGTTTTCTCTCCAACTTCTTCTTAATGACTTTGGGACGGACCGAGTGCTGAGTGTAATGCTACCTCTCAACGTCCAATAGCAGGGTTTCCACCAGTTGTACACGGTATTCGTCTTAGTATCAATTTGCGATCGCATCGGGCGGGATTTGAACCCGAGACCTCCTGCTTGACAGGCGGACGTTCTACCACAGAACCACCGACACTTGTTACGCCTTATTGAAAATTAGACCTTCAGCTTTATCGGAAGCGTATTTAATAGAGTACGAAATTTTGGTTTAATTGAAATAGAATTGAAATTGAAATTATTGCATCGAAGAAATTCTAATTTAGCGTTTCTCTATTGATTAAAAACAAATGCGCCACCCAGGTTTCGAACCCAGACCATTCGGCTTGGCAGTCGAGCGCTCTACCACAGAACCACCGATAGCTGCTTAGATTCACTGAAATTAAGACAGGCATCGTAAGCATAATAGGTAATAAAGTCTTTTTTTATTAATGAATTTATGAAGGCCTAATCTGGTATTTTTTAAAGGTTAAATCTTGTTTTAGCGCAGTCAGCCGAGATTAGAGGGTTAAAGGGTAGACCCTGTGGGTGGTCCACTTTCTTAACGACCTATATATAGTTCTGTTAATTCAAAGGAGATAATTTAACGTTAATTGCTTTAAAAGCTGGCGGTTAGTCAAGTGGCTCTCTGTGCTTTGTTGATGGTAAGGTTTTTGCTTCTTGTAAATACATTTGGTGTGGATATTTGGATATCTACGATTTCTAACGCAGTCAATGATTTCTTGGGTGTGCGAGTCATTATATGATATTGGAAATTGGACGGCATTGGTCTTTTTCATGTGGTATGCGTCACAACGTCAACAGGAAGTGAACGAGTCGTCCACTACCAGATATCTACGGTATCTTCATCAAGGGCGAGTGTTGAAATAAAATGAGCGTTAAAGATGCGGCAAGTATTTCGTAAGCGAGTAATTCCAAAAAGCCTCTGTAGATATTTATTTCATTAAAATTTGCTTCGTATTATATTTAACTGATAAACTTGTTCTGTAAAAGGGTTTAATTCAATTGTGCATTGTTATAGTACGTCTAACTTACTGTTATAACTACTTAACTTATGATATTCTGAATAAATTAAAATTGGTCGTTTCGTCTCAATTATTTTAATTATAATAAAAATTTTATACCGGGCGGGATAGAAATGGGTTAATATTTTTAACAAATAACTCTAAATTGCGGAGATATATCTTTAAGGGTTATCTCGAGAAATTAATACCACTAGGGACAATTCTTCCGAGGAGAGGTATATTTTGGCTTGCCAACTTGTCTTGATATCTTGACAGAGCGATTTCGTTGTGTAGGTTTTATATTAAACTTAAAATAGCGTTAATATTGGTCCTTTAAATAGCGCCATCTATTATAGAATCGATGTGATTTTCAAACGTTTTATCGTATGTTTTTTAAAATTCATTATAAATTATTACTTTCTAAAAATATAAACTTCCGTATCTATAACTATAAGTCTTGAAGCCTAAAGTAAACCACTCACATAGAGTGGAAGCATCAGCGAAACTTGTTAACACTGTTCGTACGCAACGTCTTGATTCCGAGGCGTGAAATAAACAAATTGGCCTAAAGGTAATGTACAATATGTAGATAAAAAAGTAAGTTTATACTCTAAAAAATGTAAAACCAACACCATCGCTCTTCGGACTATATTTATTCACGCCTCGAAAACAAGCTGGCCCGTCAGGATGGATGTTTCATGCGCTTCCATAGGGCTTTCCACTCTATGCGAGTGGGTTACTCTATGTCTTGAAGCTTGTCCTTTAATGTATGCGTGTATGGGTGTATGCGGGTGTGAGTGTATGCGTGGATATATGTAAATTCATCTTTATAATTAGGCGGTAGCGCCATCTATATTTTGTAAAGTTATATGGCTAAAAATAAATAATTATTAGCTAACTCACCGTAACTTGAGTTAAAAAGGATCGTGTTGACGGAATAAAATCATTTTTAAACAACTTCAAAGATTTGTTTGTTACGAGTAATCATACAATTTCGCATCACATTCACGAAAAAATTCAATTGCAATATAGTTGCCACCACTAGAGACAGATGCCACCATGGTAGAACGATAAAGTTGATAAGGTCTCCTTATTGAACGAAATTGGTCCCGCGCCACCCAGATTTAGTTGTACCTCTATTTATTCCCAACTCAATGCCTCTAAACTATCGAACTCAATGGAACACATTGTTAACCAGTTATTATTATAAATAAAATTATTATTTCACTTATTCTTTAAATTATACCTTGAAACATAATTGCAACACTAATTAAAGACCCTGTAGTGAACATTTAATTTAATAGCGTAACTTGAAATCAAAATAAGGAAATAAGGCGCTCTAACAGTTCATTGTCTAAAGTCAACACTAAGTATTGGACGGTATTACCTAAAGAAATAAATCTATTGAACCGCTAATATTCAACGTTTGTTCATTCGTTATTATTTAAGTTATTGCTCATTATCGAATATTTTCAGTTCTATAATCATATAATATAGAAATTGATGTTGATGGGTTTAGTGTTCACTATCGAACAGGACCAATAAACTTTCAAAATTAGACAAAACAATATAAAAATTAAAATCCAATATCAGACAAATAACCTCCCAGTGTTGAACATAACAACTTTCAAAATTGGACAATTAAATAGTTTATATTCCACGAATTAAACTCCAATATCGGACGAATCACCTCACAATTTGGGACAATTTGAGTCCCAAAATTAAAATATATTTGATGCTATATTGTACAATAATGGACAAATTAACTACCAATATATCCCGTAATAATGTGCAATATTGGATCCACATAAAGTCCAACGTTGCACTTATTGTTTTTGTGCAATTTTGGACAAAAATACGTACGGTATCAGTGACAACAATTTGGATCATGTTTTATACAATAATGGACGAATTTTTCTAAGAGTGTACAATAAAACATATTTACCTTACCTTAGTTTTGAAATTTGTTCGGTGTTTTTATCGTCTTAAGATATCTCAATTAAAAGATATATCAACTTATAGTCTAAGAAAAAACCATTACAGAGCAGTAACATCACCGTCAAAATTACATTCATCAGAACATATAAAAATTTACCGTAAAAATGCGGTGACATTATTTTTTCGTTCCTTAACTGTAATTTTACGTTGAAGTTAACGGTTCTCATTGTTGACTGTTAAATCAACAGTGAAATGTTTTTTGGTTTACTCAAAGGTAATACAATATTAAATAAAACTATAAAATGTTACAGAAGTATTTTTACCGTAAACTGTTTGTTAAATATCTTTGAATGGAAAAGCAACAGGAAAATACAAAAGTCAATTTTCTTCTACTACCGTTAATCATTCTGTCTACAGCATCCTGTCTCTAATCTCCAGTCTCCGAAATCCAAGACTGGAGACCTGCGATTTCTATGGAGGCTAAAGGCGTGGAGACTTGACGACTCTAGTTGCGATGAACACTGGAGGCCCAACCTTCCAGTGGAGACTGGAGGACCAGAGACTGGAGACCCAACCATCCAGTGGAGACTGGAGGACTGGAGACCTAAACAGTTGCCGACTCATATATCAGTGGTTCCTGCCTCCAGTTTTAGTCTCCGAAACCGGAGAGCTGACATTTCTATGGAGACTGCAGGTGCAGAGGCTGGAGGCCTCTAGTCGTTATGGAGACTAGATACCTGGATACCGGAGGTCTTTAGTTGAGATGTAGGCTTGAGACCCAACCTTTCAGTGGACACTGGAGGACCGGAGAATGATGGCACAGCCTTCCAGTGGAGACTGGACGACCGGAAAGTGGAGACCAAAAGTGTTGCCGACTCATACATCGGTGGCTGAGATTTATATGGAGACTGGAGGCCTCTAGTCGAGATAGAGACTGGAGAACCGGAGACTGGAGACCCAAAGTGTTGTAGACCTACGCTATAATTAAGCCTATAAAGACCAAATTTAAACGGGCAGCTGACATGGGCAAACACCCTAACTCTGCCATTCAAATGAGAATAAACCTTTTAGAGCCACAATTTTTATTTGGTCTTAGGATGACCTTTTAGTGAAATCAGGTCGGGAACGATGTTTATGATTAGAGTCGGTGGTGTCATGTTCTGCTCAAGGTGAGAAACGTACGACTAAAATGTTTGTTTCTTTATTTTAAAGATGCACGGGAAATATAATTTGAATATTACATTTTATTGTGTTTTTAATAAAGGAAAAATAATTATAGATATCCAATGAAATTGATCATTTAACATTAAGCGCAAAATTAGTAATATAGTTCAAATTTAAATGCGAAATATATCACAGTTTAATCACATTTATTTATACGATCTAATTAAAAATTGTCTCCTTCGTAAGGGGTTTATCAAATCAATTTATACGGTTCGATCGATAATATAAAGTATTTTAAACGAAAAATTTACGGATTGTACGCAATTACCTTTTCGAGTTGATTGAACAAGTGTGGTCTCAGACATTAAATATTTCTGTTAGATTTAATTTTCATTTTTCTATAGCATGTAATATTTTATTTGTGTTCATAGTCACACAAAAATATAAAAACTGTTATTTTAACGGTAAAAGCTGTAAAATGTACTGTTATGTCACCTTAATATGCAAATTTAAACTATTGCTAGTTGGACACTAGTTACACAACTACTGTAACATGCCATCAAGAATGTATTTATTTATATTTAGGAAGAATGATTATGTTGCGAAAATCGCCGGGCACGTTGAATGCCTTTCCCCAGTCTCGCACGGGGGGAAAGGCAGAACGTCACCGGCGTTTGATTTCCATCGCGTTAGGTGACGTAAATTTTAAGCAGCCAATGAAATACCGGGACTATTCGTTTTATTGTAAGCGGAGGAGCGTACTGGGGGAACCAACGGGTGGATTGAGAGAAAGGCTAAAAACCGTCTCGACATAGACATTCTCCCTAGGTATAAATAAATACATTCTTAATGCCATAGAATTTTCTTTATCAATAAGAAAAGTGTATAGCAAATTTACATTAATTTCTTAGAGTGTAGCGGAAAAGATCAAGCTTTTATCTGTTATCATGTATAAAAAATATGTTATTTCTTATGAGGCTGGACATGTTACAGCGAGAACGCGAAATTAAATAAAAAACTGAATTTATCTAAAAAAAGGGGTGAAACAACCGGGAAGGGTTCGTACAATTAGTAGCCGCGATTAATTTCTACAATAAACGATCGAAAATCGTTGGTTACAATGGGCGGAGACAGGCACCAAATTAAATAACATTCTACTCTCCTTCACAATAAAAATGCAACTGCCTCTTTTATTTTGATTTCAAATCGTTCACGGTTTACATGGCGCGCGTTATTTTTAACAGCTCGCGTCTTATAACTTATATGAATTCGCGCGCTTAATTTCGAATATACAAACGCGTAAAGGATAATTATTTGAATTAGTAAATGTTGAAATGATATGTGATTTAACGGGACATGTGTCAGATTTATAGCCCGGTGTACCCGGTAAGATTTAAACCACACCACCGGAGGTCTGTCATCATTATGCCCTACGCCAGCGTCCACAGACCCGGACAGGCGGCAAAACCAGCATGAGTAGCAGTACCCCACTACTGATGGTCGAGCCTTCGACGCAAGCCACTCAACCCAGCAGAAGGTGCAGCAATGGGTCGACCAGCCCCCTCTTCGCACACAGCAGTGGGAATAAGAGCGGATGCTCTGGCAACGCCAGCCGACACCCTACCTAGAAAGGTAGAGAGCCAAGCCCTTTGGAAGGAGCGCCTAAAGGGGAACGGCGGGCACACAGCAGCCCGCATAACCCGGCACAGCCGGCACTGGATATCCCGGTGGAACCCCAAAAGGCCGGGAGATGGGTCCGCCGTGCCCTCATACGGAGGGCCGCAGCCCCACAGCAGGCAACTCAATCCGCCGAGACGGCAAGTGTGCCCGGCCCCTCTCCGTTAGCCTGGGCCGAAGCCCAGTTACCAGCCCACACCGGACCGAATTCGGAGGTGGAGATAGGACCATGTGGACGGAGCTAACATCTCCCAGTGCGCCACCGCCCGTGCTGGGTTACAAGAGCCGGACCCCGACTCCCCGGTAAAGCCACCAGTAATTGCACACTCCGACCCCTCGTGGGCCTTTCTTATCAGGCTGTAGAGTTGTTATGCAAATTTGGCTTGCAGTAGGATAATGGTTTTCAAGACTATCGCGATTAGGGTTATACTTCCTTAAGGAATGTAATAATATGTTTAACGATAAATGAAGTGAACGTCGTACTATTTATTAAGCAGTTTATAAGATAGAATGGAATCTATTATCTATATAATCCCGTCAGCTTTTGTGATAACATCAATCAAAAGCACTGTTCGGAATTAGACCGACTTTGTAACACTTTTAATTATCTTTTTTATTAATATATTTTAGGTTAAAGAAGCTATATTTAAAAAAGAATGGACAATTTTACTCTAAGAGTCTCTCTGATTCAGGTTCGCATATTCAAATTTTATACTTATATTGTTCGTCCGTATTTTGACCATAATCTCAATTAATTAATTAATAATGAACACGTTAATAGCTATAGGGGCAAATGGTGGCTCTAGTTTAGTACCTGCATTGTATCAAGTGCCGGGTTGCCACACGTCCGCGAAAACAGGGAAATCAGGGAAATAAAAAATGGGCCAAAACGTCATGGTAAGGTCAGGAAATTTTAAGAATTTGTAAAAAGTCAGGGAATTTTCACTTGACACTTTTTTAAGGTAATTTTACTCGAGATCCATGACAAATTTTATGATTATCATTTATTTCCTTGAAAGTTTGGCTATTTTGTTCAACCTTTAAAAAATTACTGAAATATAAGTCCATTTAAATTTAACTTCTGATAAAAATAAAATATAAAATAAAAATTTTGGATTTAAAAAGTCAGGGAAAATCTCTTAAAATGGTCAGGGAATAATCAGGGAATTAGAATCTCAAAACTTTGTGGCAACCCTGTTGTGTATTAGGTGCGATTACTGTATATTTTCAAAGCCAAAGTACAACAAATTGTTGTATATGCAGCGTCGCTGTAAAATTCCTGTCTCTCGAAATTAACAATTTCGCCATCTTAGAATTAGCGTCATTTATATTTCACTAATTATAATAAACCCAGGGCCGTAACCAGGGGGGGGGGGACTCGGGGAATGCCCTACCTGGAATTTGAAGTGCCCTACCTAGAATTTTGAGATAAAATTGAAATCTGAGGAATGTGCCCTACCAAGATATTTTGGTGATCATTAAAGTTTTTCAGTTGAGCGCATTTTTATTTTAATATTATAAAATTTAATTTTTTCGTTCAAAAAAATTAGCAATTAGCAATATAAACAAATAAATAAAAAAAAATATGAATAGCTATAAATGTGAAATATTTGTCGAACCATCGCAACCATAGTCTATAAATCTCCCTTCGTCGTTACACCTGATCATGGCCACCTCAACGCGCACGTTCCGAGTGCAAACTTGCAGTAAATCTAACACAAACGGGGGCCCCGTCACTCGTTACAGGCTCTGCTCGACTGCCCATTGAGCTCGGCTTTTGGATAAAAATTAACCACTTGTCCGTTAATTTATCTGTTACGCAGAGTTCTAATTGAGCATTGGACGACAGATTAAAACCTAATAATTTTCATCAATTTAAAAATAAACATTGCTGAGCGCCTCGCTCGCTCATACTACGCCACTAAAAACCGTGCGCTACTAGTGCCCTCCTCAAATTTTAAGGCTGGTTACGGCGCTGAATAAACCTTTTCGATTAAACAATCATAAGTATATCGGGTAATTTTAATTTATACTGAAGGATAATTTAAAACGTTTTCTTTGGAGCCACCATTTGCTTCACGGTTACGTAGAAAAAATAAAACCTTTTTTCACGTTTTGGCTTCATTAGGGGAATTAAGGTTTAATTTTTAATTAATATGCACACAAAAATATTTTTTCCAGATTCCGTTTCTGATGGAATTCGATACGGAGACCAAAGAGTTGAGCGGATTTGTTAAACCAATCATTGACAGTTTTACAAGACAAGTGAAAACCGTAGGGTAATAATGAATTTTAGTATTGCCAGATGAAATGAAATGGTATGTAAAAGCCAAGTAGAAAACTCTTTTAAATTAATGTCTTGTAAAAATTATAAACATTAGGCCAGGCCCCTATTTACTTGTGCCATATGCAGTGTTGCACCTAGAAATTAATTAAAGTGGGGACCAGGTGGAAGTCGTAGGTAAAATAATTCTTTGTAAATCCATATGTTCCTGAGGGGCCCCAGCCTGGGTTCGCCACTGGCTTCTTGTCCAGTTTAATTGTCTAATCAATTATTTCTCGAAATCTTGCAGCATTAACACCAAATTTTTGATCGCCACTTCGGGAAATCACTATCGAAATCAGTTTACAAATAACGTAAGTGAAGTCATCGAGTGCTATGAAGCTAGCTGGGGAGGGTGCCCTTCGCCCTTCACCCGGACCTCCACCTAGTTCAAATGTTCGCAGAGTTCATTCAGTAAGACGCGGCCTTCAAGCTTATGACACAGGTCACTGAAAATGAAGTTTAATACACTTCGAAGTTTCAAAACTAAGAAATAAAGTTAAAAACCAAGTTGGCATAGTAAAAAACTGTTTAAAATGTTCATTGAAATATTATAAGAGCACGACTAATTTCATGGACGTTCGATTACTTCTTCAGCAACGGAAACTAAGTCCGATAAAAGACTTAAGAATTTCTCCTAGCCCCATCTTTAAGAAACAGGGACTCGATTGGCCATCTAATACTGCGTTTACCCAGACCCTAGGAATTAAGTGCTGCCCTATCTGCTTTGATTTTATTGCGTACAAATTTGAAACAAACTCTCAAAGGGATATGACTTATTATTACAGCAATCGGATGTAGCGATTGAATTTGCGATACCCGAAGTTCAACACATGTCAGCCGTAGATTACAGTAATCCAATTTCTTCAAATAATTTCTACATTTATTCTGGAGCACCACTTAGTAAAAGCGTAGACTCTTACGCCATTCTTAGAGCATTTGATATTCAGGTGAGCTAGTTATATGTCTATAACTTGTTTTTCATTTTAACTCGCATTATTAAGAATACCAACGTTTAAATTCATTCAACATATGATTTGGAAAGGGTACATGTTTTTCAAGAATTTAATTTCGCTCTTGGCTTTGGTTACAGTAGTTTGAACACTTTCTTATAGGCTTTGCGAAAAGACAACTTTTGCACTTTCTAATGGCTTAAGAATGTTTTTTCTGTTCAATTAAAAGAATGAAACACAACCATACCGTTATGTTAGTTTTCAACCGTGCAACTCTTTTTTGCAATTATAATTTTAGTTTTTTTTTGTTAAACGAAGGTTTCATTAAATCTCAATATTTACAATAAAACATGACATTTACTATTAGACATTTGTCAATTGTTTCCAAGTAATTTCAAGAAAAATCAATACGGTTGAATGGTTAAAGGGTGGGCATAAAGCACGCAATCTAAGTTAAATTTTAACTTTAGCAATGTATTTGTTTAAACCATGAATACAGAGACTTGTAGGTACTTGGTTTGTATTTTCCCAGTTCTCAATAATCATTGATTTTATTGCGTAAAACATATTAACAATTAGAAGGCATGAAAAGAGGTGGGAGTTTTGTATTTTTTTCGTGAAAATAAATGTTTGAAAAACTTGACGTTAGATTATTTTCCGATTTTTTTTTTTGAGTTTTGTGTTTGGGCCTTAAAGAGCAGCCTCTTTTGAATGTCTCAGAGCAGGTACCTTTACGAATAAGTAGAATATAAAAATCCTGGCGTTATATATTATTTAAGGTTTGGTTTTATGTCATCGCATTTCTGTTATCATCACCATTGGTTATTGCGTTTTTTCAATTCGAATTTCCATCATTTGCTGCGAACTACATGAAGCAATTATGGAATTTATGGGCTATTCTATTAAACCAAAGCAGTAAGTAAAATAATGATTGGACCTTTTTAGAAAAGATAAGTAAAATATTCTACAGAAAGGATTCAACTACTCTTTTGACAATGCTTGAAATTATTGAAGTTATGTTTGTCTATTATTTTACTTTATTTATATAATTAAAAACTAACTATCAGTGAACAATTTATAGAGCATAATCGAAAACCGTAAATGAAATTGATTTGGTCAGAATAAGTCAATTTGTCACTGAAAAATAACAAGTTGGCAGTAGGTGGTCTTAGTCTTTACACAACGAATTTAACAAGAAACCTATCTAAATTGTAATGTTTGTATATCTGCTAAATATGAACGTATTTCAAACTAATTTTTATTGGTTATTTATTTTGAGAAAAAAACCCATTTCCGAAAGGGATACGAAATGTAAATAAAGGAGTTTGTAAGAAGTCTACAAAATTTTCTAATTTATGCCAACTGAATGTCCCAACGATACTAAAATCATTATCTCAACGTACTTCAGTAATTAAGTATACCTCGTTATAGCCCTGATCAGCGGTCCAAGCGGTGGCTCATATCGAAAAACTCAAGTGGGGGGGGGGGGCGATAAAAGAGATCTTGAGCTATGGGTGTAATAACAAATCATCAAAGTCACATGCAAAGCTTAAGCGTCAAGGGGGAGCGCACCCCCCATAATTTTCCGCCACTGGGTTCGAGATGGTAGAATTATACTATGGTGATGGTCATTTAAACGCACGTCTAGTAAGTCAGTTATATCAAATGTTCTATACTGACAGTCAACCAGATAACCACACTGTCATCCGTGCTGTTCGTGACGTGAGTCCCAGATTCCGCGAACAGAGACAATATAACATTAATATGGAAGACACAGTCATGGCCTACTTTGTTGTTGCCTACCCTCGTGCGAAGTATAAGATTATATAAGTATATCTGGAGTGTCCTTGACCACCATAACTTTCATGCATACCATGCCACGCTCTACCAAGCAGTTCACGATTGTGCTACACGACTTAGATGGAACTTTTGTAAGTGGTCCAGTACCATGGCAAAAGAACATTTCCTCCGTTTGCTTCTCGTGTCCGATAAGTGCTCATTCTAAAGAGACGGCCCGTTTAACAGACAGAACAATTACACGTGGAGCGATGGAAATTTGAACTGGGGATTTCATCACCACAATCAAGTTCAATTTCGTTTCAACGTCTGGTCTGTTCTACTAGGATGTCGCGTTATTGGACCATTTTTTTAACACCGAATCGCCTTAATGGGCAGAACTACTTGGCCTTCCTACAGAATGAAGTTTGAACATGTACCTTTTATCGACATCTTACACCTTTGGTTCCAGCATGACGGTGCGCCTTCTTAACAGCAAAGAGGTGTGGTATAATTCCTTCACACCGAGTTACCTGGGCGTTAGTTTGGAAGGAACGGTCCAGTGCGATGACCTCCTAGGTCCCCAGATTTGACACAGCTGGACTTTTTCCTGTGGGGATTCGTGTAAGAGGAATTTTATAAGACGCTAGTCACAAGCAAAGAAGACTTCCACTAGATAATTATTCTACTCGTAATTCCAGCTCTGGGCCATGATTCATTTCAAAATATGCTGTATCGCGCAGGAACATGTTTAGCAGTGGATGGTGGAATTATTGAATCTTATTAAGTATGCGACTGGTACATTTGTAAATTTTGTAACCCTTTCAAAAAAAAAATATTTTTTTAAAAATTAATTACGAATAAAAAAGTTTAAAAAACGTTCATTTTTAGCAGTCATACTAACATTACAATTTAGATAGGTTTCGTTTAAAATTAGTAGTGAAAAAGACTAGGCCACTTACCACCAACTTGTTATTTTTCATGACCTAATATATCAGTGAAAAATTGCCCTATTTCGACGAAACCAATTACATACAAAGTTTCTTTGTATGCTCTACAACTTGTCTATTGACAGTTTTCGTCTAACACCTAGCGTTACAAAAATTAAACACCGTGAAAAATGTCAAGATTTTGCTGAAATGTACAAATAACAACGGCCTTCCCTGATAGTGTACATCCTGAAAATGTCATATTTCTAGGTAATATAGTGTTTGAGCAAAATGCCTCGGGCGATCAAATTAAAACACCCTCTATATTAATTTAAATCGAGTTAGATTGGATCTAGTAGGACACAATCTAGGGTTTTGCAGTTCGTGGTAATTAATTTTATTTTTAGGTTTGGAAACTGTGTTGGAACGGAGGCTGCTTCGTTTGTATCGAGGAGTTTGGATCATTGGAATGTTCGTGATTATCTTTTCTTTCATGGGCCTTCTTCTCTCGAAGATGACCATCCCAGTAAGGCTTGTTTATGTGGAGTCGTTTAAGGACATTTTACGACACCCAACACTTCGTCTATTAGCGCACGACTATTTTTACGTCAGAGATATTCTCAAGGTTGGTAGCCGTTATTTCCCAATTTGCTTAACAAATAAAAGTCGCAAAAACGAGGCTACAGCAAATACTTCTGATTTAAACAGTAAGAGGGGGTAGTAGATGTTTTTATTTCTCAAGGAATAGATAGATAAAATAAAGTATAAGGTATATTATGTTTAAAAATAATATGAAAAAAATTTTATAAATAATTAATTAATTTATTTCCTTTTCTAGAAGTATTATATACGAGGGGTCGGACATTTACCAAAATCCCGTACACTTTGTCTAAAATCGCAAAATCTTTTAACTCTCTCTATGGTAAATTAACATTGAAATCCCAAAATCACTTCAAAAAGTATTGATAAAATCGCCAAAATCTCTACGAAATCCCGAAATCCCGTACAAAATAAAGGCAAGTGTCCGACCCCTCGATTATATATTTCTTAAGGAAATGATTCATCAAAGATATTATATTATTGTATAAAAAATTATAGATGTAGATAAATGGTAAGAAATAATACCATAAACTGAGAAGTATAAACTTGTCTTAAGGCAAATCCTTTAAAACGTTATTTTAAAAATTGTCAGATTAGTAATTTCAAGTAAAAATGTCAATTGATCAAACATTCGTTAAAAATTATATCATTACCAAAGTTTTATAATCAATTCAAGTAAGCTGTGAGTAAACTGCGGAGACAAGGCCCAACTATAAGCGTTCTTAAATATATTCTCATAAATCTGTTTGAATCAGGAAAACACGAAAAACGTTTAATATGCACGACCAAATTATGTATTTAATAATATTTTTAATACTAAAACATATTTATAAAAATAATAAAATCGTTGTAATGATATTGTAGTAATCCCAACGCTGCCATAAATTGCTGATTTATTACAGTGATAAACTTGTTATACTTATAATTTTTATGCCAAGTGTAACTTTCAAAAATTTATTGTTTTCGTAAAGTTACTTCAGTTATGATTTATTATCATAATTAAATGGAATTTAACCTGCAAAGCAATCTTTATGGAAGACCCATTAAATTTTTCAAATTACCTTGTACAGTGGCGCCAAACATTACTAAAGCCAAAGGCATGAGCGGCCAGAGTTGAAAACGTTGGTGTTCGACACCAAATACCCGTGGTAATATTTCCTTCTATGTGCAGTTTACACTCTTTTAAGGAACTTTCATTCTAGCTTCGTTAGACAAGTAGAACTTATCATATTGTTTCATTGTTCGCTTAGAAACATATCAGGGGCGCTATTCGGAGGCGATCAAAATTTTACGAACGGTCTACCGAACGGCTCATAACGACAATTTTCCAACCATAGAAAAAGATGCTTTTCTGAGACACAATTTTCCTTCGTTTGTTAACCCTTCGTTAGGAAAAACGGCGAAACCACTTTCCGGTATGGTTTTATAGGAGATTTTTTTCAACCTATTCTCTCCACTTATTTTGGGTCACGTGAAAGTTCATAAGCACCAATAGTGATCGATTATATATTTAGGCAGACGCTTTTTAATTTTCAATTCTGTTTTTCCTCCGCCTATGCTGAAAACGATTCAATGTTTTAATTACTTGAAGATTTTACTTTTATTTTACAAATAAATTAATACGGATTTTAGAGTAAGTGATTGAATATATATAATATATATAAGGCTTTCTTTCTTTAACGCATATTTCTTTTCAAAAGGAATATTTTGTAGAATAGGTAATTATCAATTTGGCAATATATTTCTAAGCCTTGTCAATCTTTGCAACTCTTGAATTTAAAACCGTTCTTCTGAAAGGGGAACGGCCAAGTTTTTCCAAATATCGCCTTATTTGCATGTAGGGATTACAATTGCTGGATCCAGCGCATTTTTCAGCCTGCCGAATCCAGCACCACGTGCTGGATCCAGCGATGCGGATTCGCGAGTAACTAACTTTTAAATAATTGGCACGTGAATCGCGATTCGCGCTCCGCGAATGGCCCAAAAGTGAACGTTGCCGCTTCGATAGGTGCGCTACAGCCCTGCGTGAGACGAGACCATCAATACCATTTGTTTCTTGAGATTGTACTTACAGAAAAGTAAAAAAAAGGCCTCTTGTATTAATGTATGTGGTTTAATATTTTATAAAAAGTAGCTAGTTGCCAGTATTTACAATACAGTCTGGTTTATTTGTAATTGTCTGCATTATTCTTCCAAGATGTCATCAAGAATCCCCTTAACTAGTTGGTGTAGATAGATACCCCCAACCCACGTGCGTTACAAATTATACAAACGTGATTAATTTAATCGTTTAAAATACTTTAAGACTAATATTTTATAACTCCTACTTCTAATAAGACTTTACCATAACAGAGTTCCCTAGGAGGGGTTTTACAATTTTGTGGTGTGTCTGTTGGCAAAGTGTATTCACAGCGTTGACAGTTTCATGAACTTTGGAAAAGGTTCACCAGAGCAAAACCGGTGTAACGGGTAAACTCCTCGTTACATCTGATATATTTTTTAACTTTAACGCCCACCGTAACGACGGTTTTGACTAACTTGTTAGTGTAAACCAGCTTTTGAACGTTTGTATTCGAATTCGTGCTTTTGTAATGTTTTGTGTACTGTGTGTTTGTGTTCAAACATGGGTGAATGTTTTGTGTTCTGTATGTATGGGGCTTCTTCTCTCCAACTCATAATTATTTTTTTACTTTGATTAGTTTAAGATGTAATTATGATAAAGCTTTTTTGTACACAATATTTTTAGTTTATCCGTTTGGAGTAAGTATGTACAGGTTATTTGCAGCTCCAACTCTTGAGCACGCCACATAATGCATGGGTTTTCTAAATTAATTCCCGCAGTTTTAAGTGACTGTCCTTGCGCTTTATTTATTTTCATTGCGAAGCTAAGATTGATTGGAAATTGCAGGCGTTTAAAATCAAATGGCATATTGGTTGATATTATTGGTATGCGTGGAATGAATACGGCCCGAGCAAAAGTGTCTGCGTGACACAGATAGAGAGGGGAGGGGGGGGGGCTGAGAAAAGAGAACGAACGCAAGCGAAAAGGGTCGAAGGTCGTGCCATGCAGCAGCTAAGTGAGGCAATTAGAGCCAGAGAGATAAACTCCCGTGTCTGTTAATTATCCGCGTCTCTTGATAGCGTGAGGTCAGGGGTTTCGGTCTTGCGGTTACCGGTTATTGGTCCCGTGGTCAAAAACTACGAAGGTTAGCAAACACAAGACGCCCCTAAAACCTGACGGCAGGGGCCACAATGACACAGGCCAAATTTCGTGCGAATCGAACAATTATCTAGGGCGTGCATAGAAGGTAACAAACCAATATATATGTATACAAACATCAGATTTTATATAGATAGACTAGCTGAGAAGCCCGGCCTATTTGAACTCTATGGAAAAAAATATTATAATATTCCAAACTGTATCTTACGATTTATGTATTTAGGGAATGGAATCCTTTGCGATTCACGTAAAGGTTTTCTCTGTAATCTTGGTCATTAATGGACGGAGCTACAATTGCAATTTGGGTACCGTCAATTAGACCAATTATTCCCGGAAATCCCGCTACTCTGCTGAATCTTTGAAATATAAAACCGTTAGTTTTGTAACTTAGAATAACTAATACATTAACAGTGGCTTAGGAACAGGGGGTACAGGGGCGCCAAATTGGTTCGAAAAGGGCGCCAAAACCTGGTCGATGAGGGGAGCGCCAAATTCAACATCCGAAACTTAGCTGTTCAACAAATTAGTGAATCTTTTCGGCCGCAACTATGGGGTGCATTACAATCGGTTGTGGAAACTCAATTTTTTAAGTTCCTTGGATTTCCTGACCTTTACGACGTTTCATAAAGTGCAATATCTGGAAAGAGCCCATTTGATGTGGAGATACAGCTTTTAGAATACTTCTTATTGAGATTGTCAGTAATATTTTATTTTTATTGATGTGTAATTTTTTGCCGGCTTTACAGCTTCAACAATCACCCGATTCCAAAAAACTTCTTTTACGACTCGAAAATATGTATGGCAAGTACAAAGACGACACATTGATTAACGCCATAGACCGAATGATAAGTAGCTTGCAAAGCCAAAGTATCTGCTACACTCAAACCGACGTGGCCGTTCGATTTTTCGTTCACATAATGGAAACTTGCGATAGCACCAAACACTATCTGTACTCTTCCAAGTCACCGTACGCTGAAGTTTTAAGTTTCATTCCATTCCGAAATAGTCTCGAAGAACCAAGAAAGCGCGTTGGCAAAAATATGTAAGTGATATTGAACATTTTCTTAAACGGGGAGTATCTATCTTCCATATTTCCTATTTTATTTATTGAAACCAACTCCAAATAAGATTATAAACGGGAATAAATTTAATAAACATTTAGTTTGTTCGTCTGTCTGTCTCGCTAAAGGCGTTCACACCTTCTGCCGTAGAACTTTTAATTTACCGAAATTAGCTAAATGGGTTATTTTGCTCGTCTAGGAGATCATGGCCCTTATTAACTCCTCTTAGGGAATTTTCTATGGCAAAACTTAGTGTATCCTAAAAAAATTCATTTCCCAATTTCCATTTTTAAACCCCTGCAAACAAACCTACGGCAACTGAAAAAGGCAACTTTATTAGCACTGTTAACAATACTTGTATACCGTACTAGAATAACATTATTAAATTAGCATTAAGTTACACTAAAGAGATAGCTGCATAGCTTTGTTCTAACTGTCAACTCTAACTTGAAACATACTACAATTGCATTATTGAACGATGGTTAGTTAACAGTAGATATACACCTAAAAATGGCCATTTACACAGTCCCATTTTAGAGACTTAAATTAAATAAATGGAATCAGCGTTTTTTTCCTGTCAATGTTTTTGGTTGAAATACTTATGCCTAATAAACTATTTCTTAATAATAATATGCCAATAGAAACAATGCATAAAAAGTGATTTGACCCAAAAGGTGGGACATAAAAGTAACCCTCAGGTTCATTGGCTTGTTTGTAAACTTGACGATAACTTAAATTATAGTATTTTTAACAATATATTTTATATGGGATATATAATTTTGTTAAAGTCCACTAACAAGGAGACGACCCGAGGTGGTTCTCACCGATTTGGTTCAAAGTTGGGGGATTGTTAGACCTAGATGTAACATGAAACCCGTTCTGAAATAGATTGAAGAGTGGGAGAGCGTATAACGTAAAGGCGGACTGAAACATCTCTGAAACCTTGTAATGGTGACTGTGGGCTAACTAATCGTTTATTTGACGCTTTGACGGGAAAAAACTAGACTTAACTAAAATCAACAAAATATTTATTTACAAGATTTAAAATCGTTACATATTGGAGGAATGAACTGAATGACAATCTCTACACTAGTTTATATACCCGATACATATCTTTTTTATCGTATTTCAAAGTTGTACCTTATACTATTGTTTTAAATCTATATTTAAGGGCGTTTTTATCTATTCTTTAAAGTATACGGTTTTTATATTTTAATTAAAGTTTGAGTTAAGTTTTTTAGTAAAAAAAGGTTTTAACATTACTCCCCACCGTTGAATATTGTTCAACAATTCTTCTCCGATAGTTCCAAATGGTAGACTAGATTCATAGGACGACGCAATTCAGTTCCATTCGATAGACGTAGAAGACAGGATCTGAACTTCTTATCACGGCTCGCATGTACTTCTTTTACTATGGCCATTTTCCAGCTTAGGCGCGGCATCTTCGGATCTTCAATTAGGACCACGTCATCAGGCTTAAGGGGTGGAGTTGGTTTCGTCAATGGTCGATGATGTGCAGAACGCAGTTCGAGGAGATATTCGGTTTTCCACCGATACCAGAATCGATCGATAAGAGTTTGTCGATACCTCAGACGTCTCGTTAGCTGCGCTCTTGTAGCAGAATGATCGATGTCAACTGGGTATGATCTGGAAGGCAATGCAGTGACTCTTTCTCCGACGAGGAAATGCCATGGTGTCATCGGTACTGGTTCTCCGACCTCTGGATATACGTACGAGATCGGCCTAGAATTGATAGTAGCTTCTACTTCGGCTAGAACCGTTTCCAGCTCTTCATGAGACAAGTGAGCTTGACCAAGGACCTTCCTTAGTGACATCTTCACGCTTCGAACCAAACGCTCCCAAAAACTCCCCCACCAGGGGGCTCTGTCAGCAATGAAACTCCAGGATATTTGATGGTTTACGGCATATTTTTGAATTTCTGGATTCTTCGCTAGTTGGTAGACTTCCTTGAGATCCACGTTCGCCTTCTTGAAAGTTTTAGCGTTATCGGACATTATGTTTCGAGGTATACCTCGTCTCGCGATGAATCTCCGAAACGCTAATAAAAACGAATCAGTTGACATACGTGAACTAATTCCAGATGTATGGCACGGGTCGAGGCGCAGGTGAACAAGGCAAAATATGTTTTCTCTTTCTTCTTAGTATATAGCGGGCCGGCAAAGTCTAGTCCAGTGGTCTCGAAGGGTAGTGCCGGCGAAGAACGAGATGGAGGAAGCGACGCCATGGATTCGGCTGACGCTTTTACACGGAATCTTTTACAGCCGAAACATCCATAGATTTCCTTCTTGGCGATCTGTCCGGCTCTTGGGATCCAGAATCTTTCACGTATATCCACAATGGTTTCGTTGACTCTGGCATGATGGAATTGAATAAGTAGCTCCGTAAGTCGGTTCTTTGTTGGCAGTATTATAGGATGTCGCTCGCAGTAGGATATTTTGGAATGCTCTAACCTCCCTCCGACACGCAGCAACTTGTTTTCGTCAAGAATTGGATTTAACGTGAGGATCTTCGACGTCTTTGGTAAAGGTTCTTTATTGTATAAGGTATCAATTTCCTGATGATATTCATCGGTTTGGGCTCGTTGAATCCAATATTTTTCGGCGTTGGGAATCTCTTTCGCAGAGAGTTCTTGCGTTAAATTTCTCGAGTCGGGCCGATGTGAGTTTTCAACAAAACGTAGCATCCAAGCGGTGGTTCTGTAGACTCTGCTTAAGGAACTGCATCGCTTCAAATCAAGCAAAGGCTCTCTCGTCGGCTCGACTATACTTAGCGCTTGAACTACATCTTGTGTCGATGATCTTCTCTCGACGCTAAACGATTCGGAATTAGGTTGGTCGTCGCCATAGATATAAGTAATGTATATAAAGGTCTAGATAAATTTCGGGGCGTCTAAGCCTAACATAAAATACGGAATTGACACCTAGCAGACGCCGAGGAAGGCACGTGACCAAGAGCGCGAGCTCTCTTAGCATTTTAGTACTAAGTGCTTGACCTTTCCGCAGGCCGTAGTCTTTAGACACCATCTGTTGGGGACCTTTAGTATAATTTTTAAGCAGGAGACAATGGCTCTCGCGACGATAGCACGAGCTTTCTTACCGATAGATAGCGCCCTATAAGGATAGCCTGCAGAAATTACGCGTTTCTGCTAGCTGTCACCTCCGTATTCACTCCCTTTGAAATATTTTATCTAGACCTTTATATACGTTTCCTATATCTATGGTCGTCGCCGTCAAAGGAGGTGGACAGTTGGGCTTTAAAGTCTTCCCTCAACCAAGATGGACCATGCCACCAGAATTCGCATATCTAGAGTTCCTTCAGAGATTTTCCTCTGGTGGGTAAATCGGACGGATTTTCCTTCCCTTTGCAATGATGCCATGATTGTGGATTCGTGAACGATTGAATTTCTCTGACTCTATTTGATACAAAGGGTTTCCAGAGCGATGACGATCCTTTGATCCAATGTAGGGAGATTGTAGAATCAGTCCATAGAAATACGCTGGTAGGCGGAATAGAAAGAATTTTAATCAGATGAGTTACCAAACGCGCTCCAAGTATAGCGCCCATAAGTTCAAGTCGAGGTAGCGTGAGTTTTTGAAGAGGCGCTACTCTTGATTTCGTTGCGATGAGAGATGAACCAACATTTCCATTGTCATCTTGATATCGGAGGTAGGCAATGGCTGCGTAGGCCTTTTCACTTGCGTCAACGAAACAATGCAGTTGAACGTTCTGGACAAGGTTGTCGCCAGCTTCCAGGTTGTAGAATCTTGGAATCTTTATAAGCCTAAGGTCTGCCAGCTCCTCGCACCACTGATCGAATTGTTGCGATAAATCTTGCGGTAGGGCTTCGTCCCAGGCAATCCCTCTTTAGTCCGGCGCGCGCCATCTATTGGCGATGCCGGACTTATGCTTTGATAGTAAAAACGGAGAAAAAACGTATTACCTGAAAGCATTGTCAAAGCTACAAAGTGGCTCTAGCTAGCCTTGAATCTCTCCCAAGTTATTAAGAGAAGCCGGTACATTCCATTCGGCTTGGGGTGAAAAATGGATTACCTGAAACCATTGTCAGAGGTACAACGCGGCCGTTAGCTATATGAGAATGTCTACGAGGTTATGAAAGAAGTAAGCATATTCCTTTCGTCTCGACATTCCTTTCGTCTCGAAAACTACATTCGAGTTCTGTCCTTGTTCTGTGGTACGTTAATTTCATAATATTTATAATAAATAATTATAATTAATAATTCTTTTTACAGGTATATTTGATCTGCAAACCTCAACTAATTTGGTAAATATTAGAATATCTGATATAAATTAGAATAACTAATTTGTCCAAGGTGCCATAAGCCTATCTAATCATAGGCTTATGGTGGTGCTTAATGAGTTTGTATTAAATGAACTGGACCGTTTTGACCTACCAGGTATGTATATGAAATGCATCTAATCTAAATCTAAAATATAGTATTGTTGTACATTGTACAACAGCATATGTATGTAACTGTACGTTTGTACACGTATCAAATGGGAATCTGAAATTTTGTATTAAGATGTATGGTACAATAGCGTACGTATGTAACTAAGTTTGTACAGTATCTAATGGAAATCTAAAATTTAGTTTTGAGATACATACGTATTCTGTTGTAAAATGTAACTGTACATTTTTAGGGTACATAATGGAAATCTGAAATTTAGTATTGAGATACATTGTACAACAGCGTACGTATGTACGGTATCTAATGGAAATGTGAATTTTAGTAAGTTGAGATACATTATACAACAGCATACGTATGTAACTAAAATTGTTTTTCAGCATACGTAACATATTTTGCAGCAGTATATGTAACATTGGCAGTAGTTCCAGTTCCGTCCCTTTTTCTGTGGTACGTTAATTTCAATAATATTAATAATAAATAATTATAATTAATAATTTATTTTTACAGGGATATTAGATCTGCAAACCTCAAAACTAATTTGGTAAATATTAGAATATCTGATATAAATTAGAATATCTAATTTGTAGTAGGTGGTCCTTAATGACTATTGAATGAACTGGATGGTTTGAAGTGTTAGAATTTTAATAAAATTAATATTTTTTTACAGGATTTATGTAAGATCTGCAAATCCTCAAAACTAATTTAAAATATTAGAATATCTAATTGTAGTAGGTGGTGCCATAAGCTTACCTAATCATAGGCATATGGTGGTGCTTAATGAGTTTGTATTAAATGAACTGGACCGTTTGGACCTACCATGGTATTTATATGAAATGCATCTAATCTAAATCTAAAATATAGTATTGTGATACATTGTACAACAGCATATGTATGTAACTGTACGTTTGTACACGTATCAAATGGGAATCTGAAATTTTGTATTAAGATACATGGTACAATAGCGTACGTATGTAACTAAGTTTGTACAGTATCTAATGGAAATCTAAAATTTAGTATTGAGATACAAACGTATGCTGTAGTAAAATGTAACTGTACATTTTTACGGTACCTAATGGAAATCTGAAATTAAGTATTGAGATACATTGTACAACAGCGTATGTATGTAAGGTATCTAATGGAAATCTTAATTTTAGTAAATTGAGATACATTATACAACAGCATACGTATGTAACTAAAATTGTTTTTCAGCATACGCAACATATTTTGTAGCAGTTTACGTAACATATTTGCAGCAGTATATGTAACATATTTTGCAGCAGTAACATTTGGCAGCAGTGTACCTACTCATTGAACAGCCATATATGTATTTGTACATTTTACATTGTATAACCGTGTAAATATAATGCATTATACAGCATGTGTATTTTACAGAAATGTTATTTAATGTTTTATTTATTGAATTTCAATTTTCATTGTCTAAAGCCAAAAAAATTTCCAAGTTTTTACAGTTTTCATGTACATCTACATCTATCTAAGGTTGTATATTTAATATGGAAATCTAGGTGATATGCAAAATGTTTTTCAGGTTTAAAATATGAAATTTATGTTGTGAATACTTTCAAAACTATTCTTATGAGTTCATGATTTCATTTAAGAGTAGGGTTTGATAATTGTTGAATCATCATAAGTAACATAATAAACATAGGTATGACACTATTCTACAAATTTTAATTTTATTAATGATAGTCTGTTTGCCCAAGGCAATATAAATCATAACATTGCGTAGCAATATTTACGTAATTTATAAATCATATTTTATCGATGTAATAGTTATGGTGTATTTTGCCGCCCACTAATTTTTCATTCGAAAATTCTTTTGAAAAATCGACGCGTGAGCCTGCTCGGGTACGTGTTTCACTTGAGTAAATACCATTAGCAGTTTAAAGAGGTGAATACTTCTCTCGTAAAGGATATATTGCATAATTCTGATACTAGAAATGAAAGGTAGCTATTTGGTAGTGAAAATCAGAATTTTTTCATCCCTCAACCTAGATTAGTCCAGTGTTGCAAATTTTGAAAGTAAGATTTACCTCTCAGAACGTAAAAATTTCCCTTTTTGGGTCAAAAATTGCCTCAATAACCACAACCCCCTTACATTCGTGAAAACTCCTCGGAAAACAGGCACAATATTTCGGGAGCGACCAAATATTTAACTTTTTTAATGAAATTATAAAAATATTTAAAAAAATTACATATATGTGACTAAACTTATTAAAAAAAGACGATAAAAAGGAGGCTTAAGCTATATAATTGTGTTTTGAGAGCCGCAATGGCGGAGCAGGGACTTTCAGATTTGACCTTGAGGGGATACAAAAACCGGTGATATGCTTAATCATATGCTTAATATCATATGCCCTAATAAGCCGGAATCTTGACAACTTGATAAACCCAACGCCCCCAGACTACGTATTTGTACTTCGCAAGTATCATAAAGTTCCCTAAGTGCTAGAACGTCACTTGATCTTTTTACGGGAACTAACTTGGAGAATAATCTCATATGGGCATCAATAATTGAAGACGTATCGCCAAATCGACGTTCTAAAAGATCAACTGAACTATCATAGGTTTCCTCGCTAAAGGGCATACCAGCAACGGCTGCAGCAGCGTCTCCCTCCAGGTAAGAAAGTAAATAGCTCAACTTATCTGTTTTTTCGAGTTCTGCCTCGTGAATAGTGCTCTTGAAAAACTCCAGAATCGTTGCCAATCCGAATGGTCTCCTCTGAACTTTCGTATCTCAAGCATAGGGAGTCGCACCGTTTTTCTGCGAGTACTGTTGTATTTAGAGCTGGTCGTGGATCTTGCATCGTCTACACCGTGACTTGCATCAGAGTCGCTGTCACTTAATTATCCTTGTTGTCTGTTTGATTTCTGATTTCTTGCTTGGCTATGTAGACAGACTTCTTGTTTCTCTCATACTTTGCGCTCGGCTTCACCTCGGACAGAGAGCATCCGATCTAAATACTCTTGGTTAGTTTGAAATTCTTCATCGAATATCGCATCATCTTCGATGGTTGATTCTATTTCCTGGTCTAGCTTCAAGATTTCTTGTTCTCTGGGTTTCAAACGTTTTATAAGGTCTTGAAGAACTGCAGCATCGGGGTCTGGATTCCTCAATTCTTATTCTAGTGAGTTAAGCAACTTCGTCACCAGTGCTCGTAGACCTCCACGCTTTCGTATAAGTTTCTTTGTCATCTTTGTAGTCTGCCTTTAGATCTTCTCGTCAGCAATTGCAAATGACCGGCGTATTGACTAGCAAGGCACAGTTCCGAGTTTCGGCACCAAATGTGAAATAGATTGAAGAGTGGGAAAGCGTATAACGTAAAGGCGGACTGAAACATCTCTGAAACCTTGTAATGGTGACTGTGGGCTAACTAATCGTTTATTTGACGCTTTGACGGGAAAAAACTAGACTTAACTAAAATCAACAAAATATTTATTTACAAGATTTAAAATCGTTACATATTGGAGGAATGAACTGAATGACAATCTCTACACTAGTTTATAAACCCGATACATATCTTTTTTATCGTATTTCAAAGTTGTACCTTATACTATTGTTTTAAATCTATATTTAAGGGCCTTTTTATCTATTCTTTAAAGTATACGGTTTTTATATTTTAATTAAAGTTTGAGTCGGGTTTTATAGTAAAAAAGGTTTTAACACCCGTTAAAGGGAAAAGTTACGCTGGGCATCCGTTTTGCCATGGCAACCAAAAATGTTTTTGACAACATAAAATAAGGAAAGCCTATGTAAAATAACATGGGAAAATGACAAAATCTAAGGGTCCCCCCTGTGCAAAACTTCAATTAATCAAAAAAAATTATTTAAAAAAAAATAAAACCAAGTTGGCAAGCCAAAATATACATCTCCTGGGAAGAATTGTCCCAAGTGGTATTAATTTCTCGAGATAACCCTTAAAGATATATCTCCGCAATTTAGAGTTATTTGTTAAAAATGTTATCCCAGTTATTACGACACTAACTTTCAGGGGGGTTTTAGGGGAGTCGTGGAGATCAGTAAGGAGGGAAGATTCAAAAAGTTCCAATTGTAACCTTGAGAATCTGACCCACGCGCTAAACTCGAGGGAAATTTAAATACTATTTCCCCGTGTCGTATGTATCGAATTTATTTGTTCGGGATCCTTAGAGTCGGTATTGTCACAGGGTAGGTAAATGAAATCAACTTTAATTACGCAAAACAGTAACTCTTTTATTTGTACTTGGAATTATCAATGGTAACCGTATACAAATTTAAATGGTACTTCTTACCTAACGGTTAAAGGATTAACAGTTCGCGGCTATGGTGGGCCTTGGGGTTGTGACGAATAATATATATATACAAAAAAAATACTTTGGTTGGTAGTTTTACAAAAAGAAATATAAAGAAACTGGCTTTGGCTAGCCTGACATAAATTAAAAATAGTTAACTATCACCAATTTCATATTTAGTTTCGGCTTACTTGGTTTGGCAGGCGGTTGCTTTCATTTTCGTGGTCGGATGCCCGAAGGACCGGCGGTTGAGGGTAATGGTTCGTCCGCAACAGATGGTTCTTGTGGAGTCACTATTGGGTCGGGGTCGTCTGGCGGCGTATAGTTCATTGGCCACAATTGTTCGTGGTATATTTTGAGCTTTGATATGTGGTATCGGCCTACCGTAAGGTTTGTATTAGGGTCACTGAGTTCGTAAGTTAAATCGTTTAGTTTTCGTTCAACTCGATACGGCCCGTCGTATTTAGGTGCCAATTTCTGCATAAAGTTAATTGCGGCCTTGGATAGTGGATGTGTTTTAACCCAAACTAACTGTCCTATTACTAAAAATTGGTTACGTTTATTTTTGTCGTAATGTTCTTTATATCGTTTGTTACTCTTATCAATATTAGTTTTCACTAGTTCATACTCTTCTTTTAATTTATTAACAAACTCTGTGGTTGGAGCGGTGGTTTCTAATTCAAGTTCATCGAATTGTAACTCCCCGGGGAGACGAACCTCTCTACCGTAATTTAGATAGTACGGGGTATATCCCGTAGACGCTACTGGATACGTATTAAGGGTTAACCGTAAAAAATGTAAGTTCTTATCCCAATTTCTATGGTCTTGGCCCACATAGGTAGCTAATAAACGACCGATATTCTGGTTGTATCGTTCCGTGAGATTGGATTGGGGATAATAAAGACTAGTAAAACCCTGCTCAATTTTAAGAAGAATCATTAACTCTTGAAAAAGGTCACTAATGAATTGGACTCCGTTGTCCGAGAAGACTTTTATTGGGGTATTCCATCTACATATTATATTTTCGACAAAAAGTTTGGCTACTTTGGTGGCGGATGCAGTCTTTAGAGGGGCTAATTCTATAGCTTTCGTAACATAATCGACAAATACTACTAGGTAAACATTGCCCTCTTCTGATTTGGGGAAAGGGCCCATGAGGTCTATACCCACCATCTCCCAGGGTCCTCTGGTGGTAGCAGATAACATCATTCCCGGTGATTTGCGTCTCTCGACCTTCATTCTTTGACACGTAACACACCCTTTGACGTACTCGATAATAAATTTACGCATCCCCTTCCAATAGTAGGAGGCTTTAATTCTTTGATAAGTTCGTGCGGCGCCCATATGCCCTGCAAATCGACTGTCGTGGTAAGTCTGTAAAAGAGATTGATATGAGTCTTTTGGAACGAGTAATCTTGAAGCACCTTCTGGTTTGTCGGTTTTTTTAAAGATAATATCGTCTCTTTTTTCCCACTCTGGATGTTGTTGTAAATCAGCTGTTAGCAGCGGTGCGATAGTCGGGTCTTGTGTTTGTAAAGCTGCCCACTGCTGTTTGTTGAGGAGCGTCAAGCACGGGTCTTCTGGTAACGCCCGAATGATGGAAATTGTCTCTTTGGGTTTTTCTATTTCATAATTCGCAAAAGTCATTAAAAAAGGATTCATTGTATTGGTCTGTAGACTGTGGTCGGTCGGTTTTTCTGTTTCCCTCGTGTGGCTTTGGTTGGCCTGTTGAACAGTTGTTTTACTCGGGCTCTGATTGGTCCTTGTCACTTCTGGTTTCCTGGTAGGAATTTCGAATGGGTTCACCTCTGGATTGATTAGTGCCCATAAGTTCTGAATGGAATCGTCTGGGACTTCTGGTCTTTCTGAAAAATTTCTGGAAAGCAGATCAGCTAACTGGTTTACTGTACCTGGATGATATTCTATGTCCATATCGTATTCTTGGAGTTTCAGTGCCCAGCGTGCCAATCGCCCGTGTTGATCTTTAAGACTAAAGAGCCATTTCAGAGCTTGATGATCCGTGAATACCACAAAGTGGGTACCACAAACATATCCTCTGAACTTCTTGACCGCCCATACCACTGCTAAACATTCTGCTTCGGAACTAGAGTATGCTTTCTCGAGGTCTGTTAAACTACGGCTGGCATAATAAATAACCCTTTTCTCTCCTTGTTGCTCTTGAAGCAACACTGCTCCTATCCCCACTCCACTAGCGTCAGTGTGAATAAAAAATTTGCCTTCGGTGGTTGGATTGGCTAGTATGGGAGGGATAATTAAATATTTCCGTAATGTATCAAAGGCTACCTGTTGTGGTTCGTTCCATACAAACGGCTCGCCTTTCTTCTTTAATTGGTTGAGTGGGGCTGCCACAGCGGCGAAATTAGGAATAAATTTTCGGAACCATCCAGCTAAGCCTAGGAAACTTTGTATTTCTTTGATGGTGGTAGGTACTGGATATCCTTCTAATGCTTTGACCTTGTCGGGGTCTGGTTTGACTCCGCCATTGCCAACTATGTGCCCCAAAATTTTTACTTCTTTCGGCGTGAATCGACATTTATCGATTCGTGCAGTGAGATGTTCTGCTTCTAAGGTTGAGAATAAGTAATGTAAGTCATTGAGATGTTTGTCCCAGAGTTCGGCACCGGTTGATAAATCGTCCATATATAATCCGAGCCCATAGGCTTTCCTGGTTGGAAAGGGAAAGATTGAGTCCATCGCCCTCTGGAAGGTGGCTGGGGCTCCCGAGAGTCCGAACGGCATGACTACAAATTCGAAGTCCAAGATGGGTTATAAAAGCGGTTTTAGGTATACTTTTGTCTTCCATTGGAATCTGCCAATATCCTGCTCTAAGATCGATGGTGGTAATATATTGTGGATTACCCAAGCTGGATATAACTACTTCAACATCGGCCATCGGATGACTGTTCTTCACTGTCACCTGATTGAGGGCTCTGTAATTCACACAAAACCTTGTATCCCCGGTTTTCTTTGGTACCATCACTACTGGCGCCGCCCAAGGACTGGTTGATGGTCGTATAATACCATCCCGTAACATGGCTTCCACATGCTCTTCTATTACTTTCTTTTCAGCGGGGGAGGTCTTCGCCAGACGGCATGCCACTGGTTTGGCATCTCCTGTCTCGATTGTGTGTTGAAACGATCGCACCAGTCCTGGTTTATCGCTGAAAACAGTGGGAAACATATTAACAAGCGCGGTTAATTGCTGATGTTGTATCGGCGTGAGTGGTAGGTTGTCTGGTAGTTCAACTGGTTTATGGGGTTTCTTTTCTCCCGGGTTGATGTCTGTGAAAGGAAAAGTCCAAATGAACCCGTTATAATGCACTGCTACCATCTGTCTATTATAGTCCATTTGAGCTCTCATATAATAAAGCCAGTCTGTTCCCAGAATCATGGGTGCCACGAGATCCTCCAAGATGTGGAATTGGAACTTGATTTGTGGACCCGTCTGTGATTGAAGTAGAATCGTTTGCTGCACTGGTCCGTATTTAGTGACTACATGTCCTTTGGCAGCCAGTTGCACTTGGTTTTCATTAAGAGATTCAATAGGGTAATATGGAAGACTCTGGAGAAAAGTAGTTTTATTGAAATAGGAATACTCAGCCCCAGTATCGATCATAGCTGTGATCCATTTTCCATTCCATAAAACCTTTAGATATACGAGGCTCGACCTCTTGATGCCTTTCTGGATGTCCTCAACTTGTGGCTGGGTTGGGGAGTCATCGGGATTGTGGCTGATCCTTCCTTTGCCATAATTTGCTGTTTCTGCGTATGCTACGAGACTAGGGATCTGGCAGTCCTTCGTCGGAGCACTGGGAACTTGAATAATGGTATTTAGATACTGTGAACTAGTAGTAGGTAACCACTTGAGGGAGGCCTGTGTTGTCTGGTTCCTCTTGGGTTGTCCTTATGGATGTTATGCAAGCCGCCGTTTCTGTTCCTGCTGGTTTGTTCGTGGTCGGAGCTTTGGGACAATCCCGCTTATGGTGATCGAAAGCGCCGCACTGGTAACAACGATACCTCCCTTGAGTTGGGGGAAGTTGAAACTTGACATGTTGAATCGCAGCTTCCTTCCGGTCTCTCTGTAAAACTTTTTGAAAAGGTATTATTTGAGGTATGATTGCCTGTAAGTCTCTTATGGTGTTAACTCTGTGAAAAGATAGCATTGCGTCGAAGTCTGGGAGTAACCCGGTTTTGATTTGCCGCACCATCATTGTTTCACGAGGTCGTTCCGTGACGTCTAATTTATTAAAGAGATTGAGCATCCTACTGACATACTTATCGGGTGCTTCCGAATCTCCCTGTTTACACTCCTGTATCTGGAGCCAGACTTTGTCTGTATACGTACGGTCTAGAAACTTCAGATCAAATAGTCTTTCGAATTCTGCCCAGGAATGCATCTGGACTGCATGTTGTCGGTACCAATACTTTGCTTGGCCTTCTAACATTAATGGTAAAAGGGTTAAAAGTTCATCATTCGACAGTTGCATTGCCCGTTGGTATTCTAGGATTGAGTCTTTAAAGTCTTTTGGGCTCTCATCGTCTTCCCCACTGAATCGAATAGGTGGAACTTTGATCGGGTTACGACGGTGTGGAGGTTGCATTGGTAAATATTGTATTGGGGCCTGAACATACTGCATAGGACCCTGCGAGAGGTTGGAGTAGGAGTACCCAGGTGGTGGTATGTAATAGGGATAGTGAGACCCTATTGGATTTTGACTAATTTGTCCTGCTGGATTCGCTACATGGGGAACATTAAAACCCTGGCCAACCACAGGTTGTGGTACTGTTGGGAGACTGTATCTAACAGTTGTTGGCATAGCACTAGCAATATTCGGTAATTGGTTCGCATAACTGTAATTAATTGGTTGAGTTTGCGACGCATTGAAAAAACCTTGGGAAATATCGGGTAGTCTTGACATTGGTTTTGACCCTACATACTGAGAAAAGTCGTAAGGGTTCTGCCAAAGAGGCATTCTATTTCCACTAGAAATATTGACATTATCGCTAACACTTGGCGTACTAAGTCTGGGTGTAGTATTTTGTATTGTAGTTGAATATATCGGACCAGTAGTTCTTGGGGTTGTATATACATTAGTAACCCGAGAAGGTTGGGAGAAGATTGGAGACCCCCAATTACAGTGTACATTGGTCGCCGTGGGTTCAATCCCCTGCTCTACCCTAGTTGACTGGAATATTGACGGTATTTCGCCGCTGTTACTTTGAGGGGACCTAATGGGATTGGTTGGTCGTAACTCAGAGATTCGTTTAGGTACGGGGTCGCTATTTACTTGAGAGTTAGCTAACTTCCATTGTGCGAACTGGTTTATGAACTCCGAAGGCACTTGGGATGTTCTACCCGAAAGATTAAAAGGGTCTATTGTTTCTAGAAATTCGGTTGTTTCTCTTATTCTCTCTGCCTTATCTCTATTCATGGCTGTTTGAGCCTCATTAAGATCTTCCTCGGAAGATGGACAATTAGTCGCTCCCCTGGGAAGCGTCCACTCAGAGTTCATAATACCAAAATTTATTTTACACACAATTATTATTTGACTTCACTCAGCCGACCATGTAACAATGTGACTGTTAATCTAAGGATCCTGCCGATTGCGCCAGATATTACGACACTATAACTTTCAGGGGGGTTTTACTGGAGTCGTGGAGATCAGTAAGGAGGGAAGATTCAAAAAGTTCCAATTGTAACCTTGAGAATCTGACCCACGCGCTAAACTCGAGGGAAATTTAAATACTATTTCCCCGTGTCGTATGTATCGAATTTATTTGTTCGGGATCCTTAGAGTCGGTATTGTCACAGGGTAGGTAAATGAAATCAACTTTAATTACGCAAAACAGTAACTCTTTTATTTGTACTTGGAATTATCAATGGTAACCGTATACAAATTTAAATGTTACTTCTTACCTAACGGTTAAAGGATTAACAGTTCGCGGCTATGGTGGGCCTTGGGGTTGTGACGAATAATATATATATATACAAAAAAAATACTTTGGTTGGTAGTTTTACAAAAAGAAATATAAAGAAACTGGCTTTGGCTAGCCTGACATAAATTAAAAATAGTTAACTATCACCAATTTCATATTTAGTTTCGGATGTGGAGGATTTGACAGACTAGACAATAAAGGAGTATGGCTGCTCTGACAGTTGAACAAAAGAATTAAATCTACGGGGTTTCTGGTTTAACAAAAGGGGTGGCATATAATCGTCTGCTAAACTCGCAGGAAATTAGGTCGGGACATAAGAGTTTCAGTTTATACAATACATTTAAACGAAATAAAGAAAAATTATAAAGGAAATGTTCAAAAGTACTTATCGCTCTTCAAGTAACCTTCCAAGGAAGAACCGCACATAACTTCTACACCAAAGTCATCGCGCACAACCACGAATTCGACCGAAATACCCGCACAAGTACCGTGCACTTTTAACCTTCATGTCGAACCGTGTCACCGAATGCTGTACACCACATTCTGATCACCCTTGAAGAAACGATTAAAACAAAAACTGGAAAAAACAAAAACTGCATGTCTCTCAAAATTGTCTTGGCTTTATATACAAGATAAATAGATGACCCCTTATCTTATCGGGGTGTGTAAAAACGAAAAAGCTACGGGGCTGCCAGAATAGGCCAGAGAAATGAAATGAAACAAAAACAATATATGAATGGTCCCTAGAGGGCTATACTGAGGGGAAAAAATGATAAAAAGTAGAAAAATAACAAGATGATCACTCCCGAAAGTTAAAGGGTCGTGATACAGTTCTATCCCACCCGGTATAAAATTTTAATTATAATAATTGAGAGTTAAGTAGTTACAACAGTGAGTTAGACGTACTATAACAATGCACAGTTGAATTAAACCCTTTTTACAGTACACGTTTGTCAGGTGAATATAATACAAAGTAAATTTTAATGAAAGAAATAGCTACCGAGGGTATTATAACGACCGTTCGCTTTTTGGTTTATAATTTTAACGGAATCGGGCCGATTTTAATTAAACGATAGTTTATCGAAATTTTGTTAAAAGAATATTCCCTAAGGCCGCGCGATAAATTTACGAGAATAATTTCCCGTCGCCGTTATATCGCAAATTTAGTTGATTCGGGATTGCCACAACTTTAATGTTGTGGGCGAGTGATTGGAAATAAAATGGCAACCAGAATTATGCAAAATTATAAATGTTTATTTTTATTCAGAACAGTCTATGTAACGTTCTAGATTTAACTTTCATCAATAACCCAACAATATATATCCCTCCTACGTAATTGTGCAGAACTGGTTCTCAAGTGTTTAAGTCTAGATTTGTCTTAATTCATCGTGATTGAAAAATAAACCAAAACCCTCTTACATACTCATCATACATTATACTGAGTAATTTTAACTAAATTCAAACTACCTTACTATAAACTCTTGTCTTAATTAACAGCTGAGAGCTGTTCGCTACTAATATCTTCCAATCTACTTAATTAGCCTCACAGGTTGAGTTGAAAATTTCAAGGGTATAATTAGGTTATTCCAATTCAAAAAATAAAAACAATCAATTTTATCTTACAGCTGACTTAAGTTAGTTAAATTAAAACCGCAAAGTTACCTCATAACTTTTGACCGACACCAGGACCCCGTCCTGTAGAAGTTCGTCTGGCCGCCAAGAACTAAGAAAGACTAATCTTCTAAATTGACGGCAACGGCTTTATATACGTTTGTTTGATGTTTTTTAGAACCGTCAAGATTTGACTAAAGTTCGAAAAATTTAAAAGATTATATTTTTTACCCGGTTTGATTGATAGTTCTCCACACGGTGGCCCTATATTATTACTTTTATATAGTTTCCGCGGGAGTTTTGAATAATTATCCTTTTTCTAAGCGTTATTAAAAGGTAAAAAACCGCCTTATCATGATGGTTTCTTTACTTTTATAATCCTAAAGGAAGTCAATGGCTCGGCGGTAAACTATCTGCATTGTAACGATGCGACCCGAGTTCAATTCCTGAACACGGTCAAATAAAGTAAAATACTCAGATATTTAATTAAATATAATATTAATATAATTTATAAATATAATATTAATATAATTTATAAATATAATATTAATATAATTTATAAATATAATATTAATATAATTTATAAATATAATATTAATATAATTTATAAATATAATATTAATATAATTTATAAATATAATATTAATATAATTTATAAATATAATATTAATATAATTTATAAATATAATATTAATATAATTTATAAATATAATATTAATATAATTTATAAATATAATATTAATATAATTTATAAATATAATATTAATATAATTTATAAATATAATATTAATATAATTTATAAATATAATATTAATATAATTTATAAATATAATATTAATATAATTTATAAATATAATATTAATATAATTTATAAATGTAATATTAATATAATTTATAAATGTAATATTAATATAATTTATAAATGTAATATTAATATAATTTACAAATGTAATATTAATATAATTTACAAATGTAATATTAATATAATTTACAAATGTAATATTAATATAATTTACAAATGTAATATTAATATAATTTATAAATGTAATATTAATATAATTTATAAATGTAATATTAATATAATTTATAAATGTAATATTAATATAATTTATAAATGTAATATTAATATAATTTATAAATGTAATATTAATATAATTTATAAATGTAATATTAATATAATTTATAAATGTAATATTAATATAATTTATAAATGTAATATTAATATAATTTATAAATGTAATATTAATATAATTTATAAATGTAATATTAATATAATTTATAAATGTAATATTAATATAATTTATAAATGTAATATTAATATAATTTATAAATATACTATTAATATAATTTATAAATATACTATTAATATAAATTATAAATATACTATTAATATAAATTATAAATATACTATTAATATAATTTATAAATATACTATTAATATAATTTATAAATATAATATTAATATACTTTATAAATATAATATTAATATAATTTATAAATATAATATTAATATAATTTATAAATATAATATTAATATAATTTATAAATATAATATTAATATAATTTATAAATATAATATTAATATAATTTATAAATATAATATTAATATAATTTATAAATATAATATTAATATAATTTATAAATATAATATTAATATAATTTATAAATATAATATTAATATAATTTATAAATATAATAATAATATAATTTATAAATATAATAATAATATAATTTATAAATATAATATTTATATAATTTATAAATATAATAATAATATAATTTATAAATATAATATTAATATTATTAATTAATTAACCATCATAACACAGACACAACACAATCTCTACACCCACAACCGACCTAACACGAACTCAACATGCACAACCATCAAAACACAACCACGACAAACTCAACACTTACAACCGTCATAACACGAACTCAACATTCACAACCTACGCATAAACATTACAAAATCGTAATACACCAAACCGTCACGACGGTGAGCGAAAAAACACCATCCTAACCAAACCGCAAATGAATCTGTTAACGCTCACCGTCACACGGTGGTTTTGCCAACCCTTCGAGAAGCTGCGCACGCAGGGATCTCGAGAAACTGCGTACGCAATGATTAACCTTTGCACGAATAATACGAACGCGTTCGCAGGACAGACACACAGACGGACAGACAGAAAGACAGACGGACAGACACGGTGATTGTATAACCCCTCCTAGGGGACTTTTTCCCCTCGGAGAGGTAAAAATAGTAAATTTAACAACAGTAAGTTAGACGTACTATAACAATGCACAATTGAATTAAACCCTTTTACAGAACAAGTTTATCAGTTAAATATAATACGAAGCAAATTTTAATGAAAGAAATATCTACAGAGGCTTTTTGGAATTACTCGCTTACGAAATACTTGCCGCATCTTTAACGCTCATTTTATTTCAACACTCGCCCTTGATGAAGATACCGTAGATATCTGGTAGTGGACGACTCGTTCACTTCCTGTTGACGTTGTGACGCATACCACATGAAAAAGACCAATGCCGTCCAATTTCCAATATCATATAATGACTCGCACACCCAAGAAATCATTGACTGCGTTAGAAATCGTAGATATCCAAATATCCACACCAAATGTATTTACAAGAAGCAAAAACCTTACCATCAACAAAGCACAGAGAGCCACTTGACTAACCGCCACCTCTTAAAGCAATTAACGTTAAATTATCTCCTTTGAATTAACAGAACTATATATAGGTCGTTAAGAAAGTGGACCACCCACAGGGTCTACCCTTTAACCCTCTAATCTCGGCTGACTGCGCTAAAACAAGATTTAACCTTTAAAAAATACCAGATTAGGCCTTCATAAATTCATTAATAAAAAAAGACTTTATTACCTATTATGCTTACGATGCCTGTCTTAATTTCAGTGAATCTAAGCAGCTATCGGTGGTTCTGTGGTAGAGCGCTCGACTGCCAAGCCGAATGGTCTGGGTTCGAAACTTGGGTGGCGCATTTGTTTTTAATCAATAGAGAAACGCTAAATTAGAATTTCTTCGATGCAATAATTTCAATTTCAATTCTATTTCAATTAAACCAAAATTTCGTACTCTATTAAATACGCTTCCGATAAAGCTGAAGGTCTAATTTTCAATAAGGTGTAACAAGTGTCGGTGGTTCTGTGGTAGAACGTCCGCCTGTCAATCAGGAGGTCTCGGGTTCAAATCCCGCCCGATGCGATCGCAAATTGATACTAAGACGAATACCGTGTACAACTGGTGGAAACCCTGCCATTGAACGTTGAGAGGTAGCATTACACTCAGCACTCGGTCCGTCCCAAAGTCATTAAGAAGAAGTTGGAGAGAAAACGCCCATATAAACACAACAGACTCAACATGCACATCCATCAGAACACAAACACAACAAATTCAACACTCACAACCTACGCATAAACATTACAAAAACCGTAATACACCAAACCGTCACGACGGTGAGCGAAAAAACACCATCCAAACCAAACCGCAAATGCATCCGTTAACGCTCACCGTCGCACGGTGGTTTTGCCAACCCTTTGAGAAACTGCGTACGCAGTGATTACACTTTGCACCGAAAATGCGAACGCGTTCGCAGTCCTGACAGACAGACACACCCACAGACCCACCCACAGACCCACCCACAGACAGACACGGTCGTTGTATAACCCCTCCTAGGGGACTTTGTCCCCTCGGAGAGGTAACAAGTTGGCAAGCCAAAATATACCTCTCCTCGGAAGAATTGTCCCTAGTGGTATTAATTTCTCGAGATAACCCTTAAAGATATATCTCCGCAATTTAGAGTTATTTGTTAAAAATATTAACCCATTTCTATCCCGCCCGGTATAAAATTTTTATTATAATTAAAATAATTGAGACGAAACGACCAATTTTAATTTATTCAGAATATCATAAGTTAAGTAGTTACAACAGTAAGTTAGACGTACTATAACAATGCACAATTGAATTAAACCCTTTTACAGAACAAGTTTATCAGTTAAATATAATACGAAGCAAATTTTAATGAAATATCTACAGAGGCTTTTTGGAATTACTCGCTTACGAAATACTTGCCGCATCTTTAACGCTCATTTTATTTCAACACTCGCCCTTGATGAAGATACCGTAGATATCTGGTAGTGGACGACTCGTTCACTTCCTGTTGACGTTGTGACGCATACCACATGAAAAAGACCAATGCCGTCCAATTTCCAATATCATATAATGACTCGCACACCCAAGAAATCATTGACTGCGTTAGAAATCGTAGATATCCAAATATCCACACCAAATGTATTTACAAGAAGCAAAAACCTTACCATCAACAAAGCACAGAGAGCCACTTGACTAACCGCCAGCTTTTAAAGCAATTAACGTTAAATTATCTCCTTTGAATTAACAGAACTATATATAGGTCGTTAAGAAAGTGGACCACCCACAGGGTCTACCCTTTAACCCTCTAATCTCGGCTGACTGCGCTAAAACAAGATTTAACCTTTAAAAAATACCAGATTAGGCCTTCATAAATTCATTAATAAAAAAAGACTTTATTACCTATTATGCTTACGATGCCTGTCTTAATTTCAGTGAATCTAAGCAGCTATCGGTGGTTCTGTGGTAGAGCGCTCGACTGCCAAGCCGAATGGTCTGGGTTCGAAACCTGGGTGGCGCATTTGTTTTTAATCAATAGAGAAACGCTAAATTAGAATTTCTTCGATGCAATAATTTCAATTTCAATTCTATTTCAATTAAACCAAAATTTCGTACTCTATTAAATACGCTTCCGATAAAGCTGAAGGTCTAATTTTCAATAAGGCGTAACAAGTGTCGGTGGTTCTGTGGTAGAACGTCCGCCTGTCAATCAGGAGGTCTCGGGTTCAAATCCCGCCCGATGCGATCGCATATTGATACTAAGACGAATACCGTGTACAACTGGTGGAAACCCTGCCATTGGACGTTGAGAAGTAGCATTACACTCAGCACTCGGTCCGTCCCAAAGTCATTAAGAAGACGTTGGAGAGCAAACGCCCATATAAACACAACAGACTCAACATGCACATCCATCAGAACACAAACACAACAAATTCAACACTCACAACCTACGCATAAACATTACAAAAACCGTAATACACCAAACCGTAACGACGGTGAGCGAAAAAACACCATCCAAACCAAACCGCAAATGCATCCGTTAACGCTCACCGTCACACGGTGGTTTTGCCAACCCTTTGAGAAACTGCGTACGCAGTGATTACACTTTGCACCGAAAATGCGAACGCGTTCGCAGTCCTGACAGACAAACACACCCACAGACCCACCCACAGACCCACCCACAGACAGACACGGTCGTTGTATAACCCCTCCTAGGGGACTTTGTCCCCTCGGAGAGGTAAAAACCATTTTGGGTGAACTCGAGCGAATTTGAATAAATACGTCGAAATTTTAGGTATATAACAAAATATTTGTAAAACTTATGCCGTGAGAACTGCCATATATTTTCGCCGATAAATCTTAAAATTTTTACATTACATTATCTGAACGATTTAGATTTCGATAGAAAAACGACGCCATTTTATAAAATGGCGGATACAAATATAAATCATGGTGCAATAAGTTCCGTAAATATTCGTCGATTAATCAGAAATTTTCTACGTTTCATAACCTGCCCGAGTTAATTGGACCTATGGTTTTTCCAATAATAATCCGACGCCATTTTGAAAAATGGTGAATATAAATATAACTTATGATGCGATAACTGCCGAAATTATTTGTCGATTTACGTGAAATTTTCTACATTACATTATCTGATCGAATAAATAAGCCCCTTACACTGTGATAGAAATATGACGCCATTTTACAAAATGGCAGATATCATTATCTGATAATGCGATAACTGCCGAAATTATTTGTACATTAATTTGAAAGCTGCCGTATGCAAAATTGCGCATAACAATATATATCTTGATTGTTATTAGAAAAATTATCGATTATCAATAATTTCCCGAGTTACCAATAATTTCCCGTGTTACCAATAATTTCCCGAGTTACCAATAATTCCCCGAGTTACCAATAATTTCCAGAATTACCATTAGTTTCAAGAATTACCAATAGTTTCCAGAATTACCATTAGTTTCAAGAATTAACAATAATTTCCAGAATAACAAATTATTTCCCAAATTACCAATTATTTCCCAAATTACCAATAATTTTCCAAATTTTCCAAAATTTCCTGAATTACAACCATTTTCTGAATTAACAATAATTTTCCAAATTACCAATAATTCGACAATGCCAATTGAACTAATTTAATAATATTTCAATTTTCCCAAATTATGGCTAAATGATAAATTTAAACATAAATATTTTCTAATAATCCAATGATATAAGAACTTACCCAATATTATTGGATTTTGTCGAAATGTATTAAAATTTACCCATTTTATATGAAGTTTCCTATAATTTTTTTTTAACAATAACAATATAGAATTTATTGCTCCAAGGGATACATTGATGTGCGTTATTTGGAAAAACGGACTATTTCTCTCAAAAGAAATAGGACTAATTTACTCGGTTAAAAATAGAAAATTTCAGAATAGTTGACGAATAATTACGGAACTTCTCAGACATGCGCCATTTTGCAAAATGGCTTCGGAATTCTTCAAAATAGAAAGGACTTACTTATTCGATCATTTAAGGAAACAGAAAAATTCAGATTTATCGCCGAATAATTTCGGAACTTATATGACATCCGGTATTTTCCAAAATGGCCTCGAATTTTATTAAAATTAATAGGATTTATTATCTTTAATAGGTAATGTAAAGTAGAAAATTTCAAGTAACTGGACAAATAATTTCGGCAGTTATCGCATTATGAGATATTGATATCTGCCATTTTGTAAAATGGCGTCATATTTCTATCACATTGTAAGGGCAGGGGTAGAAACGTACGCGAAATGCGTTGCCTCGTGCGATTCCCTAGTGGGAGAGGTGGGGGTGGAAGTAGTCTGAAAAGTTTCAGCGGGTTCGTCTGCTTCGGTATCTGGACCTCGTTCGGGCCTCGGGCTAAAAAGGGGTCACGCTTATTGTCAAAAGAAACAACCCAAATCTAAAAAGCCGAATGGTTAGTATTACAATTTTAATTATCATCGATATAGTCATAAATTGTTTGTTTTAAATTTAATTTCAGGGGTAAACTTTAAAAAACGCTTAAAAATTAATATCTTTGCCCAATGAAGAGATTGAACCTCCTGATTTACCTTTTGTAAATATAAGTTTTAAATGCTTAATTTCAAATATTTTCTATATTTTTATTCTTTTTAAACAGCTTTGCTTAGAAAAAAAATTAAGGCTAGAGGTCGAATAAATTTAAATTAACCGGCAAAATTTCGATTAACCATAAAAAGTTTGGTTAACTGTTTTTTATGAACATTTTATAGGAATAAACAATGGTTTAACATAAAAAAATAATCGGTTTTTTCGTATAATTTGCGGTTATGAATAAAAATAAATAATTGGATAATTTCTTATTCAAACGCCGATCTCTAATTAAGGCAAATTCAATAAAAATGATGACAAATGAAGCATTCCATTACTTGTCCATATTTACAATTGAAGGCACCAACGTATTAATAAACTTCGCTACAATTTCAATTTAACCCAACTTATGATTAAAGATGATTTGTGATAGTTCTTACAACTCTTGAATTGGCAAGCTTTTCCAATATTTAGTTTACACCTTGGTAAAATAAAATAAACCTTAGTTTAATATTGTATCTGGTTAATGTAACTTAAAACAAATACCTTCGAAATCCAATCAGTAAAATAAAGAAAATTTACGCTTCAAATCAAACATGGTCGAACCCTCGGGCCTCGTCCTCCAGTCCCGATTTCTTTTGTTTAGACTGCCAGCAGCCAGCACCGACCGCGGATACGAGATTTAAAACTGAACCGAACTGAATTTTTCAGACTTTTTACCCCCACGCTATACATTGCCCCCCGCAACTAGGGAATCGCGTGGTTAGACGGGAGCCCGTAGGAATCTCGCCGCATTTCCAATCTAGGGTACGTAGTCTATATTATCTTTGGTAAGGGGCTTATTTATTCGATCAGATAATGTAATGTAGAAAATTTCACGTAAATCGACAAATAATTTCGGCAGTTATCGCATCATAAGTTATATTTATATCCACCATATTTTTACTATTTTAATAAAATTGTATTGAATTGGATTGGATTGGATGGCGTCGGATTATTATTGGAAAAAACATAGGTCTAATTAACTCGGGCAGATAATGAAACATAGAAAATGTCTGATTAATCGACGAATATTTACGGAACTTATCGCACGATAAGTTTTATAGATATCCGCCATTTTACAAAATGGTGTCGGATTTCTATAAAAATCTATAGTACGAATTCATTCGGGCAGATAATGTAACGTAGAAAATCTCAGGTTATTCGGATACAAATTACCTAACTTATTGCACCATGATTTATATTTGTATCCGCCATTTTATAAAATGGCGTCGTTTTTCTATCGAAATCTAAAAATCTGTTTACATCGCTCAGATAATGTAATGTAGAAATTTTAAGATTTATCGGCGAAAATATATGGCAGTTCTCACGGCATAAGTTTTACAAATATTTTGTATTATACCTAAAATTTCGACGTATTTATTAAAATTCGCTCGATTTCCCCCAAATGATTTTTATTCCCCCCTATTTGTCCAAAGTAATCCAAAAATGTTAAATTTACTATTTTCTTTATTTTTTTTAATTATTTTTTTTTGATTAATTGAAGTTTTGCAAAGGGGGGGACCCTTAGAATTTGTCATTTTCGCATGTTATTTTACATAGACTTTTTCTTATTTTATGTTGTCAAACACATTTTTGGTTGCCATGGCAAAACGGATGCCCAGCGTAACTTTTCCCTTTAACGGGTTTCATGTTACATCTAGGTCTAACAATCCCTCAACTTTGAACCAAATCGGTGAGAACCACCTCGGGTCGTCTACTCGTAAGTAGTGTTTAAGTTGTCTAAATATAAAATCCACCCAAAAACCATTCGGTTAAAAATTGCAAGGTCCTTTTAAACAAAAACGTCACGTCCTATATTACTTTAGGCCATAAAAGTAGTGAAATCAAATAACGGGCAAGATCTGTAATTATACTCCCATAAACGTCATAAACTGGACTTATTTATCGACAAGTGATGTGCTCTGAAGTAATATGCTAGACCTTGCGCCTTCTAAGTGTTTTACTGAGTTAAAATCCTTTGTACAACCATAAAACATTTCAAAGAGAATGGCTAATATTAGAAGGGACAAGTTTTCTAAGCTTAGCTGTAACGATTCTAATGATACAATATCAGTTCAATAATTTACCAAGTTAATTAAAGAAAAAGGTCAATATAAGATAAAACGTTTTCTTAAGAATGTATAAAGAGTGAACAAATCATAAAATTTACAACGTAGCGGACGAAAGGCAAGCATAAATATCAAGAATTAGTTTCTAAAAACGATGTAGATGGCAGCATTACCTAATCACGGGACTATTTCAACTTCCCGACTTTAAAGTTTTCTTTCGTTCTCGAAAAGCGTGGCCCGGCTTGTTTATTCTATTTATAGGAGCATATATTGATTAGATAGAAATATATTATCTACTCTGACTAGATTTATTATTTTACCTTAAAAGCATAGTAAACGAGTTTCAATAATCAGAGTCAACATAACTTGGCAGTGAAATAAACGTTTAATTCTTGTCTCGCTCAAAGTAGCACCTTTGCCAACCGAGACAAAATAAAAACACTCGATAAAATTACTGAAACTGTCCGTACTAGTGGTACTCGAACTTTTCTGAACATTATCGATAGGTGGCGGTGCGACTATTGAAACTGGCCAATTACTGAAAGCAGACAAGTTGTTGACTGCAGTGACGTAATTAATTATGGTGTTAAGGTAAAAGAGTAAATTTAAACAAAGTAGATAATGTATTTCGATCTAAACAATATATTTGATACACTGCAATTCTAATATTAGCCATTCTCTTTGAAATGTTTTATGGTTGTACAAAGGATTTTAACTCAGTAAAACACTTAGGACGCGCAAGGTCTAGCATATTACTTCAGAGCACATCACTTGTCGATAAATAAGTCCAGTTTATGACGTTTATGGGAATATAATTACAGATCTTGCCCGTTATTTGATTTCACTACTTTTATGGCCTAAAGTAATATAGGACGTGACGTTTTTGTTTAAAACGACCCTGCAATTTTTAACCGAATAGTTTTTGGGTGGATTTTATGCCTTTTAATTTATAACAATAGCAGTGAAGTTATTATAATGCCTTCAAACGTAACAAAGCGTCCGGAAATAATATTTATAAACAAAATTGGAAAGTGAACTTTCACCTATTTGGAATATTGAGAACTGCCTAGCTCTTTCGCCAACATTGTGTACTTTTAGATATTGTTTACGTTAATTTTTTGAAAACGTGACGTCATTTTGCTCTTTAATTCATTTTTTAATGTTAATAAATAAGCTTGTACGATTGTTATTAAACTTTACACGTTTTGAACTGTGTTTATTACTCATTGGCATCGTTTACCACCCTCTGGTGGCACACTGCCCACCCTGACACTGGCGAGACACTTCGAACTCACTGCACCTCTTTCACTTAGAAACAACCTATAAATCAGTAGCATTCGAATGTTTAATCTATTTCCCTAGGACAAGATCTGTAATTATATTCCCATAAACGTCATAAACTGGACTTATTTATCGCCAAGCCCTATGGTGGACAACCCCCACCCTGACACTCGCAAGACTATTGTTATCGAACTCAGCACCCCTTTTTACCTACAATCCACCTAAGTAGTATAGTACCGTATTCCTAGCCAAGCGCGGGGGGCGCAGCGTGCTTTCCCCCACGCGTCCACAGCTGCGTGACGGGGGGAATGAAGCGGGGAATCGCGATTCCGCCCTCCCTCGGGCGCGTGTCACGCGTGCACTCGTTTGTATCTTTATAATTAACCGTTAGGGTTATTGACCTGGTAGCTATATGGTTGTTAAAGTTTTGGCGCGAATTTAACATGTGTTTCGGTTAGAAAAGCGCGGGAAATTGTAAGCGTCGATCAATAAGTAGTTACACTCTGTAGGTTTATTATATGTTTGAATATTAATTTATGGCGGGGAAACGGGTAAAGTTTGTACCTTTATAATTACACGTTAGAGCTAATTGACCTGGTTGCTAGATGGTTAACAACTCATTAGCATTTTTGGCGGGGATTTAACATGCGTTTATGATGATGTAAGCGCGAAAAGGATCAATGAACAAGTGGAGGGGGGTAAAGTTTGTATTTACTAGTATAAACGTTTTCATGGTTTAATTACCTGACAACGGTTAGGAAGCGTCTTTGGGATTATGGACCCGAACAAGTGATCTCTTTTAGTGGATGTTATATGGTTGAGCTTTTAGCATTTTGGCGAGAAAATTATTTAACATGTTCTGAAGACGGTTAGGAAGCGTCTTAAGTAATCTTAAGAAGTAAATATTAATGAGTTTTATAAGCTGTGTTTTAACGTTAGGAAGCGCGGTAAAAATGATTCATATTTACGCTCACAACACATAACGGGGTAAAGTTTTTAGGCTGGTTTCGAGTGGTCTCTCTTTTAGCGGTTGTTATAAGAACTCTTAGTCATTTTTGACTTGAAAATTCTTTAACATGTGAAATGATTAGGGAGAAAATGTATCGACCAATTAACAAGTGGTGTCTTGGTTGAACTCTTAGGAAGAAATTGAGAGTTAAAGGTATAATAAAAGGTTACATCATAATAAGCTGTGTTGTAATAACCGTTAGGAAGCGTGGTCAAAATGATTCACTTTTAATGACTGAACATAACGGGATAAAGCTTGTATCGTGTTATAACCTGTCATTCGTGGTCATCTTTATAGTGTCCCACCAGGGGTGTCTCATTGGGTAACAAGTTGTCCCTATATGGTTCGTTAATGATTATAGCCGCGTCACGTGACACGCACCATTTTATTTACGGTAATTGAAATGGGTCTTCCATAAAGATTGCTGGTGAAAGTTGAACATTTGTCATTGCTTCACCACTAGAATGGTATCTTTGGATTCGGGTAGAAGTTTCAAATATAAGTCACCCCTAATACGGGTACCTTTTTAACGGTTTTTAGGTTATTAATCTTTATGCACATAAAAAGTATAGACTCTTAAACGCGCCTTCCCGAAGCGCGGTAAAAATGATTCATATTTACGCTAACAACACATAACGGGGTAAAGTTTGTAGGCTGGTTTCGAGTGGTCTCTCTTTTAGCAGTTGTTAGTCATTTTTGGCTGGAAAATTCATGTGTTTTGGCAGCCATCTTTAATGATTCATATTCAAACGGGTTCTGTGTATTGAAAAGGGTGTCCATGTCTGTTATTTTTAGGAAATTTGCCATATATACTTTAGATCAAGTTTGTTTTTAAACAAGTTGTCCCTAAAGGATTTTTATATATATATATTAACATAAAACGTCGCATTAAAAGTCGGTAGATGGCTTGGGCCTAGCTGATTATTATTATGACAATGCATCAAAAACTATATATTACCGTCACTTAACCTTTAAAAACGACGCGAGGGAAAGTTTGTGAAGTAATTAGGGAGTGGATATTTCAAGTTTTTTAACCATAGTCAATACGTTAATAACGGGGTAAAGATATTTGATAGGGGTTAAATCAACAAGTGGTCTTAAAAAGGAAATATTAATCAGTTTTATAAGCTGTGTTTTATTAACCGTTAGGAAGCCCGATAAAAATGACAAAGGCTTAATATAAGTTTGTAACTCTCTTTTAGCTGTTATTATATGAACTCTTAGTAATTTGTAAAATTCACGTGATTTGGCCGCCATCTTTAATGTTGCATATTCAAACGGGTAGGGTGGCCATCTTTGTTATTGTCTTAGGAAATTTACCATATTTACGTCAATTTTTTAACGCTTTTTAAACAAGTTGTTCCTAACGGATTTTTATATCGTTACGTACCTAGATGACTTGAACTTGATTATTATGACATATGTATCATATATTACCGTCACGTAACTTTTAATAACGACGCAAGGGAAAGCTTTCTAATTTATATTGAATACATTGCCACTATACGAAATATTTACATAAATTAAACAAGGTCGGTTCGCGCTCGTGAAATTTAAATAAACGTAATAAGCAATTACATTGGTATAATAACAAACAAACCGGGTTTTAGTTCTGTAACAATTAATCTAGTTTACATCTAAAAAACAACTTATACCGTTGCTTATTTGAATAAAATTGATAATAAAACTTTTTTACAAAACTCAAAAATGAATAATACAATGTTATAAAATAATTTTCAACTCTGAACCTGAAATTAAATGTGTTTGTCAAATTGTTATCACTTTTCTAAATTATCTTACATCCTTCTATGTTTAAAATAAAAAACTCTGATTTAAATTTAAGACTTTATTTATATTTTACAACATTTGTTGTTGACACAAAGGAACTATCGTTAATAACATTTAACACGCTATCAATAAAAGCCACTAACTCGTCTATCGCCTTTAAGAATCCAGTTTTTGGGGGTCGTTCCAAATGCATTTCGTGAGAATTATGCTCTTTTTGAAAATATCTCATTCTTTGTGCAATCAAATCCATTTCAAGTTGACGATTCATTTTTTTCAATTCTTTATTTATATGTTTAATCAGTTCATAGTCCTTGTTTTCTTTATAAGTCATTATTCCACAACAAAAACAAAGCGAAACTAGTTTGTATAAAACGCGATGTGGTTAGTTCAGTACAGGTCGGACACAAAGGAATCTGATTACCGCTAACTATCTCTCTACGCCGTTAGAGCTCCTCTGATTACCGCGAACTATCTCTCTCTCCACGGCGTTAGCGCTCCTTTAAAGGAATGCTTTTCTCCGCGTTTATCTCCATTTTTAACGCTGTGATTTATTTAGAACAGGTGTTGAGCGGAGAATCCCCCGTTGCTATGGTGACCTCGGCGCGACGTTTATTTGAGTATCAACAAACTTAGCAAATAACCTCGCATGGTTTAAATGTTCTCCACTTAAATATACGTCGCTATCTATGGATATTTTCATTCGGATACATGATTACCTGATATGAAAACTGTACAAGTTTCAATTTTGGTTAAGTTGTCCCAAACAGGGGAAACCATTTTCGTGAAAAGTTAATCTAACAATGCCTCACGTACATAAATCGTTTACGTATACATTGTTTTATATTACGGTACCATCGGTCTGGTCTAATAAGAAATCGAACATGTTTTGTTCGCGAAAGATAAGGAGAATGAGATTAAGAAACTATCATTTTTAATATTACCACTTCTATAATGAACTAAGGTAGTGCTTATAGTAATATTTACATATTTAGAGTGGCATTGCCATTTCTCACCACCAGGGGTAAATTGAACTCTTATAAACGTTCGTTGTTTATTAAAGGACATTATAGTATTGCCATTTCTCACCACTAGGGGTAAATTGAACTCTTATAAACGTAACAAATAACGAACGTTACTTAATTCGTTGACCGAGGGTATTAAAGAGCATTATAGTTTCACCACCAGGGGTAAATTAAGAACTTAGTGGCAGCACACACTACCCTGATTGTAACGACTGCATTATTAATGTAAGCAATGTTTAAATACTTGACCAACGAATGTTCCTGTATGTTAGTTTAATGTTGATATTTCGGTTAATAATGCAGTAAAAAGCTAAGCCTAACAAATACGTTGTCGTCAAAACTCGGACCAAAGCTATAACTTGTTTTTCTGTTATAATCTCCCGCGTATTAACTTGGTAATAATAATGGTTAAACGTATGTTATAGCGTCATATGAAATAACTTACTAGCAGGTGTTTTCGGTAACGGGTGTGGCGGCTGAAAGGGCAATTTTGGACTCTTTGGTACCGTTTGAGAGGCGGTATTATTGAACTATACTTGATAAGTTTAAATAAAGTTTAACATATTGGAAGAAATGCCTTTCTTCGAAGAGTACCCTTTAATAACGCTCGTCTGTTTAACTATATATTTGGTTTTTTTTCTTGTGCTAGGTGTTTTGAAAACCATAACCACTAGATAGCGGTTTTTAAGTTACCGCTAGGTGACGCCAGTTACAATTTACCGCTAGGTGACGCCAGTTACAATTTACCGCTAGGTGACGACAGTGGCCGCTGCGTGACGCCGGTTACATTTTACGCGAGCTAAATTTTTAACCAGCTCTAAATACGTAAAAATGCACTTTGAAAGAAAAAGAATAGAGAGTTTCAACTCAAATTTTTCGGCAACCTTTTTAAATGTAAACGAGTTGGCAAACGCCGGCTTTTTTTACGTTGGGAATAAAAATATTGTCATGTGTTTCTGTTGTGATGGTTTGGTTAACGATTGGAAAGAGGGGAATGTACCTTTACTAATTCACATCCAACGGTTCCCGAATTGCAAATTTGTTTAGGATGAAACTACGGATAACATTCCCGTGCTACGCGAAACGAACGATTTTTGGAATTTAGGACCTATGCGATCTGAATTTCTAAGATTACAGTCGTTTAAGGATTTCCCGATTGATTACATAGACGTGAGAGATTTAGCACAAGCAGGTCTCTTCTACACGTATAACAAAGATTGTGTCAAATGCTTCTGTTGTGCTGGAGAGCTATTATTTTGGGACAAGAACGATATTCCGATGGAAGAGCACGCTAAATATTACCCGAGATGTAAATTTGTTTTAAACCAGAACTGCGGTAATATACCATACGAGTATGATTCAAACCAAGCGCCCTATTCAAGCACTAACGAGAAGGCTCTGGTCTATAGCTTAATTACTCATGTCATTGAAACTCTAGATCGGAAGAAATCTAGACCACTTTGTAGCATTTTATAATTTTCAACCAGAAACAATGAGTATTAAATTGTAGACGTTAAATCAATAAAACTTTGTGAGCGAGTGTCTTTCCCCTCGTTTTCATCATATTAAAACTGATATACGAAAAGACTATTCTGAACGCGTTGGTAAGGAAATTTTAAATGATGTACAATTAAAATAAGCTATTTTCTGACGTTACGCATCGTCGCTAGTAGCGCGTTCATTTTGCGGTTTGTATCCCCCGAATAATTTTGAGCAGCCGGTGTTCGAAAAACAATGAGGTCTTCGCGACCATCCGAAGTTTTGTATCCAATCTGTAAGATTTATATGGAACTTTAAATATAATAATAATAATAATAATCAACTAGGCTATTACCCAAGGCACCACCATAGGCCGAAGTCATCAAACGACTTTTGAAGCCATTAATTTAGGTGGCCGGGTTACACGCCCTGCCAACAGCTCCCTACCCTAACTATTACAATAAATACTATACTAATTACTATATAAAACTTAAAAAAATTACCTCTTTTACTAAAAATCGTTTTGATGACGTATATTTATTTTTAGGCCAAATCATGGCAAAAAGAATGTGTACGACTACAAACGATTCCCTAGAAGAAAAAACTAAGTATTTGTAACAATAAAAAAACACCTATAGAAACTTACATTTTTGTTACTCCGGGAAGGCTCACTAGGGTCAGGAATCCTAGATTCGGGCGACTTAAGGATATATATATACTACCTAAAACCCCCTAGGGGGACGCGTTGGTTTTAAGAATAATGTGCAGGTGGTTAATTTTATTAAGCTAACGTAACTGAAAGTGTAAATGTAACTACTCTGACATTTTATAATCCCTAGCGGGACGCGTTGGAAACTCTAGCAGCTGTTTCTATTTCGTTGCAAACCATTTTGGTTTAATTTTCGTAACGGGTTTTAATGTGCAGGTGGTTAATTTTATTAAGCTAACGTAACTGAAAGTGTAAATGTAACTACTCTGACATTTTATAATCCCTAGCGGGACGCGTTGGAAACTCTAGCAGCTGTTTCTATTTCGTTGCAAACCATTTTGGTTTAATTTTCGTAACGGTTTTAATGTGCAGGTGGTTAATTTTATTAAGCTAACGTAACTGAAAGTGTAAATGTAACATTCGACCACTTGTTTAAAAATGAAAAAGATGGCGGCGTTATCCAAGCATCCTAGCAATTACCAAACTCGGGATCACACTTTGAAATAAAATGGATATTTTACTATCGCCGTCGCTATGAAAGTACCTAATTCGTCGCCTTTAAGTACCCAGTATTTCCAAAAGCATTTCGTGACTCCATTGGAAAATCCATTTGGAGATTTAGTTTCAGTTTTTTCAATTCTGTAGGCTTCCTTGAGCTTTCAACTTTTTTTCAACAGATCACGTGATATAAACTACGTCACAAGTCTTAAATGATTTCATAGATGCGTTGTTGTTTTCATAAGCCAGCCGCTATGGGAAAGAGAAATATTTCTCCGCTTAGAGTACCAAAGAAATGCTGGATATGTGAGGAACGATACCAGTCCGTGAGAGGTTTCAAACATCATTTAATGACTCATTTATCTTGTAATAAAATAAAAGAAGAATCGGATCTGGCGTGTGATTGTGAGGCGAGTGAATCTCTCCATTATACCGAGCAAGAGGAAATGTCAGATGATAAAATTATCGATTATCTTAACGAACTTATTGTGGCATGTAAAAAGCGCGATGAAAGATTGGAATCATACGAGTCAACAAAAACTACATCTAACGTGGTTTTTCCCGCCGAATTCAAATTGCCGACTGAAAAGCAAATGGATGCTTTGATTTATTTTCAAGAATATTGTAAAACTAATCAAATTCCTAATATTAAAACCGTTGTAAAGAAATTGTGAATAAACGTTCTTTCTATTGAATTCATTGTTATTTTTTAATAACATTTTAAGGGGACCGTATAAAAGTACTTTTTAATTAAAGTAAACTAACAATGATTTTTAGAACACTTACAGTTTAACACTTAAAATTTAATGTAAAGGCGGTATTAAAAAACTCGGATACATATTTTTTACATTGATACTTTATTATAATATTTTTCGTTACACTTTGAAATTAAAATATGTTTACGACTTTTGTAATATTGTTACATTTCCAACTTGGCATCCTCGAATAAATGGACACAATGGAATTGAACGACAATGAACTATTAACGGTATGTCTTCATCTTTCCATTCCTCAACCACCATTGCGCAAAAAGGGCATTTAACACTCGAGTCGTTCTTGAGCGAATAAAATCCCCAGGCGGCCAACTCTTCGGTTCCATATTTAACCCAGTTTTTAAAACTTAATAATCTTTCTTGTTCCGAAAACATTTTTAAAGACTCGTACGAATGCTCCTTTCGTATCGTAGGAAGGACACTTTCAAGTTCTATTCTCGCTGCTATATATTCCGCTTGAAGTTTTCGTTTCTTTTTTTTCAATATATTTATACTTTTTAATAGTGCCGTACACGGTTCGTTATTTTCCTTATCACTCATTATCCAACTGTCGTACAATTTTGTTCCGTAAAATGAAATATGTAATTCTTGCTTCGTAGGGTTCACCCTAAACTCGTTACCGAAAACACCTGCTAGTAAGTTATTTCATATGACGCTATAAAATACGTTTAACCATTATTATTACCAAGTTAATACGCGGGAGATTATAACAGAAAAACAAGTTATAGCTTTGATCCGAGTTTTGACGACAACGTATTTGTTAGGCTTAGCTTTTTAATGCATTATTAACCGAAATATCAACATTAAACTAACATACAGGAACATTCGTTGGTCAAGTATTTAAACATTGCTTACATTAATAATGCAGTCGTTACAATCAGGGTAGTGTGTGCTGCCACTAAGTTCTTAATTTACCCCTGGTGGTGAAACTATAATGCTCTTTAATACCCTCGGTCAACGAATTAAGTAACGTTCGTTATTTGTTACGTTTTCTTATTAGACCAGACCGATGGTACCGTAATATAAAACAATGTATACGTAAACGATTTATGTACGTGAGGCATTGTTAGATTAACTTTACACGGAAATGGTTTCCCCTGTTTGGGACAACTTAACCAAAATTGAAACTTGTACAGTTTTCATATCAGGTAATCATGTATCCGAATGAAAATATCCATAGATAGCGACGTATATTTAAGTGGAGAACATTTAAACCATGCGAGGTTATTTGCTAAGTTTGTTGATACTCAAATAAACGTCGCGCCGAGGTCACCATAGCAACGGGGGATTCTCCGCTCAACACCTGTTCTAAATAAATCACAGCGTTAAAAATGGAGATAAACGCGGAGAAAAGCATTCCTTTAAAGGAGCGCTAACGCCGTGGAGAGAGAGATAGTTCGCGGTAATCAGAGGAGCTCTAACGGCGTAGAGAGATAGTTAGCGGTAATCAGATTCCTTTGTGTCCGACCTGTACTGAACTAACCACATCGCGTTTTATACAAACTAGTTTCGCTTTGTTTTTGTTGTGGAATAATGACTTATAAAGAAAACAAGGACTATGAACTGATTAAACATATAAATAAAGAATTGAAAAAAATGAATCGTCAACTTGAAATGGATTTGATTGCACAAAGAATGAGATATTTTCAAAAAGAGCATAATTCTCACGAAATGCATTTGGAACGACCCCCAAAAACTGGATTCTTAAAGGCGATAGACGAGTTAGTGGCTTTTATTGATAGCGTGTTAAATGTTATTAACGATAGTTCCTTTGTGTCAACAACAAATGTTGTAAAATATAAATAAAGTCTTAAATTTAAATCAGAGTTTTTTATTTTAAACATAGAAGGATGTAAGATAATTTAGAAAAGTGATAACAATTTGACAAACACATTTAATTTCAGGTTCAGAGTTGAAAATTATTTTATAACATTGTATTATTCATTTTTGAGTTTTGTAAAAAAGTTTTATTATCAATTTTATTCAAATAAGCAACGGTATAAGTTGTTTTTTTAGATGTAAACTAGATTAATTGTTACAGAACTAAAACCCGGTTTGTTTGTTATTATACCAATGTAATTACTTATTACGTTTATTTAAATTTCACGAGCGCGAACCGACCTTGTTTAATTTATGTAAATATTTCGTATAGTGGCAATGTATTCAATATAAATTAGAAAGCTTTCCCTTGCGTCGTTATTAAAAGTTACGTGACGGTAATATATGATACATATGTCATAATAATCAAATTCAAGTCATCTAGGTACGTAACGATATAAAAATCCGTTAGGAACAACTTGTTTAAAAAGCGTTAAAAAATTGACGTAAATATGGTAAATTTCCTAAGACAATAACAAAGATGGCCACCCTACCCGTTTGAATATGCAACATTAAAGATGGCGGCCAAATCACGTGAATTTTACAAATTACTAAGAGTTCATATAATAACAGCTAAAAGAGAGTTACAAACTTATATTAAGCCTTTGTCATTTTTATCGGGCTTCCTAACGGTTAATAAAACACAGCTTATTATGATGTAACCTTTTATTATACCTTTAACTCTCAATTTCTTCCTAAGAGTTCAACCAAGACACCACTTGTTAATTGGTCGATACATTTTCTCCCTAATCATTTCACATGTTAAAGAATTTTCAAGTCAAAAATGACTAAGAGTTCTTATAACAACCGCTAAAAGAGAGACCACTCGAAACCAGCCTAAAAACTTTACCCCGTTATGTGTTGTGAGCGTAAATATGAATCATTTTTACCGCGCTTCCTAACGTTAAAACACAGCTTATAAAACTCATTAATATTTACTTCTTAAGATTACTTAAGACGCTTCCTAACCGTCTTCAGAACATGTTAAATAATTTTCTCGCCAAAATGCTAAAAGCTCAACCATATAACATCCACTAAAAGAGATCACTTGTTCGGGTCCATAATCCCAAAGACGCTTCCTAACCGTTGTCAGGTAATTAAACCATGAAAACGTTTATACTAGTAAATACAAACTTTACCCCCCTCCACTTGTTCATTGATCCTTTTCGCGCTTACATCATCATAAACGCATGTTAAATCCCCGCCAAAAATGCTAATGAGTTGTTAACCATCTAGCAACCAGGTCAGTTAGCTCTAACGTGTAATTATAAAGGTACAAACTTTACCCGTTTCCCCGCCATAAATTAATATTCAAACATATAATAAACCTACAGAGTGTAACTACTTATTGATCGACGCTTACAATTTCCCGCGCTTTTCTAACCGAAACACATGTTAAATTCGCGCCAAAACTTTAACAACCATATAGCTACCAGGTCATGAACCCTAACGGTTAATTATAAAGATACAAACATGTAATAGACCTATAGAGTACAAACTATACCCGTTTCCCCGCCAAAATCATGTCAAGTGTATATTAATAAACCTAGAGAGTTTAACCACTTGTTGATCGACGCTTACACTTTCCCGCCAAAAATTAATATTCAAACATATAATATAACTACTGGTTGATCCTAAACACATGTTACTATCTAACAGGTCAATGACCCCTAACGGTAATCCACCTAGTTAAACAATACCACGCTCATTAATATTCACCCTTTTGACCTTGAACAGGTTGATTGACAGGTCGACTAACTAGGCTAATTAATTAACACCTGTGCTCGTTACGCACGAGTGCACCTGTGACACGCGCCCGAGGGGGGGCGGAATCGCGATTCCACGCTTCATTCCCCCCCGTCACGCAGCTGTGGACGCGTGGGGGAAAGCACGATGCGCCCCCCGCGCTTGGCTAGGAATACGGTACTATACTACTCACCTATAAATATGTTGCATACATAGTTTCCAAGTATATCCGTCATAGCGGGCATTTTAACCTTTAAGACTATTTTTTCGAACACAGCGCCACTTTTTTACCTAGAATCAACCATCAAACCTTTTGCATTATTTTTTTAAATCGCTGGTCACTCCGGTTTAGTACTTCTTATGTGTTTCATAACCGACTCGCTGAACTGTACATTTGTCACCATAGCTCAAGAATGGGAGCTTAATCTGAAACTGTATACCAAATTTCATTTAAATCGGTTCAGAAGTTTTTGCTGTAGAGCGATCTGCGAGGAGAAGATGGAAGAAGCAGTAGAAGAAGAAGAAGAAAAATTAAGCCTTATTTTGCCCCATTACTACGAAACGTCACCTCAACCCTGTTCGATGGAATTTGTATATGTTTATCGCGTGCCTGTAACCTTTCAAACGATACATCACTTGTTTTGATACGACCTATAGTTTTGGAGATACGAGGGGGTAAAATCAGCTTCATTCTGACTCGAGATAATATAGCAAGTGCTCGGGTAGGTGCTTTACTCTACCGGACCTTGCAAAGGAACTGCCGTCCCTTTTGACTCTACGTTATCGTTACGCTATTTGGAATTTTAGGTTCCTGCGCTTTCCAATATTCAGTAAGGTCGTTTTTTCCAAGACTTTTTGTCTTCTCTAAAAACAATGGCCTTAGTATAATACAGAACGCAATGATAGAGCCGACAGTTGTTTTAAATTTCTTTTGTATAACTCTTGTATGTACTTAAGGCAATCATTTTCAAGTTTAAACCACTTTTTGGGAATGCTAGAAGCTTTTGGCTCAGGTACTACGCACACAATGTCTTTAAGGGGAACATTCATCAGTTTTTTTAAGTTAAAAGGAACCACCTATGGACTGCAATGTAAAGAATGATAAAATTAGCGAATAAGTAGAATAGTCCATTATGAAAAGGGATAATAAAGCTAAACCCTAAACAAATTTGAAATACCGTTGGAATTTCTGGTTATTTAATTTAATGTAATTTTTCACTCGAAGATCTATTTGGTCCAAGTTTCGTGTCTTTTTGTCCGCTCGAAGACCTATCGGTACGAGCTATTAGTAAGTTTTTAATTATCTTCAAATTTGTTTAGGGTTTAGCTTTATTTTCACTAATCTACTTATTCGCTAATTTTATCATCAGTTTCTCTAGGCTATGTGAGCATATTCGAATAGGGCCATAAAATTTAATAAAAAATCGTTTTTCTCTATAAAGGCTACTCGCACAAAGGCTACGTGCCCTTCCGGGTAGCTCAAAGCAACAACGTATCAGTATACGAAATTTCGAAATCTCGTTCGTCGCTTCTCGCAACGGTGACCTTTGTACTAAAGGTATCTGATGACTTTCGATACAAAATTAGTTCAAACATATTTAACGGGTCAAATATTTTGTAGCTTCTCGTTCCTAACCTGTGCTAACCAAATTATCAAAGAAATTGAATTTTTTTACGTTCAAAAGAAGTGAAGCTTCAAAAATATTCATTAAAGGGAAGATTTTTGAAAGCTCCACTGCTTTAGGAACGAGAAGCCATGTCCCGTTAAACAAGTTTGAACTAAATATGTATCAAATGGAAAACCACTGTCGGCTCTATCTGTATTATGCAAAGGTCATTGCTATAAGAGAAGGCACAAAGCCGAATCTTCGAAAAAACGACTGTACTTGAGAGCGTGGTGCCATCTTTAAATGGCAAAGGAAGCTAAAATTCAAAGTAGCGTAATGATAACGTCGTCAGAGAAGCATTTAAGAATATTATATTTCGGCAACTTATACTCTATTTACGGGTCGTTAGTGGACTTTAACATAATTATACATACCATATAAAATAGATTGTTAAAAAAAATTAAGTTATCGTTAAGTTTACAAACGAGCCAATGAACCTGAAGGGTTCTTTTAGCCACATCTGTTGAACGAAAATAGCTAGTACATGTTTTTTGAATACAGAAATTATTTTTGACACTAAGGAATCAAATACGGAAGAAGTTAAATACATTTTTCGAAGGGTCTTGTTAGGGGCTACTTTGCTATGTAAATTTAAACAAAATTCAAGTTAGATGATTTTTTCTATAAGCTTGAGCGTTGTACTCCCCGACAGAGCTTTCAATAGTACGATTTTTTTGGGTTTTAAGAAAATTGGAAATTAAAAATTAACCGTAAAATATTTTGAGAAATCACTTTTTGTAAAGTGTTTCTGTTGGCATATTATCATATGTTAAGTAGTTCGGCGATATCCATTTACACTATATGCAGCTTCAGTGACTAAACACGCGACGGTCTAAACATCGTTTTTTTTACATTTTAAACTGGGAAGTTTTCGACGTATTGTTGCGTTTTTAGTAGGATTGAGCTGTAAGAAGAAACTATAACCAAAACAACGGTATTCCGCGGTATACAGGAGTTTCGGAGAGCTGCGAAATCGGTTTCGTCAGTGACCGTGAACTCGCGTGAGACGGAGGGGTTCAATTAGTATTTATTACTGATTAGTTTATGCGTAGCTTTCTCGTGGGTGTGACTTTTGTTCGTTGCCATGGTAACGAGTAGTTCAGCCATGACTTTAGGACGCCCATGGTGGTCACGTGATTATTTCGCAGGATCGTGGGGCGTTTTGCCACAGGATCTGTGACGTTAAATTCATGTCATGAGTTCATGACGGCCTTTAAAGGCGCGGCTTAGTTACGACGTATTCCTACGACGCTACGAGCAAGCACCCAATATTTTGAAAAACGTTTACATTCAACTATGTAGCTAGAATGAACGTGGCCGCATTTTTTTTTCGTTTCTACTGAGCGTGAGCGGGGGCGCTGCACTCGAATATCTCCTTTCCACCGTTTCACCCCCGTAGTACAAACTCAGTGGCGGCTAGAGCTCGGCGTTTGGATAAACATTAACCATTTATTTTCCGATTTATTTAAAAAACGTTCGTAAAAAGAATATCATTTTAACTTATTTAATTCTGTATTTTCGCAACCAAGCATTTATTTGAATAAAATTGGTATTTATTTAAATAATTGTTTGTTTTATTTAAATAATAGGCTTATTAACTTTCGATTATTTAAAAATTTTACAATTTGTATTCAACTATTGGTTATTTAAATAAATATTATTTAAATATCGCCGAGCTTATTTTATTCATGGATAAAAATTAATCGAATGCCGAGCTGTAGTGGCGGCCTAAGGGGGGGGCGAGGGGGGCGGTCCGCCCCGGGTACCAGGGTAGCCAGGGGTGCCATCGGAGAAGCTCGAGGGGGGGTGCAAATCAGAACGATTAAACTTGAAGAAGACGGACGTGAAAACTTCTGCACGGTCCTGGGGGGTGTCACAAAACACTGCCGCCGCCCCGGGGACCCAGCCTTCTTAAGCCGCCACTGCCTATACTTAAACGCGTTCATTTTTGGCGATGCGGTGTTTTAGCATTACTGAATTGCCGGATTTCATGTCTCTTTTACTGTGTGATCTCTGGCGCGGGTTTTATAGGAGACTCTTTTTCTTTTCAATTTAACCTAGAAAATCTCAATACCAAAACGATTATACCCCTATTGTAAACAAGCGTGCTAGTTACAAATTGATATTGAATAGTTTCCCTGAAATATAAACCCTAGACGTACACACGTTCTCATTTGCAATATAAGATTTCATCATATTATATTACAGGTTAAAAGTTCAAATTCAAGCATAGTATTTTAATATATATACATTTTCATTTGATAAATATGTATATCAATTAATGCAAAGGTGAGGAAAATCAACTGCAGTTGAAATGAACTCAAATATATTTTATGTTTTCAAGAGGTATTGGTTTTGAAATAAAATTTTTGATTTAAAATTGTTAGTTAAAAGAAAATATAAAAATTAGACATTGTAAAATAATTAAAACCCGGTGTTTTTGAGCACATTTTAATCCTTGTTAGTTTTACTTACGTCGCGTTAATATCCTCAAGATTATCCCTTATTAATATTCGGAAACTTAGATTACTTTCCAAAAATATGTACTTTTACCATTTGTTCTTTCAGATGCAATTCATTATTCACTGGTGGTATCGTTAATCACGCCTTCAGCGAAATTACTATGAAAACAACGAATTGTTTCATGGAACCTCGAAAGAGACTTGACTCAAAGCCGAAGAGTTTAGATTTAACCATGTACGTCGTTCCTTCGATGATTTTAGGATTTGGAGTTCTCGCGACACTTCTTTCCGTACTCATGGAAATTGCATTTCATTTCCTTCACTCGAATTTAAAGGAGAAACCGTTCGTCCAAAATGATCTTGAAATTAAAGTATATCCGGGAAAACCAATATGAATATGAATTTAATTGCTTAGATCTTAGTAAATTACGGTATCAAACTTTAGTATTGTTAATAATGTATTAGTAAATTGCGATATCAACCTTCAATATTGTTAATAATGTATTAGTAAATTGCGGTATCAACCTTCAATATTGTTAATAAAGTATTAGTAAATTGCGGTATCAACCTTCAATAAATATTGTTAATAATGCATTAGTAAATTGCGATATCAACCTTCAGTATTGTTAATAATGTATTAGTAAATTGCGGTATCAACCTTCAATATTGTTAATAAAGAATTAGTAAATTGCGGTATCAACCTTCAATATTGTTGATAATGTATTAGTAAATTGCGGTATCAACCTTCAATATTGATAAATTGCGGTATCAACCTTCAATATTGTTAATAAGGTATAAGTAAATTGCGGTATCAACCTTCAATATTGATAAATTGCGGTATCAACCTTCAATATTCTTAATAAAGTATAAGTAAATTGCGGTATCAACCTTCAATATTGTTAATAAAGTATAAGTAAATTGCGGTATCAACCTTCAATATTGTTAATAAAGTATAAGTAAATTGCGATATCAACCTTCGGTATCGTTAAAAATTATTTGTTAATTTGCGGTATCAACCTTCAATATTGTTAATAAAGTATTAGTAAATTGCGGTATCAACCTTCAATATTGTTAATAAAGTATTAGTAAATTGCGGTATCAACCTTCAATATTGTTAATAATGTATTAGTAAATTGCGGTATCAACCTTCAATATTGTTAATGAAGTATTAGTAAATTGTGGTATCAACCTTCAATATTCTTCATAAAAAATTAGTAAATTGCATTATCAACCTTCAATATTGTTAATAAAGTATTTGTAAAATGCGGTATCAACCTTCAATTTTGTTAATAAAGTATTAGTAAATTGCGGTATCAACCTTCAATATTGTTAAATCGAACTGGAAAAAATCTCATAATAAAACCACACATTAGTATGGTCTGGAGCTTCTGAACGAATAATTATTAATTAATTAGTAAATTGCGGTATCAACCTTCAATATTGTTAATAATGTATTAGTAAATTGCGGTATCAACCTTCAATATTGTTAATAAAGTATTAGTAAATTGTGGTATCAACCTTCAATATTCTTAATAAAAAATTAGTAAATTGCGGTATCAACCTTCAATATTGTTAACAAAGTATTAGTAAATTGCGGTATCAACCTTCAATATTGTTAATAAAGTATTAGTAAATTGCGGTATCAACCTTCAATATTGTTAATAAAGTATTAGTAAATTGCGGTATCAACCTTCAATATTGTTAAATCGACCTGGAAAAAATCTCCTAATAAAACCACACATTAGTTGGTCTGGAGCTTCTGAACGAATAATTATTAATTAATTAGTAAATTGCGGTATCAACCTTCAATATTGTTAATAATGTATTAGTAAATTGCGGTATCAACCTTCAATATTGTTAATAAAGTATTAGTAAATTGCGGTATCAACCTTCAATAAATATTGTTAATAATGCATTAGTAAATTGCGATATCAACCTTCAGTATTGTTAATAATGTATTAGTAAATTGCGGTATCAACCTTCAATATTGTTAATAAAGAATTAGTAAATTGCGGTATCAACCTTCAAAATTGTTGATAATGTATTAGTAAATTGCGGTATCAACCTTCAATATTGTTAATAAAGTATAAGTAAATTGCGGTATCAACCTTCAATATTGTTGATAAAGTATAAGTAAATTGCGGTATCAACCTTCAATATTGTTAATAAAGTATAAGTAAATTGCGATATCAACCTTCGGTATCGTTAAAAATTATTTGTTAATTTGCGGTATCAACCTTCAATATTGTTAATAAAGTATTAGTAAATTGCGGTATCAACCTTCAATATTGTTAATAAAGTATTAGTAAATTGCGGTATCAACCTTCAATATTGTTAATAATGTATTAGTAAATTGCGGTATCAACCTTCAATATTGTTAATAAAGTATTAGTAAATTGTGGTATCAACCTTCAATATTGTTAACAAAGTATTAGTAAATTGCGGTATCAACCTTCAATATTGTTAATAAAGTATTAGTAAATTGCGGTATCAACCTTCAATATTGTTAATAAAGTATTAGTAAATTGCGGTATCAACCTTCAATATTGTTAAATCGACCTGGAAAAAATCTCCTAATAAAACCACACATTAGTTGGTCTGGAGCTTCTGAACGAATAATTATTAATTAATTAGTAAATTGCGGTATCAACCTTCAATATTGTTAATAATGTATTAGTAAATTGCGGTATCAACCTTCAATATTGTTAATAAAGTATTAGTAAATTGCGGTATCAACCTTCAATAAATATTGTTAATAATGCATTAGTAAATTGCGATATCAACCTTCAGTATTGTTAATAATGTATTAGTAAATTGCGGTATCAACCTTCAATATTGTTAATAAAGAATTAGTAAATTGCGGTATCAACCTTCAAAATTGTTGATAATGTATTAGTAAATTGCGGTATCAACCTTCAATATTGTTAATAAAGTATAAGTAAATTGCGGTATCAACCTTCAATATTGTTGATAAAGTATAAGTAAATTGCGGTATCAACCTTCAATATTGTTAATAAAGTATAAGTAAATTGCGATATCAACCTTCGGTATCGTTAAAAATTATTTGTTAATTTGCGGTATCAACCTTCAATATTGTTAATAAAGTATTAGTAAATTGCGGTATCAACCTTCAATATTGTTAATAAAGTATTAGTAAATTGCGGTATCAACCTTCAATATTGTTAATAATGTATTAGTAAATTGCGGTATCAACCTTCAATATTGTTAATAAAGTATTAGTAAATTGTGGTATCAACCTTCAATATTCTTCATAAAAAATTAGTAAATTGCATTATCAACCTTCAATATTGTTAATAAAGTATTTGTAAAATGCGGTATCAACCTTCAATTTTGTTAATAAAGTATTAGTAAATTGCGGTATCAACCTTCAATATTGTTAAATCGACCTGGAAAAAATCTCATAATAAAACCACACATTAGTATGGTCTGGAGCTTCTGAACGAATAATTATTAATTAATTAGTAAATTGCGGTATCAACCTTCAATATTGTTAATAATGTATTAGTAAATTGCGGTATCAACCTTCAATATTGTTAATAAAGTATTAGTAAATTGTGGTATCAACCTTCAATATTCTTAATAAAAAATTAGTAAATTGCGGTATCAACCTTCAATATTGTTAACAAAGTATTAGTAAATTGCGGTATCAACCTTCAATATTGTTAATAAAGTATTAGTAAATTGCGGTATCAACCTTCAATATTGTTAATAAAGTATTAGTAAATTGCGGTATCAACCTTCAATATTGTTAAATCGACCTGGAAAAAATCTCCTAATAAAACCACACATTAGTATGGTCTGGAGCTTCTGAACGAATAATTATTAATTAATTAGTAAATTGCAGTATCAACCTACAATATGGTTAATAATGTATTAGTAAATTGCGGTATCAACCTTCAATATTGTTAATAAAGAATTAGTAAATTGTGATATCAACCTTCAATATTCTTCATAAAAAATTAGAAAATTGCGGTATCAACCTTCAATATTGTTAATAAAGTATTAGTAAAATGCGGTATCAACCTTCGATATCGTTAAAAATTATTTGTTAATTTGCGGTATCAACCTTCAATATTTTTAATAAAGTATTAGTAAATTGCGATATCAACCTTCGATATCGTTAAAAATTATTTGTTAATTTGCGGTATCAACCTTCAATATTGTTAATAAAGTATTAGTAAATTGCGGTTTCAACCTTCAATATTGTAAAAAATTATTTGTTAATTTGCGGTATCAACCTTCAAAATTGTTAATAAAGTATTAGTAAATTGCGGTATCAACCTTCAATATTGTTAATAATGTATTAGTAAATTGCGGTATCAACCTTCAATATTGTAATAAAGTATTAGTAAATTGTGGTATCAACCTTCAATATTCTTCATAAAAAATTAGTAAATTGCGGTATCAACCTTCAATATTGTTAATAAAGTATTAGTAAAATGCGGTATCAACCTTCAATATTGTTAATAAAGTATTAGTAAATTGCGGTATCAACCTTCAATATTGTTAATAGAGTATTAGTAAATTGCGGTATCAACCTTCAATTTTGTTAATAAAGTATTAGTAAATTGCGGTATCAACCTTCAATATTGTTAAATCGACCTGGAAAAAATCTCATAATAAAACCACACATTAGTATGGTCTGGAGCTTCTGAACGAATAATTATTAATTAATTAGTAATTTGCGGTATCAACCTTCAATATTGTTAATAATGTATTAGTAAATTGCGGTATCAACCTTCAATATTGTTAATAAAGTATTAGTAAATTGTGGTATAAACCTTCAATATTCTTAATAAAAAATTAGTAAATTGCGGTATCAACCTTCAATATTGTTAACAAAGTATTAGTAAATTGCGGTATCAACCTTCAATATTGTTAATAAAGTATTAGTAAATTGCGGTATCAACCTTCAATATTGTTAATAAAGTATTAGTAAATTGCGGTATCAACCTTCAATATTGTTAAAACGACCTGGAAAAAATCTCATAATAAAACCACACATTAGTATGGTCTGGAGCTTCTGAACGAATAATTATTAATTAATTAGTAAATTGCAGTATCAACCTACAATATGGTTAAAAATGTATTAGTAAATTGCGGTATCAACCTTCAATATTGTTAAAAAAAATTAATTTGCGGTATCAACCTTCAGTATTGTTAATAATGTATTAGTAAATTGCGGTATCAACCTTCAATATTGTTAATAAAGTATTAGTAAATTGTGGTACCAACCTTCAATATTCTTCATAAAAAATTAGTAAATTGCGGTATCAACCTTCAATATTGTTAATAAAGTATTAGTAAAATGCGGTATCAACCTTCAATATTGTTAACAAAGTATTAGTAAATTGCGGTATCAACCTTCAATATTGTTAATTAAGTATTAGTAAATTGCGGTATCAACCTTCAATATTGTTAATAAAGTATTAGTAAATTGCGGTATCAACCTTCAATATTGTTAAATCGACCTGGAAAAAATCTCATAATAAAACCACACATTAGTATGGTCTGGAGCTTCTGAACGAATAATTATTAATTAATTAGTAAATTGCAGTATCAACCTACAATATGGTTAATAATGTATTAGTAAATTGCGGTATCAACCTTCAATATTGTTAAAAAAAATTAATTTGCGGTATCAACCTTCAGTATTGTTAAAAATTATTTGTTAAATTGCGGTATCAACCTTCAGTATTATTAATAAAGTATTAGTAAATTGCGATATCAACCTTCAATATTGTTAATAAAGTATTAGTAAATTGCGGTAGCAACCTTCAATATTGTTAAATCGACCTGGAAAAAATCTCATAATAAAAACACACATTAGTATGGTCTGGAGCTTCTGAACGAATAATTATTAATTATTTAGTAAATTGCGGTATCAACCTACAATATGGTTAATAATGTATTAGTAAATTGCGGTATCAACCTTCAATATTGTTAAAATTATTTGTTAATTTGCGGTATCAACCTTCAGTATTGTTAAAAATTATTTGTTAATTGGCGGTATCAACCTTCAGTATTGTTAATAAAGTATTAGTAAATTGCGATATCAACCTTCAATATTGTTAAAAATTATTTGTTAATTTGCGGTATCAACCTTCAATATTGTTAATAAAGTATTAGTAAATTGCGATATCAACCTTCGATATCGTTAAAAATTATTTGTTAATTTGCGGTATCAACCTTCAATATTGTTAATAAAGTATTAGTAAATTGCGGTATCAACCTTCAATATTGGAAAAAATTATTTGTTAATTTGCGGTATCAACCTTCACAATTGTTAATAAAGTATTAGTAAATTGCGATATCAACCTTCAATATTGTTAAAAATTATTTGTTAATTTGCGGTATCAACCTTCAATATTGTTAATAAAGTATTAGTAAATTGCGATATCAACCTTCGATATCGTTAAAAATTATTTGTTAATTTGCGGTATCAACCTTCAATATTGTTAATAAAGTATTAGTAAATTGCGGTATCAACCTTCAATATTGGAAAAAATTATTTGTTAATTTGCGGTATCAACCTTCACAATTGTTAATAAAGTATTAGTAAATTGCGGTATCAACCTTCAATATTGTTAATAATGTATTAGTAAATTGCGGTATCAACCTTCAATATTGTTAATAAAGTAATAGTAAATTGTGGTATCAACCTTCAATATTCTCCATAAAAAATTAGTAAATTGCGGTTTCAACCTTCAATATTGTTAATAAAGTATTAGTAAATTGCGGTATCAACCTTCAATATTGTTAATAAAGTATTAGTAAATTGCGGTATCAACCTTCAATATTGTTAAATCGACCTGGAAAAAATCTCATAATAAAACCACACATTAGTATGGTGTGGAGCTTCTGAACGAATAATTATTAATTAATTAGTAAATTGCGGTATCAACCTTCAATATTGTTAATAATGTATTAGTAAATTGCGGTATCAACCTTCAATATTGTTAATAAAGTATTAGTAAAATGTGGTATCAACCTTCAATATTCTTAATAAAAAATTAGTAATTTGCGGTATCAACCTTCAATATTGTTATAAAAGTATTAGTAAATTGCGGTATCAACCTTCAATATTGTTAATAAAGTATTAGTAAATTGCGGTATCAACCTTCAATATTGTTAATAAAGTATTAGTAAATTGCGGTATCAACCTTCAATATTGTTAAATCGACCTAGAAAAAATCTCATAATAAAACCACACATTAGTATGGTCTGGAGCTTCTGAACGAATAATTGTTAATTAATTAGTAAATTGCAGTATCAACCTACAATATGGGTAATAATGTATTAGTAAATTGCGGTATCAACCTTCAATATTGTTAAAAAAAAATTAATTTGCGGTATCAACCTTCAGTATTGTTAAAAATTATTTGTTAAATTGCGGTATCAACCTTCAGTATTATTAATAAAGTATTAGTAAATTTCGATATCAACCTTCAATATTGTTAATAAAGTATTAGTAAATTGCGGTATCAACCTTCAATATTGTTAATAAAGTATTAGTAAATTGCGGTATCAACCTTCAATATTGTTAAATCGACCTGGAAAAAATCTCATAATAAAACCACACATTAGTATGGTCTGGAGCTTCTGAACGAATAATTATTAATTATTTAGTAAATTGCGGTATCAACCTACAATATGGTTAATAATGTATTAGTAAATTGCGGTATCAACCTTCAATATTGTTAAAAATATTTGTTAATTTGCGGTATTAACCTTCAGTATTGTTAAAAATTATTTGTTAATTGGCGATATCAACCTTCAGTATTGTTAATAAAGTATTAGTAAATTGCGATATCAACCTTCAACATTGTTAAAATTTATTTGTTAATTTGCGGTATCAATCTTCAGTATTGTTAATAATGTATTAGTAAATTGCGGTATCAACCTTCATTATTGTTAATAATGTATTAGTAAATTGCTGTATCAACCTTCAATATTGTTAATAATGTATTAGTAAATTGCGGTTTCAACCTTCAATATTGTTAATAAAGTATTAGTAAATTGCGGTATCAACCTTCAATATTGTTAAAAATTATTTGTTAATTTGCGGTATCAACCTTCAGTATTGTTAATAATGTATTAGTAAATTGCGATATCAACCTTCGATATCGTTAAAAATTATTTGTTAATTTGCGGTATCAACCTTCACAATTGTTAATAAAGTATTAGTAAATTGCGGTATCAACCTTCAATATTGTTAATAATGTATTAGTAAATTGCGGTATCAACCTTCAATATTGTTAATAAAGTAATAGTAAATTGTGGTATCAACCTTCAATATTCTCCATAAAAAATTAGTAAATTGCGGTTTCAACCTTCAATATTGTTAATAAAGTATTAGTAAATTGCGGTATCAACCTTCAATATTGTTAATAAAGTATTAGTAAATTGCGGTATCAACCTTCAATATTGTTAAATCGACCTGGAAAAAATCTCATAATAAAACCACACATTAGTATGGTGTGGAGCTTCTGAACGAATAATTATTAATTAATTAGTAAATTGCGGTATCAACCTTCAATATTGTTAATAATGTATTAGTAAATTGCGGTATCAACCTTCAATATTGTTAATAAAGTATTAGTAAAATGTGGTATCAACCTTCAATATTCTTAATAAAAAATTAGTAATTTGCGGTATCAACCTTCAATATTGTTATAAAAGTATTAGTAAATTGCGGTATCAACCTTCAATATTGTTAATAAAGTATTAGTAAATTGTGGTATCAACCTTCAATATTGTTAATAAAGTATTAGTAAATTGCGGTATCAACCTTCAATATTGTTAAATCGACCTAGAAAAAATCTCATAATAAAACCACACATTAGTATGGTCTGGAGCTTCTGAACGAATAATTGTTAATTAATTAGTAAATTGCAGTATCAACCTACAATATGGGTAATAATGTATTAGTAAATTGCGGTATCAACCTTCAATATTGTTAAAAAAAAATTAATTTGCGGTATCAACCTTCAGTATTGTTAAAAATTATTTGTTAAATTGCGGTATCAACCTTCAGTATTATTAATAAAGTATTAGTAAATTTCGATATCAACCTTCAATATTGTTAATAAAGTATTAGTAAATTGCGGTATCAACCTTCAATATTGTTAATAAAGTATTAGTAAATTGCGGTATCAACCTTCAATATTGTTAAATCGACCTGGAAAAAATCTCATAATAAAACCACACATTAGTATGGTCTGGAGCTTCTGAACGAATAATTATTAATTATTTAGTAAATTGCGGTATCAACCTACAATATGGTTAATAATGTATTAGTAAATTGCGGTATCAACCTTCAATATTGTTAAAAATATTTGTTAATTTGCGGTATTAACCTTCAGTATTGTTAAAAATTATTTGTTAATTGGCGATATCAACCTTCAGTATTGTTAATAAAGTATTAGTAAATTGCGATATCAACCTTCAACATTGTTAAAATTTATTTGTTAATTTGCGGTATCAATCTTCAGTATTGTTAATAATGTATTAGTAAATTGCGGTATCAACCTTCATTATTGTTAATAATGTATTAGTAAATTGCTGTATCAACCTTCAATATTGTTAATAATGTATTAGTAAATTGCGGTTTCAACCTTCAATATTGTTAATAAAGTATTAGTAAATTGCGGTATCAACCTTCAATATTGTTAAAAATTATTTGTTAATTTGCGGTATCAACCTTCAGTATTGTTAATAATGTATTAGTAAATTTCGGTATCAACCTTCAAAATTGTTAATAATGTATTAGTAAATCGCGTATCAACCTTCAATATTGTTAATAATGTATGAGTAAATTGCGGTATCAACCTTCAATATTGTTAATAAAGTATTAGTAAATTGTGGTATCAACCTTCAATATTCTTAATAAAAAATTAGTAAATTGCGGTATCAACCTTCAATATTGTTAAATCGACCTGGAAAAAATCTCATAATAAAACCACACATTAGTATGGTCTGGAGCTTCTGAACGAATAATTATTAATTAATTAGTAAATTGCGGTATCAACCTACAATATGGTTAATAATGTATAAGTAAATTGCGGTATCAACCTTCAATATTGTTAATAATGTATTATTAAATAATAATCAGCTAGGCTTATACCCAAGACACCACCTTAGGCCTAAGTCATCGAACGACTTTTAAAGCCTTAAATTCAGGTGGCCGATTTACGATGCGTGGCAAGCCCGGAAAGCCACGCGAGCCAATAGCTCCCTAAACTAACTATTACCGTTAACATTAATTTATAGTTAGGTTAGCACATTAATTAATATTTAAGTTCGAACCCGGTATCAACCTTCAATATTGTTAAATCGACCTCGAAAAAATCTCATAATAAAACCACAACCACTAGCATGGTCTGGAGCTTATGACCGAATAATTCCACCTTTAAAATTATGATCCTTAAAAAAAGAAGCTTTGCCAGCTATGTTTTAGAGGAGTGGGTCAAATTCCTTCTATTAATTCGTCTCTGATGAATTTAAAAGTTTTTAAACGGGACGTAGTCCAATACTTTAGGTAGTTTGAACAACCCACGTATAGGGTACTACGGATAAGTATGTAATTAATTTTAGGGCGTGTTCTTTGGGACCTAATGTGCCAAAAATTTCCTATGAAAATGGGTCCTAAAATGCTTTGTTTAGAGTTTTCGGCCCACCAAAACCGGGCACCTAAACAACAAAATAGCCAGGAATGTCAAGTTCGGTATTAGGCCTTGAACACAATTGTTTACAATTATAATTCATTTGCTTTTTAAAGGTGAAGCGATAAGCACAATAGCAAATGTCCAAAGTTAATTATTGAACTAGCAGAAGTCTGCTTAATCCTATCAATGATTGTATCAATTCAAAGAATGTATTGTTAAACTTGGTCAGAAATTTCGTAAATAAGCAACTTCTACGAGGTGAATGCCCATCCAATGTATTTTCCCCAATGGATAATGAGATAGTGCTTTTTATTTAGAAAGTGGACGAGAGCGAAATACGAGTGTTAAAGAAATGGAATGGTACTTTTACTGTTGAAGACACAGAATTTTAGCTGTAAGTGTTCAATACGTGAAATGGTACTTGCGAATGCTTACAATTGCTTCCAATTAGAAATCATTTGTTTTAAATGGTGAAACGATAATGACCGTAGCTGATGTCATGAATTGACTTGAGTTTTAGGTGTGATTAATTCTAAAATGGATTTAATAACACTTATATAAAGTTTTTAATGATTCTACATAATTGTTGATTACTTGTGAATTGAAGTTACAAATGCCGATTTCTGTTTTATTTATATCCTTACAAAAATTGGTCGTCAACGTCAGGAACTTTAGTCATGTGAACTAAGTCTTTAAGATAGCCCCAGAGGAAATCGGGCGATCGTGCTGGCCACACAACTGGTCCACCACGACCTATTCACCTAAAAGGAAAACTCTCGTCAAGATGAGCTCTTACGTCCCGGCTAAAAAATTACACATTTTTAGTTCTCTATCCATTTAAACCTCAATACTAACTGACCCGGACGTGATTCGAACACGCAGCCTTCTGATTTGGAGTCAGACGCGCTACCGTTGCGCCACCGAGCCACGGTTTAATAGCTTTGGTCAGGATCGACAAAATATGTACTGAATTACTCGAATGAAAAACTAACTGACTCGGACGTGATTCGAACACGCAGCATTCTGATCTGGAGTCAGACGCGCTACCGTTGCGCCACCGAGCCACGGTGTAAAAGCTCTGGTCAGGATCGACAAAATATTTACTGAATTACTCGAAGGAAAAACTAACTGACTCGGACGTGATTCGAACACGCAGCCTTCTGATCTGGAGTCAGACGCGCTACAATTGCGCCTCCGAGCCACGATGTCAACGCTCTGGTCAAGTTCGATCAAATATGTACTGAATTACTCGAACGAAAAACTAACTGACTCGGACGTGATTCGAACACGCAGCCTTCTGATCTGGAGTCAGACGCGCTACCGTTGCGCCACCGAGCCACGGTGTAAAACCTCTGGTCAGGATCGACAAAATATTTACTGAATTACTCGAAGGAAAAACTAACTGACTCGGACGTGATTCGAACACGCAGCCTTCTGATCTGGAGTCAGACGCGCTACCATTACGCCTCCGAGCCACGATGTCAACGCTCTGGTCAAGTTCGATCAAATATGTACTGAATTACTCGAACGAAAAACTAACTGACTCGGACGTGATTCGAACACGCAGCCTTCTGATCTGGAGTCAGACGCGCTACCGTTGCCCCACAGAGCCGCGGTATAATAGCTTTGGTCAAGTTCGACAAAATATGTACTGAGTTACTCGAATGAAAATTTAACTGACTCGGACGTGATTCGAAGACGCAGCCTTCTGATCTGGAGTCAGACGCGCTACCGTTGCGCCACCGAGCCACGGTTAATAGATTTGGTCAAGTTCGACAAAATATGTACTGAAATACTCGAAGGAAAAACTAACTGACTCGGACGTGATTCGAAGACGCAGCCTTCTGATCTGGAGTCAGACGCGCAACCGTTGCGCCACCGAGCCACGGCTTAATAGCTTTGGTCAAGTTCGACAAAATATGTACTGAATTACTCGAAGGAAAAACTAACTGACTAGGCCGTGATTCGAACACGCAGCCTTCTGATCTGGAGTCAAACGCACTACCGTTGCGCCTACGAGCCACGGTGTCAAAGCTCGGGTCAAGTTCGACCAAATATGTACTGAATTACTCGAATGAAAAACTAACTGACTCGGACGTGATTCGAACACGCAGCCTTCTGATCTGGAGTCAGACGCGCTACCGTTGTGCCACCGAGACACGGTTTAATAGCTTTGGTCAAGTTCGATCAAATATGTACTGAATTACTTGAATGAAAAACTAGCTGACCCGTACGTGATTCGAACACGCAGCCTTCTGATCTGGAGTCAGACGCGCTACCGTTGCGCCACCGCGCCACGGTTTAATAGCTTTGGTTAAGTTGGACAAAATATGTACTGAATTACTCGAATGAAAAACTAACTGACTCGGACGTGAGTCGAACACGCAGCCTTATGATCTGGAGTCAGACGCGCTACCGTTGCCCCACAGAGCCGCGGTGTAATAGCTTTGGTCAAGTTCGACAAAATATGTACTGAGTTACTCGAATGAAAATTTAACTGACTCGGACGTGATTCGAACACGCAGCCTTCTGATCTGGAGTCAGACGCGCTACCGTTGTGCCACCGAGCCACGGTTAAATAGCTTTGGTCAAGTTCGACAAAATATGTACTGAAATACTCGAAGGAAAAACTAACTGACCCGGACGTGATTCGAACACGCAGCCTTCTGATCTGGAGTCAGACGCGCTACCGTTGCCCAACCGACCCACGGTGTCAAAGCTCTGGTCAGGATCGACAAAATATTTACTGAATTACTCGAATGAAAAACTAACTGACCCGGACGTGATTCGAACACGCAGCCTTCTGATCTGGAGTCAGACGCGCTACCGTTGCGCCACCGAGCCACGATGTAAAACCTCTGGTCAGGATCGACAAAATATTTACTGAATTACTCGAAGGAAAAACTAACTGACTCGGACGTGATTCGAACACGCAGCCTTCTGATCTGGAGTCAGACGCGCTACCATTGCGCCCCCGAGCCACGATGTCAAAGCTCTGGTCAAGTTCGATCAAATATGTACTGAATTACTCGAACGAAAAACTAACTGACTCGGACGTGATTCGAACACGCAGCCTTCTGATCTGGAGTCAGACGCGCTACCGTTGTGCCACCGAGACACGGTTTAATAGCTTTGGTCAAGTTCGACAAAATATGTACTGAATTACTTGAAGGAAAAACTAACTGACCCGTACGTGTTTCGAACACGCAGCCTTCTGAGCTGGAGTC